>NC_031991.1:50660420-50727163 GCF_001879085.1 Nicotiana attenuata
AGTGAGGGTACGAGTTTCTTTTATGGTAAGCTGTCCGAAGTCCTTAGGGCTTTTGCGACGAGGACCCGAATTTGCAGGAAAATCCGTAAACAATCCACAAATGCACTGGTCCAAACTTGGACTGCTTGTTAGATAACTGGGCCCAGCGTCAGGCCTAGTTTTCATGGCCCAAACGATAAGCAACAAACCAGGCAGAATCAGTATCAGTACAGGAATGTGAGAACATTGATGAAAATTAATCCAACTCATAGATCAGCTTATTTTAGACTTCAAATTGCAATTAAATGTACATGATTTGATTTTATTATTTCTAACACTTATTGAACTGGTAGAAACGAGAACAGTACAGGCTATCCAATCATTCTGGAATTTAACTTCAAATTCACATAGAACTTAGACTAGAACTTCAAATTCAAATGCTCAAATCGCGGGCTAAACCATAGCAAACTCTCAATTTCGAACTAATAGACTAATAAATCTACTCAAATTCCTAGAAAGCCCTGCTTCAATTACCATAACCTATATGTTGTGTATAGTAATCTATATATAAACAATAAATAGTCCTGTTTTCAATTACAATAGTGTCCAAAGAGGAAATGATAGAAATCATCATACAAAGAGTTATTGAATGAAACAGCAATTCTGGTGCACAAACAGACATGTAAATATAATAGATCTTCTAATCCTCTTATTTCCTTCTTCAAATCAGCCTTTCAGCAGTACATAGGGATTTTGAGAGATATGTACCTGGAAATGTGTTGAAAATAAGAAAATGAAAGATCAGCAGCAGTAAACAGCAGGCAACAACAGCTTGAAGTTAATCTCGAAACCCAGAATGATATCAAACAAGCCCAGCAATTAACACAAACAGTAAACAGCTAGAAATCCAATTCGAATAAACCAGATTCCGCTCGAAAATAATTCCAGGACCTTTTTAAAACCCCGACTACTGAACACCAGGAAAATTCAAACCATTTTGGACCTTAGATAAGCTAGAAGTTCGAATTAAGAGCTGGAACCCGAAATTGTTGTAAGAAAAACTTCAATGGAATAGTATTTTTTGGAGTTTTTGGTGTTATTTTTTTTGGTTTTTTCAGAAAATCTCAGATCTAGAATGAACTCTTCCTCTTAGATTTCCAACTTCTGTTTTTTGAATTTGAAATTCAAATTTTCAGACCTCCAAAACTTCTAAAAAAAATTTTTTTTTTGGGGGATTTTTTTTCATATTTTTTAAAAACTCCCGAAAGAAGGCATGGGGACTGCTTTTTATAGGCAGGAAAGGTGGAGGAAGCTTCTAGATTTCATTCACTCATTTTCCCCCCTTTTTATTTTCAGATTTTATTCAATAGTCCCTAATGTTTTGACTTGTTTCTCAAGTTACTGCATTTACTTGTTGAATTTTCAGATTAACACCCTATCTAGAAGGTTCTAGGGTGTTCCTAACCTGTTACTGCAAGATTCCCCGATTGGATTACCCATATTACCCCTTTTACTTCTAAAAATTACTAACCTAGGTCAAAATTAACCCATCCTTTTGACGAAACCATGGTCAATTAACAAACTCAGCTATAACCAAATGACTGGATTAATAGAGTCTAACTAATTGTCACCAAAGAAGCACTAATCAAACAAAAATTAATGACTAAAATCAAATACTAACTAACATGACTGACCCAAGAAATTAAAGCATATGTCAATACTAAATTGAAGCACCTATTCAAACAGAAATTAACCTAATATCAAAATCACTAAAACATGATTACTCAAAACAGACTAACTAATACTGACTTAGACAAAATCAGAATCAGAGAAAAACAAAAATAAAGTAAAAGAAAAAATGAACTACGAAAACCTACTAATTTTGGTTGAAGCAAATATCAAAACGGGATTAAGCAAAACGAAATAAAACTTAAACTAAACAATTAATTCAAAAATCATCACAGAATAGATCGTAAAAAGAATAAACGAAATCAAACGAAGAAGAATGAAAGCACAAACTCACTGGTATGGTCTTCAATTGACTAATTCAAGTCNTCTGCATTGACTGCTGCTTCAGGATCATTTCCTTCGATGTCTCCCAGATACAGTGCTCCTCTTGGCAATATCTTCCGGATTATGTATGGACCTTTCCAATTAGGGGCAAACTTTCCTTTTGCTTCCTGGTGATGAGGGAGAATGCGTCGCAGCACGAGCTGTCCCACTTCAAAATTCTAAGGACGTACCTTCTTGTTATAAGCGCGGGCCATTCTTTGTTGGTACAACTGCCCGTGACAAACTGCAGCCATCCGTTTTTCATCAATTGAAGATAACTACTCCAGCCGAGTCTTGACCCACTCACTATCCTCAATTTCTGCTTCAACAATTACTCGGAGTGAAGGGATTTCTACTTCCGCAGGTATGACAGCCTCAGTTCCGTAGACCAATAAGTACGGGGTAGCTCCTACCGATGTGCGCACTGTGGTGCAATATCCGAGTAATGCAAAAGGCAGCTTTTCATGCCATTGCTTGGAGCTTTGAATCATCTTTCTCAAAATCTTCTTGATGTTCTTATTTGCTGCTTCAACGGCCCCATTGGCTTTTGGCCGATAAGGAGTAGAGTTTCTATGCGTTATCTTGAATTGTTCGCATACCTCTCCCATCAGACGACTGTTCAAGTTCGTAGCATTGTCGGTAATGATAGTTGCAGGAATGCCAAAGCGGCAAATGAGATTGGAGTGCCCGAAGTCTACCACAGCTTTCTTGGTAACTGACTTGAGTGTGATAGCCTCAACCTATTTCGTGAAGTAATCAATGGCAACCAATATGAATCTATGTCCGTTCGAAGCTTTTGGCTCGATTGGCCCAATGACATCCATGCCCCAAGCAACAAATGGCCAAGGTGCTGACATCGGATGAAGCTCTGTTGGAGGTGCATGAATCAAATTGCCATGCACCTAGCATTGATGGCATTTCCGAACAAAGCTGAAGCAATCCTTCTCCATAGTTATCCAATAATACCCTGCTCGCAGGATCTTCTTGGCCAAAACATACCCGTTCATATGAGGTCCATATACCCCCGCGTGTATACTTCATGCATAATTCTTCCGGCTTCCTCGGCATCAACACATCTTAGCAAGTTGAGGTTCGGGGTCCTTTTATACAAGACATCACCGCTTAAGAAGAAACCACTCGCATGCCATCTAATGGTTCTCTTTTGATCTCCAGTGGCTTGCTCGGGGTATTCTTGGGTTTTCAGAAATCTCTTGATATCATGATACCATGGCTGGGTGCTGGGTTCCACCTCAACCGCGTTGTAATAACCATGCCTTTCTTTGATTTGAATTTCCAGAGGATCAATATGGGCATTGCCTGGGTAAGGCAGCATCGAGGCCAGAGTGGCGAGTGCATCGGCTAGTTCATTGTGACACCGAGGAATGTACCTGAATTCTATCGACTTGAAGCGCTTGCTGAGGTCTTCCACACATTGCCAATAGGGAATGAGCTTAACATCTCGGGTCTCCCTGGGCTTGACAGATAATCAGATCAGAATCCCCCATGATCAATAAATCTTCAACCTCTTGGTCGATTGCCATATTCATGCCCATGATGTAGGCTTCATACTCGGCAGTATCGTTTGTGCAGAAAAATCGGAGCCTGGCTGTAGCTGGGTAGTGCTGGCCCGTGGGTGAGATCAAGATTGCCCCAATTCCTACACCTCTAGCATTCACTGCTCCGTCAAAGAACATTTTCCAAGCACGAGTGTCCTCAGAGATTGCTTCTACTGAATTTACCTCCTCATCTGGGAAGTATGTGTTCAACGGTTGGTATTCCTCGTCCACTGGGTTTTCCGCCAGGTGATCTGCCAACGCCTGGGCTTTCATCGCCGTGCGAGTGACATAGACTATGTCAAATTCAGTGAGCAGAATCTGCCATTTCGCTAATCTCCCTGTAGGCATCGGTTCCTGGAATATGTATTTCAAAGGATCCAACCTGGTTATAAGGTAGGTGGTGTGAGCTTGAAGATAATGTCTTAGATTTTGAGCAACCCAAGTCAAAGCACAGCAGGTTCTCTCCAACAGAGTATATTTAGCTTCATAACTGGTGAACTTCTTGCTCAAGTAGTAGATTGCTTGTTCTTTCTTCCCAGTTACATCATGTTGCCCGAGGACACAGCCGAATGAATTTTCCAAGACCGTCAAATATAAGAAAAGAGGTATCCCTGGCTCCGATGGGACCAAGACTGGCGGATTTGACAAGTATTCTTTGATCTTATCGAAGGCTTCTTGACATTCATCCGTCCACTTGACTGCTGCATCTTTCTTCAATAACTTGAATATGGGCTCGTAGGTGGAAGTCAATTGAGCAATGAACCGGCTGATATAGTTTAATCTGCCCAACAGGCTCATCACATCTTTCTTGGTTCTCGGAGGAGGCAAATCCCGAATAGACTTTATCTTTGTTGGGTCTAACTCGATACCTCTCCTGCTAACTATGAAGCCCAAAAGTTTGCTGGATGGGACTCCAAACGCACACTTGGCTAGGTTCAGCTTCAGATCATACTTGCGCAACCGCTCGAAGAATTTTCTCAAGTCTCGAACGTGATCATCCTGAGTTCGGGACTTGATGATTACGTCGTCAACATATACTTCTATCTCTTGATGCATCATGTCATGGAAAATGGTGGTCATGGCCCTCATGTAGGTTGCCCCAGCATTCTTCAGACCGAACGGCATGACTCTTTAATAGTATGTACCCCAAGGTGTGGTAAAAGCTGTCTTTTCGGCATCTTCTTTATCCACCAACACCTGATAATATCCTGCGTAACAGTCCACGAAGGACTGTATCTCATGCTTGGCGCAGTTATGTGGATGTTGGGCAAAGGGAAATTGTCTTTGGGACTTGCCTTATTCAAATCTCTGTAGTCCACACACACCCGGGTCTTTCCATCTTTCTTTTGAACTGGGACTACATTGGCCAACCATGTAGTTTACCGGCCCACTCGGATTACCCCTGCTTTCAGTTGTTTTGTGATTTCTTCTTTGATCTTATCACTGATATCAGTCTTAAACCTCCTTTGCTTTTGCTGAACTGGAGGACAATCGGGGTAAATTGGCAATTTATGCACCACTAGATCAACGCTCAGTCTTGGTATGTCATCATATGACCAAGCAAACACATCTTTATACTCAAACAGAAGTTGGATTATTGCATCTCGAGTTTTCTCATCTGCGTGAATGCTTATTTTGGTTTCCCTGAATTCTTCGGCTGTTCCCAAATTAACCGGTTCAGTGTCATTCAGATTTGGCTTAGGTTTGTTCTCAAATTGTTCCAGTTCTCGATTTATTTCCCTAAAAGCCTCTTCTTCATCATATTCCGATTCTTGGTTCATTATTTCACAGTTAGACAGCGTGTTTGAGTCTGGGTATGAAGTCCGCAGGCATGTCATGTTATTTAAAGCCGCATTATTAGAACTGAAAAGAAAAAATGAAAAGGAAAATAACAAAAATCAGAAAGAATGGATGATGAAATATTGATTTCATTTCTTGAAATTGGAAAGATAACAAGGTTTACATTCAGGAATTTAAAAGACAAGAAACTAAAAGAAACATCCGAGTTACACCCTGAAATAACTCGGGATGCAGAAAAAGTGGCTGGGCTAGTCTACCGGGACTCCCGCCTGATCGGGAATGGCGTAGACTTCCAGTTCTGCAGTTTGGCGCTTGGTCCCATATACAGCACCTCGGCGGTGCTGGAGCCCTCTCTCGGCTGAACCATGTGGATTTCGTATAACATCTTTCTCATTGCCCCACATATCTCTTCAATCTCTTCGGCCGTAAATGCCTCATCCTCTTCTTCTTTATTGTATTTTGGCTTAACAAAGGTCTCGTACAGATGTGGCAGTGGCTGTGGCAAGACCCATCCCTCTTTCTTTCTCTCAGCCGCCCACTCTACATCATCTAGGGTGGGGTGAAAACCTATCCCGAAGAACTTTCAGTTGTTGGCAGGGTCACCGGTTCGGATATTCCTTGCAGAGCTTTTCCAAGTTCCTTCCCTGGCTTGAAACCATGTCTGATCATTTCTTTGGCTACCATAATCTAGGCATTGGATAGGAAGGGTTGGGGGCAAGGATTTCCTTCTTCATGCTGGTCAGCCACCACAATTTCGAATGCTTGGTAAACTATAAGTTCACTGCCTTCCCTCGCTTCTAGGCATGGGACAGATGGGTCCCGATAGATTGACTGCTCATCCTCTCCATGAACCACGATTTCCTGATCCTCGTGTTCAAATTTCACCATTTGATGGAGGGTGGAGGGCACCGCTCCTGCAGCATGGATCCAAGGCCTTCCCAGAAGAAAATTGTAGGACGTGTCCATGTCTAGCACTTGGAAAGTCACCTCGAAGTCCACCGGGCCAATGGTTAAGATTAGGTCAATTTCACCAATGATGTCTCTTTTGATACCGTCAAAGGCTCTTACGCAGACATTGTTGGGACGAATCCTTCCAGTCCCGATTTCCATTCTTTGCAGTATGGAGAGTGGGCAGATGTCAACACCCGAACCTCCATCCACCATGACTCGCTTGACATAGTAACTTTCACACTTGACAGTCAGATGTAAGGCTTTGTTGTGAGCCGCTCCCTCTGGAGGCAAGTCATTTCTACTAAAGGAGATTTGATTGGCGGCGAAGAATCTTTCTGCCATTCTTTCAAGCTGTTCAACCGAAGTTTCAACTGGCACATACGCCTCATTCAGAGTTTTCATTAAGATTTTTTGATGTTTGGAGGATTTTGTCACCAATGACAGCAATGACACTTGTTCAGGATATTTTCTCAATTGATCTACTACCTCATAATCAGACATCTTCATTTTCTGGAAGAAAGCTTCTGCTTCCTCGGTACTCACAGGCTTCTTGGATGGAAAGCGCTTTCGTGTGGCATTGTTTACTTCTTCTATGTTTGAATATTTTTCCATAGGGGTATTGTCTGGAAGCTTTCCCAAGATCTCTTTTCCTTTATACGTAACCACCGTCGGATGATAATTCCAAGGCACTGCAGCAGGGTTCGTCATGGGCTTCTGTGGCACGCGTCCAATAACCACTGGATCATTCAGCCGAGGTGGTTTAATTGTCCCCCGTACCACATAGGCTCCCTTCGTTACGTACATTTGCATTCCCTTTTTCAACTCAAATTTCTTTGGCGTATTCACAATCAATTGCTTTTCTTGGCGGCCTCGCGAGACATAGAGGATCCCATTCTCGGGAGGCATTGCCTCTGTTCTTGTTTCAGCTTTCTTTTCTAGTTCTGTCTTGGTGGCTTTACTCTTCCTTTCCCCTTTCTCTTGCCTCGTGGCCACCTTTGGCTTTCTTTCTGCATCAGCAATAGCAATGTTGGTCTTTAATGCCGGATCAAACTCTTTATCCTCACAGATCATCCCAATCACAGGCCCATTATTGCGGGCTGGCAATGAATTGTTGGTCACATTTGGGACATCCTCATCCCTCAGTACGATTTTTCCTTGCTCTATTAGATGTTCCACTGCTCGTTTCAGTGTCCAACAGTCGTTTGTATCATGGCCTTCTGCCCCTGAATGATATGCACACCTCACACCGACTCTGTAGGCAGGCGATGCCGGGTTTTGTTTGTTCTGAGGGACCGGCTGCAGTAGACCCATTTGGACAAGTTTTGGAAACAAATTAGAGTAAGATTCACCAATTGGAGTAAAAGTTTGCCTCCTAGGTGGCTCACGGGGAGGAAAGTTATTCTGTGGAGGACGGGGATTATAGTGGTTTTGATGGGGAGGCTGATTTCTTGGGAATGGAGCTTGGTTTCTATTGGCATGTGGTTGCGGTCGGGTGAAGGGTTGAGCATTCATAATCGCATAAGGTGGAGGAGCATAAGCCATATCATGAGGGTAGTAATGTTGAGGGGTTCTTTCGGAAAACACAGGTCTAGGAGCCCGGTATCATCTTGCCCCCGATGCTGCCATAACCGTTTCCTCTTTCTTTTTACCTTTGGCCATTCCTCCAGACCCACCTTGGATGGCTTGGGAGGTTGCTCTGATGACTGACTGACTCAAAATACGGCCCGTTTTCAGACCATTTCCGACCATTTCCCCGATCTTAATTGCCTCTGCAAAAGGTTTTCCCATAGCCGACATCATGTTCTGAAAGTAATCTGCTTCCTGGGCCTAGAGGAAGACAGTGACCATTTCTACTTCATCCATGGGAGGTTTCACCCTCAATGCCTGTTCGCGCCACTTAATAGCATATTCTCTGAAGCTTTTCGAGGGTTTCTTCTTCAAATTTGCCAAAGAGTTCCTGTCTGGCGCGATGTCGATGTTGTATTGAAACTGCCTTACAAAATCTCTGGCAAGATCGTCCCAAATGTGCCATCGTGAGACATCTTGGTCCATATACCATTCTGAGGCAATGCCTACCAAGCTTTCCCCGAAGTATGCCATCAACAACTCCTCTTTTCCGCCAGCCCTACGCAACTGATTGCAATACTTTGTAAGGTGAGCAATGGGATCGCCGTGCCCGTCATACTTCTCGAACTTCGGCGTTTTAAAACCCATGGGCAGGTGCACATGAGGGAACATGCAGAGATCTGTATAGGAACCACTCTTTTGCCCATTCAAACCTTGCATATTCTTTAAACTCTGTTCAAGGCTTCTCATTCTTTTCACCATCTCATCTTGTTCAGGAGCTTTGGGGGTTTGATATTGTCCTGGCGTAAGCTCAAATGGTGGCGGCTGAGAGTAATTATATGTGGGATACTGAGGAGGATCCACTGGAAAGATAGGGTTTTGGAAGGTGAAAGCTGAGGGATCAAAGGCGGGCCTTGGCAGTGAAGGCTGTGTTGTAGCAGAGCATGGTGGAGCAGTGAAGATGTTAGGAGCTGCTCCTGCTGGGAACACCTGGGGGCAGACCTCAGAAGGTGTTCCGATGAAGTGAGCGGTCATGGTAGGTTTTCCCAACCGAGTCTGAGGGTGGCTGATGAGGATATTGGAGGTACCCCCAGATCTAGGGAATAATTCAGGAAATCCAGGGATGGCGCTTGGAGGCTCTCTTCCATTGGTCCATGCGTCCCACATCTCCATGAGTCGGAGACGTAGTATTCGGTTCTCTTCAGCTGTGATAGACTCAGATGCCGGGATCCCCGAAGTGGGGCTGTCCTCAGAGATGGGAACTGCGGGCAAAGTCATTTTTGTAGACATTTCCACACTTCCTTTCGATCTGGTAAAGTATTGATGCAATGCCAGCTTACCACAACCAACCACCGTTTCTAAAAGATAGGCTGGAAATTTAACAGCAACCACGGTTAGTTTGAGACAGGTAACAGATAGGTAACCGCACATTGGGGTGTGATGCACCTATACAGTTAAACGAGTGTCTACATGTTTGCCACGGTTGCATGCGTCATTCCGGCTCTTTATTCTGACCCTCTTTTCCTGCATTTCCCTTGCTTTTCTGATTTTTCTCTCATTTTCTCATTTTTCTTTGCTCTTCCTCTTTTCTTTTCTTTCATTCTTGCCCTTGCTTTTTGCTATGGTTTCTTTCTCTCGATTTTCTTAATTTCTTTTTTTTTTGTTTCTTTTCGTCTCTTGTTTTTCCTTTATTTTCTTTCCTCCCTTTTCCTTTTCTCTTAGAGTTACGGTCGAATCCTATGGAGATTGCCTACGTATCATGACCCCACATGAATCAGACCAAGTGTAGTTCTTGCAAATAACTGTAAAAATAAGGAAACAAATATTTTGTTTTTTAGGATTTTCAATTTTCATTAATAAAAACTCCGATTACAAAAGCTACTAAACTATTTGTTTTTCTTAAAAAGGAAATTACAAAATAGACTCAAAGACAAAATACAGACTCGATAACTAGGAATACATCAAAGCTTCAAATCCTGGGGCCCGCGGGGCATCGTTCGGCATCGCCGCGGGCCTGCGTACAAGACCCCTTTGCAACTGATCCAAATCATTCATAACCTGGTGAACAAATATCATTACTGAAGCAAAGAAAGTGGTACGACCCATCCGTTCACCGGCTTGACATTTCATAACAATATAGTTTGCAATGCTTCTGATCCTTTCCCTGATTCGGCCCTTTTCTTGGAGTAGTCGACTTATCTGTTGGGTACGAGCCTCTAGCACTTGAGAATCCTGGAAGTGATGGTCTTGTAGAAATTTTATTTCCTTTTCCATCTCGGCGATTAACCCATAGAATTGTTCCCTCTCGGCCTGAAATTCTTTGTCTCGCTGGGCCGCCTTATCTTCAATGGCGTTCATTTTTCTTTTCAGATTAGCAATGGTTTCCTCATAATTTCTTTTCATTTGTTGCACAAATTGGGCTCTTTCCTCTATCTTTTTTGCCCACTGTGCTCGAAGTCTTGCCATGTTCCTTTCAGATTTCTCCAATTCCTCCTGGCATTCTAAGACTTGCTTCTTCAGCCCTTTTATCAACCTCTCATCGGACCGACTTCTTTCTTGATTTTTAGCAGCTATTTTCATTTGTTGGATTTGAGCCTTGAGAGCTTCATTCTCTTGGGTCAGTTTCTTTTTGTCACCTTCATCGGCTGCGGCTTGCAAGCTGTTTTCAAACCGGAGGTCCTGAACCTGTTTTTCTAATTCGAGCCCTGTACTCCTTTTCTTTGGCTAACCAATCCCATTGCACCTGGGCCTTGTCAGTGAATTGTTGTACATATGGCCTTTTGGCGGGTCTTTTGGGAATTTGAAATCTTTTACCAAACCAGACCAAGTATTTGGGATCTACTTCGCCTTTAGCCCGATCCTGCACTATGGTTTTAGGCTCGAGATACCTACATTCATTCCATATCTGGCGGACTCTTCCTTCCGGAAATGCAGCTTTTGGGCCTAACTCAATGACTTGTCCGCTTAGGTCTTCATCATTGTGAACAGTTTGGAATCTTCCTAGCTGCCGCAGGACTCGGTAGGGGGCGTAGGGTTGGATGCTTCGAATGCCCATCAAAAGAATATAAGGTACTTCTGCCGATGTGTACACAACCTCAGTAGCAGGAAGCCAATAAAAAGCCCATTCAACTTTGTCTGCAGTCAAAGATCTCAAGCACGACGACCAAGCCTCAGTGCCCTCAGGGAACTCAATGCCTGTTACCCTGGTTCCGAACTCCGCAATACAACTTAGCACGGTTAAACCATAGTTCATGTACCCCGTGCGATGACAAAGGTGCTCCTGTATCCACAGCTGTAGTAGTAGATTGCAACCTTGAAAGAATTTCACACCCTCTCGGCACATGGTTAAAGCTCGGTACATTTCTACCACAATCAAGGGAACCACTGTGCTAGTAGGCTTCTTTATGGCCACATCTAACATTCCTACAAGGCCGATGTCTATGTGACCGTCTTTTATTGGACAGACCACAACCCCCAGTAAAGCTACCATGAATGCCAACCCGCGTCGGGCCTCCCATTTATCTTTGTTCCCGGCATGTGTCAAACCGGTGTTGGGTTCTTCAAAACCTTTTGGGTTGCCATATCAATGATACAAGAAATGCAGTGTGCAACATCCTTCTGCTAGATGCAGATCTTGAATGTCCCGACTGATGCTCAACAAGTCCAAGAATCTGTGAAGGGTTACCGGTCTTGGGGCCAATGGGTATCTACTCCTGAGGTTTCCGTTGAGACCCGCATATCCCGCAATCTCCTCTAGTGTGGGTGTAAGCTCGAAATCCGAGAACCGAAATACGTTACGAGTTGGGTCCCAGAATGGTATCAATGCCTCAATAATATCTTTTCTTGGTTTGATGTTCAACAAATCAACGAGACCACCCAAACCCTTGATCACGGTTTCTCTGCTACCTTTTCTCAAATCATTCCACCACATGCGGAGCTTTAAAGGGATCTCACTCAGGACCGAGAAGGTTTCAATGTTACTTGGATTCATCCTGCACATTTATTTAAAGGGGTTTAATGATTTAATTTGACCTAACACAAAATTTCTTTATTTAAAAAACAAGGACTTGGTTTTGCAAATACTGCCATTCAGCACTTCTGGGAGGAAGATTTTAAGGCTGTGTCCGCAAACCCTTTTAAAAATGACTCAAGGTGGATGTTCTTGCAAAAATAGCCTTCCGGCGCCCTTTTGGGGACATTCGGCTTATTTTAAGACAAGAATGGCATCACCCGGCTTATTGTTGACAAAGATTAAAATTTTGACACTTTTTGGCCATTTTTTGCAAAAGGATGGTTGGACCCGATGAGGGTTGCCTACGTATCTCACATCTGGTGAGAATCAAACCCGCGTAGTTAGGTCAGATTTGACGGAACCAAATATATTTTTATTTGAACAACAATCTTTTCTTTTTCAAATATTTTCCTTTTTTTATTTTTTCAAAATCCGGCAGCATTTCGGTACTATTTGGGCATTGATTTTTCAAAGCAGGTGGTTACCCTCACTTAGTCCTAACACTGCTATTTTTTACAATTTCCTCTCATTGTATACAGGCCGGTCAACATGCAAAGTCGAGCAAATAAATGCACAAGTAGCACGTAAGATGCATCAGGATGGTCTTTTTCATTTCAGGTCACCTGTCCTAGACGGACTCAACCCCTGTGTTGAGTCCCCTAAGTCAAATGCACATGATGCAAACAAACGTCCTACTAGGGATCCGGCATGAGATTTTGTTCTTCTAGGTTTAAACCTAGGTTTATTTGTCTAGACCTGGCTTACCCGAGCGAAAAACTCGAGCCGAGGGGGAGGCAGCGTACCGGGGATACAAAAGCTCCGCCGGCTTAGCAACTTATCCAAACCTCGTTCTAAATGGGAAAAGACTCTAAACAGAAGAGAAGCTACACGAAGTGCACCCTTCTCCATGATGTAGAAGACTCAGAGAGAGGAAGGGATTCGTAACAGTTTATATATACAATTCAACAAATATCAAATCGGTAAAACATTTAGCACATATAGCATGGAACATGTAGGAAAATCAGATAAGCCAAATACAACAATTATACTAAGCTCGAATTTTTGAACCCTGAATCGGAATTCTGGGTTCGTGTCCCCAGCAGAGTCGTCAGAGCTGTCACACCTCCTTTTTACACACCTACCCCGAAGGATAATGTATAAGGGAGTTTTTCCATTTAAAGTGACATTATTCGAAATGGGATTATTTATTTATTTTTTAGAGTTGCCGCTTGGGATAGGATTGGCTTTTGGTGTCCCAAGTCACCGGTTTAACTTGAATCCCAAATCGAGAAAAATTTCGACTTCCCAGTTGGAGTCTGCGAACCAGAAATTCTGAATAAGGAATTCTGTTGACCCGAGGGAAGGTGTTAGGCACCCCCAGATCCCGTGGTTCTAGCATGGTCGCTTAAATTATTATAATTGGCTAAAAATCTGATTTTAATACATGTTTTAACTTATGTGCTTTTTAACTTCAAATCACTTTTATTATCATCTTTTAAAGAGAATTGCAACGTCGTGAAAACGCGTCTCGAACCACGTCACATAAATGCACCCGTGGTTTTTGACGCATTTCGACTTCGTTGAGATTTGGATTTGGGTCACATAAATGTGCACCCAAATTTAGAAAGGTAATATTATTTAATAACGCGCCTAAAGCAACTAGCATATTATTAATTGTGCGGGAGGCCATGAAATTTGCTAAATGGCACGTCCCGAATTCTAAAGATTTTTATGGGAACGTTCACAGAGGGCCCCGCAATTTATGCATTTTGTTTGGCGGGGTTCACCACGTTCTATTATTTAAAGGCCGACCTAAAGCAAACTATGATTTTCTATTTAATTTGTCTCTAACAAGGCCTAATTAATTATCATTGTACCATTTGGGCCCCAAATTCAAGTCCGAACTTAAACAAAAGGAGGACCTCTTAATTTAAATCCGCTACCTAATTTGGAAGGCTCAAAATTGATTTGTTTCTACTTTAAGAAAATTATCAAATTGAACAAAGACCTTCCACAATTAAATCTCAAGCTTGGGTCCAGTCACGAAGAGGAGGAAATCAAAGTTTAAACAAGATTGTTTGGGCTCCTAATCATTTATGCTAAAATTGGGCCTGTTGCTAATTTCGAACAGCTTCTTATAATTGGGCCAAACTAAAAATACCCTGCCCAGGCCCAAGCAGCCCAGGCAGCTAGACGGAGCTAATCAAGGCTTAACTATTAACTTTTGCCACATATGAACACTTGATCTTGGCAATTGGCATTCAAATCACGCAACACGCAGCATCTGAACCCTTTATTAAGCTATTAATTAGTACAAGACTTGGACGAAATCTACTGTTTAGTCAGGGGCCAGGGATCAAATTTAACAACTGATAATGCTATACTTATGGAAACTTCACTTTGCTAATTCAACATTCAAATTCGTTCCAGGATGAACATACAACTCGAATTTTTTAAAGACAGGATTACAAGCTAAGCACCTACAGATGAAGCGTGATTTTTCATGTTTTTGTGATTCAATGCTGAAAACTTAGGTTTAAATCATTCTTATCCTTATTAAATTTACTATCAATATAGACATGCTGAAACAGTTCAAAACAGTCTAAATAATCCTAATTTATACAACCATCAACTGCCAACTTATAATCTAACATAATCTATAATCAAAGCTAGTTTAAAAGTCCAGTTATACAGTCCATAGTCTAAAACAGTCCTAACAATTCAAATCAATTTACAATAAGATCATTAACAAATCGCAACAAATTTATAACAAAACAGGCAGCAAGTCTATTTCATTTTTCAACTGAACAATCACGTTGCTTCAAATCAGGACATGTACCTGAAAATTTAAACACAAGAAGGAGATGGAATCAGCAGCAGTAGTAGGGAATTTGCAGGATCAAACAACAGTTCACAGCCGCAGGAAAACAACAACAATGAGTCTAGAATCCCAACAATGAAAAACAACCAGTAGACAGCCCAAAATGACTTGAACAGACCAAATCTAGCTTGAAATAAGCCCAGGAAATGTTTCAAACCCAAATCAACCAATAAATCGACTAGAAACAACTTGAAAAGACCCAAATGAGCTGGAAACTGGATCCAGGAGCACTCAGAAACTTCAGCGCTTAAATGTCAAGCTAAAGGATGAGAACTAATGCCTAGAACTCAAAATTAACCTAGAGAATTTAATGAAACAGTGTTTTTGGAGTTTTCTATTGTTTTTTTTGTTTGTTTTTGGTTTTTTGGAAGAAATTAAGATCTAAAAGAAGTTTTGAACTATAAGAGTTCAGATTTTGAACTTCTTTGGATTTGAAATTCAAATTTGGAGGATCAGATTTGCAGAAATGATTTTTTGGGGGAAATTAGAAGCTGGAAATTTTTTTGGGGAATTTTCAGAGATTGAAACTTTTTTGGTAATTTTTCAGATTGTTAAAACTTGCAAATGAAGGCAGGTAGGCTGCCTTTTATAGGCAGGAACGGGGCAGGAAGGTTCTGGAATTCCTTCACTCATTTTCCCCCTTTTATTTTCAGATTTTGTTCACTAATCCTAAAGTTTTGACTTGTTGCCTAAGTTATTACCCTAAGTTCCTAAAACTCTAATTGGAACCCCATCTAGAATGTTCTAGGGGTTTCTAAATCAGTGATTTGCAGTATTTTCTTCTATTGAATTACCTATACTGCCCTTTTATTAAATCTGAAATTACCACTATATGTCAAAACTAACCTATCCTTTTTATCCTAATTAGATTAACTATAGTTAAACTCAAGGACTTTGAATTCAGCTATATCCAAACAACTAGACTAATAAAATCTAACTAACAGAAACAATTAAGAAATTACGAACTAAATCAAACACTGAAAAATTAAAATCAAGCAATGCCTAAACAGAGTCGACTAAAACAAATAGTAAAGAATTAAAGACTATAGCAACGAACACTGAATTGAAACAAAACATATATCAAAACAAATTCAAAACAAAAACTAAACTAACATCAAAAATCACCAAGACAGGATCAAAACAAAATTAAACTAATCCAAACAAAATTAAACTAAAAAAAATAAAGACAGTTACAAGAACAGAATGAAAACAAGCATTGAAATAAAAATCAAAACAGAATTAAACAAAAATCAAATCAAGAAGAAACTTACTGATTTTATTCTTCAAGGAGTTGAATTCGAATTGAGCCCCCAAATAATATTATATGTTTGTTCTTGGTAAGAACAAACATATAATGTTATTTAGGAATTCATATCGACACTTGGTAGTCTTTTAAAAAATTCCAACAGTTTTCCAAAACCCTAGATCTAAAATTCATAAGGTTTGAGTTGGATTTGGGGGAAAATAATTTGGGGTTTAGGCAGAGGAGGGTTAAGAGAGTATGGGGTAGGAATTTTGGGAATTTTGGAGGAGTTAGGGTCTTGGACCGGAATTTTGATTCAATATTCGAGAAGTTTGGGCGTGTTTTGAGAGAAATTAAGGCCATGCATGGACTGGGGAGACGAAGACGGAGCTATGGTGTTAATTTGGTATCGTTTGGAGGTGGCGTTGCCGTGGGCGGCGGAGGCGGCGTCCACAATTTGGATATTCGAATACTTTGACAGGGGTTTGGGGACAACAAAGGTCGGATACGTGCTGAGGATGACGAGGGGGTGTTATGGTGTAATTTTGGACGGGATTGGAGACCGGCCGCCGTCGTGAGGCGATTTCCGGTGGCGGTTTAAGGCGGTGGACTGTGAGGCTGTCTTTGGAGAGGGTAGGGTGAGAGAGACGACTTGGGGGTATGGGGTAGGCTTCCGACATTAATATGTCAAATTGACCCCAGTTCCTGACCGTAGGATCAAGAATCCTCGACGGCCAGGATTAATTTTTAACAAAACGGCGTCGTTTTCTTAAAGCGGGATCCGGACCGTGTTTCCTGAAAGGGACTGGGCCAATTTCGAACGGGTTTGGGGAGGGGTTTTGGGCTAGAATTAAAAATAGCCCAAACAATTTATCAGCCTATTAATTGTTAAAATCCCCTTTTAATTTCTTTATTTGTTTTCTTCTTTTCTTCCCTTTTTATTCAATTTTTAGATTTTATTAAATACAAAAATAAAAATAGACAGGATCTGATTTAACTCTAAAATTAAAATTAATTAATTCTCAAAAATTAAACAAATCCTAGTTTAAAAAGAAAACTTAAAGAAAAATCAAAACTAAAAGTAAAACAATGCAAAGGGACTATTTTGTTATTTTCTCTTATTTTTTGTGACGTTAATCAACTAACTAATAAAAAATGTTAAAATGAGGTTCTAAATGCAAGTATGCTATTTTTTGTATTTTTCATGAGTTATATTAATTAGAAAATGCACAAAAATGCACACAATCACAAAATCATGCAATTAATTCCCTAAAATTCAAATAATAAAAGAAAAATCCTAATTTTAGTGAATTCTATAGGAGTAATTTAAGCGAGGCAAAAAATCGCGTGCTCACAGTACCTTGTTTGGATAAATAAATTATAAGCAATGTTTATACAAGCAATAAATAGGTAAAAATTTTGTCAACAACACTCACATAGTGAACGCGCCGCAGAACTAGGGTAATCACATAGATAAAATATTTTTAGATGCGTGTGAAGCGAAGTTTGTGATATTAGACAATAGACACATTAACCATAATAATTCTTGAGCCGTGTGAACGAGAAAAGCCGCCTAACTTGTTATGATTGTGGAATTTAACCTACATGATATATTGGCTATTTTTATTTGTAACTAATTTGACTTTATTTCATTAACATGATTAGCAATATGGTTAAATCTGATTTTAAAGCAAAATTCAGCACACCGAGCTAACGGAACATAATTTAGATCATCCACCTCCAACGCTATTCTTGCAAATCACTAATTTAAAAAACGGAAAAGGATTCAAAATACCCCTAAACTATTGGAAAAGGTTTAAAAATATCCTTCATCCACCTATTAGGCTAAAAATACCCTTCATCCACCTTTTTGGTTTACTTATGCCCTTTGATTGTTAGGTCAATGCTAAATTAAAATTTATTATTATTCTTTTTGTAAAACTTAAAAAAAATATTTTACAAAATATTTTCGTTTTTTTAAACTAATGCACCAGTAGTCCACTAATTTCGTAAATTCTTCTTCCTTTTTTTTCAGTTTTTACAAAAAATAATTCAGTTTTTACAAAAAAATACTTTTTTTTTCATTTTTCAGTTTTTTTAAAGCACTTTTTTTGTAAAAACTGGGAAAAAATTGTAAAAACAGAAAAAAAAAATTTTTGACAAAAATATTTTAGTTTTTTAAAAACTGAAAAAATCCTTTTCAACAAAATATTTTCGTCTTTGAAAACTATTTTTTTCAGTTTTTTTTTAAAATTTCAGTATTTAAAAACAAAACATTTTGTTAAAAAACGAAAATATTTTTTTTCACTTTTTACAATATTTTTTTCAGTTTTTACAAATTTGTTTTTCCAGTTTTTACAAAACAAAATGCTTTAAAAAAACTGGAAAAGAAATATTTTTCAAAAACAAAAATATTTTTTTGAAAATATTTTTTTCAGTTTTTAAAAATCTAAAATATTTTATTAAAAACAATTTTTTTCTGTTTTTACAAAAAAAAATTCCAGTTTTTACAACAAAAGAAAAATGCTTTAAAAGAANAAAAAAATATTTTACAAAATATTTTCGTTTTTTTAAACTAATGCACCAGTAGTCTACTTTAGTAAAGTCTTTTTTTTTTGCAGTTTTAACAAAAAACAATTTAGTTTTTACAAAAAAAATATTTTTTTTCATTTGTTTCAATTTTTTTAAAGCATTTTTTTTGTAAAAACTGAAAAAAAATTGTAAAAACAGAGAAAAAAACATTTTAAAATATTTTCGTTTTTGAAAAATATATTTTTTCAGTTTTTTTTTTAAAAAACAAAAAATATTTTTTCTTTAAAAAAAACTCAAAAACGAAAATAAAACGAAATATTTTATTAAAAACATTTTTTTTCTGTTTTTACAAATTTTTTTCAGTTTTTACAAAACAAAATGATTTAAAAAAATTGAAAAAAATGAAAAAAATAATATTTTTTTTGTAAAAACTGGAAAAACAATATAAAAAGACTTTACTAAATTAGTGGACTATTGGTGCATTAGTTTAAAAAAAATATTTTGCAAAATAATTTTTTTTTAAGTTTTACAAAAAGAATAATAATAATTTTTAATTTAGCATTGACCTAACGGTCAAAGGGCATAAGTGAACCAAAAAAGTGAATGGAGGGGTATTTTTAGCCCAATAGGTGGATGAAGGATATTTTTAAACCTTTTCCGATAGTTTAGGGGCATTTTGAACCCTTTTCCGTTTAAAAAATGACCTCAGAAAGGGTCAAGCGATCCAAATAATCCTTGGTATCTCAGACGCACAAGGTAGAAATGATACCAGGTAGCGACTCTAAAGGGCTGCTATTTAGGATTTAGGAATTAGCCAGTGCGTCCTGAATTTCAATTTTCAGCTTAATTTTTCAGGACACAAATGTTCCGAGTTGTCCCGAAGTTAAGATTTTTAGTTTAAAATTTCAGGACAAAATATGTATTGACTAATCCATAATAGCATCATGAGAATGGCTATTTGTGCACTTGCCCCTAGAGACACTCACACAAACCCATGTTACAATCCATATACAGTATTAAAGGGATCTTTACACAAATAATCGGCCAAATTTACTATTTACTTTTTCTAGCTATATACATAGATTATACATTGACTATACATAACTATACATATATAATACATAAGTTATGCATATTGTACCTTCGTCGACTATCTTTCGTTTAAGTGGACGGCTATTTGAGTTAATTCTTCTATATTAAAGAGGACACTTTGGAAAGTTGTACACTTATTGGGCCGTACAAGTACTTCTAGTTTTTAGCTAACTTTACATGGGCTTCATGTTAAGAGCATCTAATTCCGATTATCTTTTTTTCTTGGGAGTTTCGGAGCTTTACCCATAAAAATTAAACTAATTACTTTTACTTACCCATTTGCTTTTGTATTCATCATACTAATTACTATTCCTACCCATTGTAGCTTTTATGGGTAATTGACTCTTTTTTTCTCCATTTCTGTTTTCCTCTTTTTCGTTATTTTTGCTATTTCTCCCTTTCTGTTATGTTTTATTCAATCATATTGTTTTTATTTTCGTTCCATAATTTGATTCCATACCCAATTTTGGCTCTTTTATTTTTATTTTATTTCTATCCTTTTGTTCATTTTTCTTTATTTCTTTATTTCTTTTCAAATTTCACTTAACTTTTTTTCCCTACATAATCTAATCACATTCACTTCTTTTTTCTTCCCTTTCTTTATTCTTCTTTATTTTATACATCAATGAAATATAGATAATATAGTAAACATTCATTCACAAAAGAGCCCAGTCCTCTATGATACCAAACTGATATACAAGTATACCATTTTGGTATATAATACAAATTAATCTACTTCGCTACCTCAACATCATTTCTACCCAATCTTCACAGTTCTAGTGCAAAATCTCCACCACATTAGCACAAAATTTAGCCACAGCCTCCATTCAACATTTCAAACTAAGTGTTTTTGTTTAAGAAAAAATTTCAAAAAAGGCGTGAAAACTCTATTGAAACATTGAAAGGGTTCCAATGAAAAAATACCAACCTGGTATATATCATATACTAACAGGGTATCATAGAGGTCTGGTTCATTCATTTAATTAAAAAAATACTCGCCATTCCTGTATGATACCTAAATGGTATATATCATTACTGACATGATATAGATATGGTTCATTCCTTGAAAAGAGAGCTCAGTCCTCTATGATACCAAGCCGGTATACATGTATACTAATTTGGTATATACTATAAATTCATCTTTTTCGCAAGTTCAACTCAATTTCAACCCAATATTTACAAACTAGTGCAAAAAAACCAAATTGGCTCAACTTTAGCCACGACCTCCATTCAACATCTAAAAGTAAATATTTTGTTTAATAAAAATTTGAAAAAGGCATGAAAACACTATTAAACATTTAATATGATTCAATAAAATTTTTTAATAAATTTAAAAAGGACCAAATTATAACGGTATACTATTATACTGTACAATATATTATAAGATATATTGTTGGAACAAAATGGTATGAATTAAAAAATTATATACTAAAGTGGTATACATGTATACCATTTTGTTATATAGTATAAATCCATCTTTCTTCGCTAGTACAACTTAATTTCAACCCAAATGTCACAACTCGTCTGCAAAATTTCCACCAAACCGGTTCAAGCTTTTGCTACAACTTCTAATTAACATTTCAAACAAACCCCAAGCAGAATCAGATCAAACAACTACAAACTCAACAAGCCCATTACACGAATTTTCATCGTCAAGGTCCTTCAATTATGTATTTGATTTTTTATAATAATAAATCTCCAAAAATCTCTAGTTTGAATTTTCTTAAGATACTATAAATAAATTTTTAAAATATCTACTTTGAATCAAACAAGGAATCTTAAATGTTGAAATTTCAATTCAAAAGCTTCAAGCTCAATAATGGTAGGTCTTTAAAAATTCAATCCCAAGCACCTCAAATCAGCTCCAACTAAAATCAAAATTCAATATGATTAATATTCTTTCTTTTACTATAGCATAGCATCTTATTTAAAACCCACATTCGGGCTACAAGTATAAATGCTTAAGCTCAGACCATTCCCCGTAAGAATCCACAAAAAGTAAATATTCTCATCATATATTTTAGAAAACTAGTGATTTTTACATATTTTCTATAAATAGTTGTACTAAATAATGAGTCAAGCACATAAGTGAGAAATAGGGGAAGATGGTCATAACAACAGTGATGTCATGATTTGTGAATGCAACGCCTTGGCAGAAGATAAGTGAAGGGCCGTGTAATTATTTTTAACCGTATGGTAATCTTTGTAATTAGTTTGAGGGTAGATAATTAGTTTAGGTTTTGTGAATACTTTGTGTAGATTCCCCTTTTTTCTTTCATATTTAAGATGTCCCCTAAGGGACTAATTTCCATTATCTTTCAAATATCATTTTTCAGTCTGAAAATTAATCAATCCAATTGTATCAGGATAATCAATTTGGATTAAGATGGACCGGAGGCCTTTACCCTTTAAAGTTCGGAAAAATATGTTCAATGTTTGGCTCAAATCGAGATAATTCTTCAAATTTCTTGTCTATTCATTTAAGATTGTCCAAAGATGATTATAAGAAGAAATCATATTTATCCTAGTAATAAAAAACTGTACTTCTTTCTCTTTGAGCTAGAAAATTTGACTAATTTATTAACTAGTTATTTTTCCTCTTTGGACAAGCCAAACTAATGAAAACTAGAATTACTACTTTATATCATATCACATTAAAATTGATGCGGTACCTTTTAACTAATGGCCTTATTTTTATATTTCATATCTTACCCTGCTAAATATATTAAGTTATTCAAGTTTATAGTCTTTATTATGTAAATTACATCATCCGTCCTCCCTACCTCTAGAATCTAGATTTAAGATGGGTAAGTTGAAACTCTATTACCCTTCCTACTCAAGTTTCAATTTAGTTACAAAGGCATATATAATTTATCAATTATATACATTTTAGGAATTAAATGAGTATTCCTTTAATATTAGAAATTGGATAAGGAATCAATTGCTTCTCCTCCTTATTCTCTCCCCCTCCTGCTCTCTCTCTCTCTCTCTCTCTCTCATTCTTTGTTCTTTCCCCAATTTTTCTTCCTCTAATGTTCTGTATTTTTTATCTTTTCATGTTGTATATATTTTTAATGGAATTCATCAATGGATTTCAATCATTTTACTATAGAGTTTTAACTTAATAGTTTCCTTTATCACTACAATAAAACTGAAATTAGCTATGAACGTCGTCGCTAAAATGCTCGTAGGTAGCAGAATTTCTTGATAATCCGTTGCTAATCTGTCGCTAAATGAGATTAGCGACGGATTTTTCTGTTTAGCTAGAGAATTTGTCCGTCGCTAAAACTTGATTTTTTAGTAGTGTATGTTGCACAATTGGTGTTCAAATTAAAATTGTCAACCAATAAATTTTGAAGGTGTTTGACTCTCCACCATTGATGGTCATTAAAAGCTTTGAAGCTTTGAATTCGAATCTGGATTTTCAAAAATCATTATTTGGTTGGATTGGGTATTGTTGCAAATAATTAGGAATATTGTTGGAATTCATATCTCAATTTTGAGCGTGTTTGGTGAAGATTGGACTTGATTTTGGCTGAATTTCAGATTGAAACTCGAAAGAAGAAGAAGAAGAAGAAGAAGAAGAAGAAGAAGAAGAAGAAGAAGAAGAAGAAGAAGAAGAAGAAGAAGAAGAAGAACACATCACATACCATATACTTACGAAATTATAGTATAATTGTATGTAAATTGTATTATATTGTAGTTATATATTTTTTACTATTTGAATGTTGTATGAAAGTTAAAAAAAAAATAGTTGTATAATGTATGAATCGTTGTATAAAATTTATATTTAAGTTATCAATACTATCTTTTTTACATAAAGTTGTTGATATGTATCAAAATTGTATGAAGAGAGTAAGTTTTGATTGGAATCTTAGAGAGGAAGAAGCACACATCACATACAAAATATATACAAATCAGATACAATATATATATAAAATATACAAAAGATATATTGTATAATTGGAATCTTTGAGATGAAGAAGCACACACCACATACAAAATATACAAAAGACATATTGTATAAAATTTATATAAAATTTGTATTTAAGTTGTATGATGTTGTAGTTGTATTTAACTAGAAAGAATGATATATGAAAATTGTAGATAAGTTATAAATAAATTGTATATTGTATAATTAGTTTTATAAAATTTATTTTATTATATATGTTGTTGTAGATATATCAAATTTTGTATTAAATTTGTATGAAATTTATTTTTAATTTTGTATGTTGTTGTACCATGCATTATTCTTTTCTTGGAATAGAATGTGTTGATTAAAGGCATTGATTTTTGTAAACTGGGGCTTGTGTTATAATGAAAGAAGTCCCCACTGAATAGGGTATGTTTTAGTTTTCTTTTCTTTCTTTTTCTTATTAACCTTGTACCCACTTTTCCCCAGCTTATAGATGTCAGTTGATTTCTTTTGTTGGTAAAATAAGAGGGTCCTCCTTTTCTGGAGGCAGAGGTGAAATAGTAGCAATACTTAAGTTTTTTCAAACTTTTCAATTGAAGAAAGAAAAAGATTTTTTCGGAGTTGAAGTTAAAAAAAATTGTTGAAACTTTGTGCATCGTCTTTTTTTATGTGTGCTTTTAACTTAGAGCTAAAGGTTGTCGATTAAAGTTTATGTGTATCTTCTGATGATTCAACATCTTTATGTGTATCTTCTGATGATTCAACATCTTTCCAGATTTCATCTATGAAATAGATCATCTGTAACGATCCGACTGGTCATTTTGAGCAATTGCCGGTTTGGCAGTTTGAGGTCACGAGCAGCTTCATATTATGTGTACCGACTTGCGTGCATGGTTGGAATCTATTTCCGGATGAATCGGAGTCTAATTGGAAGAAGGAATCGAGTTTTGGAAGCTTAAGCGGTGAGAATTTGACCGAAATTTGACTTTTGAGTTAACGACCTCGGAATGAGTTTTGGATGATGTCAGTAACTTCGTATGATGATTTTGGACTTAGGCGTGCGTTCGAATTTGGATTTGGAGGTCCGTAGGGTAATTTGAGGCATTTCGGCGAAAGTTGGAAAATGGAGAGGTTTGACCCATAGGTTACTTTTGTGTTATCGAGTTCGGAACGCGATTCCGAAAGTTGGAATAGCTCCATTATGTCATTTGGGACTTGCCTGCAAAATTTGGTATCGTTTGGAGTTTATTTGATATGGTACGGATGTTTGGTTGCAATTCTAGAAGTTCTTGAAGTTCATGGTGATTTTTCATGCGTTTTGGCATCCGATTCGTGGTTTTTGAAGTTATCTTGATGATTTGAGCACGCGAGCGAGTTTGTGAGGTATTTTTAGACTTGTGTGCATATTTGGTTTGGATCCCCGAGAGCTTGGGTGAGTTTCGGATTGGTTTCGGAAGGATTTTTTTCATAGTTTTGATAGCTGGTACAGGTATCATTGCATTTGCGATGTACTGGCCGCAAATACGACAGCCGAAATTGCGAAGCAGCGATCGCATTTGCAACGTCCGAGCTGCTGGGCAGAGTTCGCATTTGCGAAGGACTCTGCCGCATTTGCGATAGTACTTCCATCGCATTTGCGAAGATTTTGTCGGAAATGCAACCTCAACAGGAATCTGTCATGTTCGCAATTGCGATAGTTTTCCCGCATTTGCGAACTCCCTATCGCAAATGCGACATCTGCAGCCTGTTAAGTGCTGAGAATTTCGGGTTTTTGCTTCATTCGTCACATTTTTGAACCCTTGCTTCTAGGTGAGACGATTTTGAGAGGGGATTTTCATACCAAATCATTGGGTAAGTGTCTTTAACCAATTTCCAACTATATTTCATGATTTTATACAAGATTTAACATCAAATTCATGGAAAATCTATGGAAAAATTTGGAGATTTTGTCAAAGTTTTGAAAAATAAAAATTTGAGATTTAAGAGTCGAATAAGACTCGGATTTGAAAACAAAACATATATTTGGACTCGTGAGGCTATGGGTAGTCAAGACCTACTTGCAAATTGTATAAGAATTATAGCTTTGTTAATTGAAATTGTTTTCTCTTGCATTGGTTGATGTATTCAAGTCGCTTTTTAGCTAGATTGAGCCAGATCTTGAAGAATTGGTAAAGGAAAAAGCTAAATTGAGTATTGAGTTGGCCGAATTGAGGTAAGTATCTTACCTAACCTTGTGGGGGGGACTCCCCCTTAGGAATTGAGTCTTCTATGTTATTTGTAGTCCGTGCACGCGAGGTGACGAGTGTGTGCTCGAACTTGTTTGTGGGAAATTGCCTTTAGGATTCTTAGGTCCTTATATTCATTAAGTGGGAAGTTTTTCGATATGATTGTGTTTCCTAATTGCTTGTTTTACCTCTATATGTTCCATCCAATGTTGCTAACTTTCCTCTATTTCTTACTTGTTACTTGGCCCTTAATTGCCTTAATTGGAGTGATTGTCCTCCTTATCGTTTCGTTATTCTTGATTGTGAAATCTCTCTATGAACCCGTGCCTATATGCTATGTGTCCAAATTGTTGTGGTTGCCGGTGTAATTATCACCGGCTCTATATGTCTTGTTGTTTTTGTAAAGGTTGTTGTGATTCTTGATTTTTCCGTGAATTCTCGTGTTGCCGTGTACTCATACTCTTGGTGGTAGAAAATCCTTGCGATTAGGTTGTTGAATTGTTGTTGTTGTTGTTGATTTTAAACTATGCTGGGTTGTTGATCTATTTAGGAGGAATAAGGGAGAATTGATGTTGTCCGGTGGGATCGGGTTGCACGCCGCAACAAGGAGTAATAAGGGTGGACATGTGGGATCGAGTTGCACGCCACAACAGGAGGAATAAGGGTGATATATATATATATATATATATATATATATATATATTGAGGAGGAATAAGGAAGGACTGGTGGGATCGGGTTGCACGCCGCAACAAGGAGTAATAAGGGTGAATGGTCATGTTGTTACTGATATGGTGATATATATACTATTTACTCTTTTTGTAATTGTTAAGGAGGAATAAGGGAGGATTGGTGGGATCGGGTTGCACTGCGCAACAAATATATCATATTTACTTTTATTGTAATTGTTAAGGAGGAATAAGGGAGGATTGGTGGGATCGGGATGCGCGCCGCGTCAATAGATATATGTGTTTATATATTCCTCTTGACTGTACAAGTTATTCGGTGGTTTTACATTTCATTTAGGATTTGGTTATAGCTGAATACTGAGAAGACTCTGGCCCATTTGTTTAAAACTTTGACGATTTGTATTTCGGGTTTCATTGAGTTTTGAGGGTCGGTTATTGGCATTGAGTTGTTGACTTGCCGCTGTTCCTTGAATTCTTTCTTTGAAACTATTATTCCGGTGAATTAGTATTTAAAGTAAATTTTACTACGTTGAATCATTTGCTCTGATCCCGCTAAGTTATTAGTAATATCGTAATTTAAAATAAAGTAATTAGTACTACATTGCTATAAATGGCTTTCAAATTTGAACCCACCGTGTATATGTACACACCTTTCAAAATCCACAATTTCTATAAATGCTATGGTCTATATCAACTAATTTCTCAACTAAATTTTTCTTAACCCAATGATGTTGAATCTTACTTAAAAGGGGATTTCTACTAAGTTTTAATTTCATTTAAAATCCTATATTAAATGTAATAGTTCATTCGATGTTTTATTTTATTTAAAAAGGGTATTTTCTTATTCAAATACTTTCTAAAAATAACTTTCTCTTTTCTTGTTGGTTTCCTAATTGGTTTAGAAGGCGTAATCTACTTATTGTTATGTAAATGAGACTCCTTAAATATTTTTATTGCATTGGTTATGGACCCTATGTACGGAGTGACATGAGGATGATGTTGATCAAAGTGAGATAGAGATATGTGGGCACAAGGTGCCAAGTGTACTAAAGGCGTGGAACGTGATATTATGATATGAGATACCGAGGATTGAGATGGTCGGAATTGTGTATTAGAAATGATGTGAATGACTGAGTTGGCATCACTTTCTTTGTTTGAACATATCCTTATTTGTATGTGTCTCAGTTATGTTGGTGTTAATTTACTTGATTATCGTTCATTACTATCCATGTTTCCCTTTATTGACCCTACTATTTGTAGTTGGATTACTCCCTGCTATTGATATAACTTTGTTAACTTTATCTTGATAGTTCATTATTATATCCTGTTCAATTTATTTGACTAGTAGGTGTCTTCACTGCTCCTCGTCACTACCCACCAAGGTTAGTCTTGATACTTACTGGGCACCGCCGTGGTGTGCTCATACTACGCTTCTGTACATTTCTTTTATGTATAGGTCCAGGTATTTGATCGGTAGTAGTTGTGAGGATCGTCGCGGTGGAGACTCAAGGTAAACCTGCTACTGCGTTCACAGGCCTCCGAGGTCATGACCCAAAAACCGACCCGGTCGATGGCACCTATCGTGAAACTAGGCCAGCCACTTATTTCCAAAGTACTCCATTTACCAATTAAAACTTAAGAAAAACTTATATTTTTAGCAGAAATCCAATAAGATAAAAGTCGAAATCCAAAACATGCGGAAAGAAATACACGCCCGACCTCGGGTGTCACTAGTCATGAGCAAAAGTACTACAACTGTTTGAAATAAACAAGACTACATAGTCTGAGAATATCCAACAATTATGCTAAGAGGAAGATAAGGAAGGAGAAGGCGGAACTGCGGTGGCCAAACAGCTACCTCGCAATCTCCAAAGAACAGTCCACAATGATATGATCAGCACCCGCTACCGTGACCCGAAATACCTAGATCTGCACACAAGGTGCAGGGGGTAACGTGAGTACATCAACTCAGTAAGTAACAAGTCCAACCATGGACTGACAGGTAGTGACGAACCAAACCTTAGCAGGTAATAACATATAACTTTACAAGAAAGCAGACATGCTTACAGTTCAAGTAAAGCTCGACAGTATTTAAATGCAACTGAACAGTACGAGGTTCAAAACTCAAAGAGTTTATATATACCAATGCACAACTAGCACGACCAACGTTTCATGAACCTCCACTCACAAGTGCTCAACCACTCGGTACTGTATATGCCATCCGGCCCAGGGAAGATAAATCCCGGAATATATATCACTGATCACAATCATCCAGTACCGAGGACACAGGCCAATCCAGCCTCACGGAGAAGATCCATCTCCCTGTATACTACTTCGGACAAGATCCATCCCTCAATATCATCAACTGCGCTCACTAGGGGTGTAAAGACTCCGGAGGGGCTTCTTTCATTAGCCCAATCACTATAATAAAGCCAACGAAGGCTTGTTCAATATCTCGCTGCGGCGTGCAGCCCGACCCTATACTGCCACTCAATATCAGGCTCTCGGCCTCACTCAGTCATAACTCACTAGTCTCACACACACGGGCTCAAAATGTCATAATGCTAGCCCGAACAATAATATGATGTGTCAAATAGCAATAACCGAGACTGAGACATGATATAATATGCATGAATAGGACTGAGTACAGAATATCAACAAAACAAATGATAAGACAGCAAGAAACGACCTCTAGGGTCTCAATAATATTGGCATGAAGCCTTCACATGATAATCAACATGATTCACAGCTCATCAACTAAATCACATAATTACAACACAGGTATCGGTAAAAAAAAACCACTATGCAGTGCTCTGAAATGATCCAGGCCGCGTTTCTCACGGTGCACGCCCAAACGCCCGTCACTTGGCATAGCGTCACCTTTATAATAATCATAGAACACATAGTTCGGGGTTTCGAACCCTCAGAACCAAGATTGGAAGCGTTACTTACCTCAAGCCAAGCCACACTCTAGCCCGCGATGCCCTTTCCTCTCGATTCGGCCTCCAAATGCCTCGAATCTAAGCAAAATTAGTTTATAACCATCAATATACGTTAAAGGAGCGAAACCCATACGAAATTAATCAAATTACATCACAAATCCCGAAATTGACTAAACCCGACCCTTGGGCCCACGTCTCGGACTCCGATAAAAATTACATCAATAGAATCCTCATCCTCCCACGAGTTCGTACATACCAAATATACCAAAATCCAACCACAAATGACCCCTCAAATCCCTAAATTTAGGTCTCTAATTCCCAAGCCCTAAATCCCCAATTTTAGTCTTTAGATTCCAAAAATTTCATGTTTAAACCAGTAAGAATCAACATAGGATCGAGTTTTAGGTTCAATAATCTTACCTCAAAGAAGTTCTCTTGAATTCCCTCTTCAATCTCCCCAAGAAGCTCCAAAACTGACTCAAAAATGGTGAACTATTGCCAAAAATCGCGAAAATGGCCTTTTAAACATTCTGCCAGCGATTTAAAATTCCTTAATTGCGATCGCGGAAAATGCCTCGCGATCGCGAAGCGCAAAAGCTGAATGACCTCATTTGACCTTACGTGATCGCAAAAAACTCCACGCGATCGTGGAGCTCTGCCTGTGCTAACTTATGCCATCGTGGTCCAACCCACGCGATCGCATAGAACAACCTCACCACCTCACACCAGCTCCTTCTCTCCTACGCGAACGCGACATTGACCACGCGTTCGCGAACAACAATCTCTCAACCAATCGCGATCGCATACTGACCTTCACGATCGCACTAAACAAATTCCACCTCTGCCCCACAAAGCCTACGCGATCGTGATGAACAAATGTCTGCAACAGACCTGAAGGAAAATCTGCAACTTTTCAAACATGAATTTGATCCGTTCAACCACCCAAAACTCACCCGAGGCCCTCAGGACCTCAACCAAACATGCCAAAACGTCCCATAACATCATTCAAACTTGTTCCAACCTTCGGAACACTCAAAACAAAATCAAAACATCAAATCAACCATGGATTCAAGCCTAAGAACTCCAAAAGCTTCCGAATTTCGATTTTGATCAAAAAGTCTATCAAATCTCGTCCGAATGACCTGAATTTTTGCACACACGTCACAAATGACACAACGGACTTACTCCAACTTCCAAAATTCCATTTTGACCTCTATATCAAAGTCTCTGCTACTAACCGGAAAACGCCAATTCCAATTTCGCCAATTCAAGCCTAAATATACTACGGACCTCCAAAACACATTCTGATCATGCTCCTAAGTCCTAAATCACCTCCCGAAGCTATCCAAATCATAAAAACCAAATTCCAAGATTGTATGCTCACAACTCAACTTCCGATTGACTTTTCCAACTAAAAGACCAACTTAGGAGACTAAGTGTCTCACACCTTTCCAAAAATTCCAAATTCGAACCGACCAACCCGATATCATATAACCCAGATGAACAAAGCATAAAGAAGCAGAAATGGGGGAAATGGTGCTGTAACTCATGAAACGACCGGTCGGGTCGTTACACGGAGTTACCTTCGTTTGTATTTGTTTTCATTTGTTCCTTCTTGTTCTAGAACAATGTTGTATTTATTTTGTATAACTTCTCTTAGAAAGACTTATAACTTAAACCACCGGTTTTGGGAATTTTAAGTGTTTAGAGTTATATAATTTAAAGTTAGTGATTATTCATATTATTCTGTTAATGTTAGGCTTACCTAGTTTAGAGACTAGGTTCTATCACGACTCCTTCGGAGGGATTTTGGGTCATGACACCATCATATTTTTCTCCCCTGCTTCATGTTCATATACTTTATTTTCTCCAGCAGCTAATTGCAAGTGCTCGAGTCCATCGTTAGAATTTCTTTCGTTTTGTTCATTGATAGGCATGGAGTCCACAGTATATGATGAGTTACAGAAACAGAAGGGAAATTTTAAAATATGTCGATTATAATACAGTTTTTAAGGATAAAGAAAGGACCGGAACAATTAGCAAACAAAAATCCCTAAATATAAGTTCGATCTAGAGAGAAGAGGGAGAGAGGAGAGAAAAAAGGAAAAGGGTATAACTAAATCCCTTGATTGAAGGCACTAATAATGGATTTGGAGTCTTTTTAGGTGGATTGTATATATTATGTAGCTAAAACGTGTTTAGGTCGGGTAGATACAAAAACTTGGACATTTTTCATAATAAGGTTTCAAATAGTGTATAGGAACGAAAAAATCCCTAAATTTTATTGAATAAGTCATGACTACCTAAAACGTATTCCGATCACGACGAAAAAGTACCAATCTTTGTAATTTTTTTTGGGTCAGAACAAGTTAGATATGTTGTGATGGACAATAGGTAATGGCCCAACTTATCAAGATTCGAATCGATTATTTGTTATCGGTTTATCGATTTCGATTTCGAAATTTTCCTTATCGAGTTATCGATTTCGATTTCAATTTTGTCCTCTTCGGTTATCAGTTTATCGATAAACTGATAAGATATACTAAAAAGACAAATATACCTTTATTCTATAATACCCTTTCCTTTACCCTAAGTCCCTAACCCTATTATTTCCTCTACCCAATCTTCAGCGCCACTTTTACCTTTGTATAAACAGAAGAAGCCTCCCGCTAGAGTTAATGACTTGCAAACCGAACTCGCTCAACTCCAAGATGAGTTGAAGAAGGTAAAGGATCAGCTCACTTCATCTGAGTCCTTAAAAAGGAGGGCTCAAATAGAGGCAGATGAGGCTAAGAATCAGCTCGCAGCAATATCAGAGAAGCTCAAGGAGTCCGAGAAACAACTAGTTGAGCTATCAGATTCTGAGGATGCTCGAATCCTGGAACTTCGTAAGATCTCACAAGATCGAGATCGAGCATGGCAATCTGAACTCGAGGCTGTCCAGAAGCAGCACGAATACCAACTGCAAACCTATCAGAGAAAGTGAACTCCGACGTACTCTGGTGTACTCCGGCGTACTCCGGCGACTTCAATAGTACGTTTCTCTCTCTCTCTCTCTCTCCATGCCTTTGACACAATTTTTATGCTATAAATGGTGTTCATCTTATTTTAGCTTCTTTTTGTCCATATTAGTTAGGCGTGTTTATAGCGATATGCTTTCTGTGGAATCCCGCAACTTTTCTTATTGGTGTAATCGATAACCGAATCGATAAGGCCCAAAAATTGATAAATCAAAATTAAAAAAAACCGAAACCTTATTGAAACGATAACGATAAGCATATGTACAAATCGATAATCGATAAGTAATTATCCATAAGGGTCAAAATCGAATCGATAAATCGAATGCATACCCCTAATATTATATTTTGCTCTATGTTTCTTTTTTTATTTGGCTCAATTGACTCTAACTATTGAACAAGTATTGTTGAAATCTATATGATCTGCCATCGTTGAAGGAGCAGTGAACTCGATGCTACTTCTATGGAGTTATAGAGCATGTGAGTGAATGAGATAATGAGAGGATTATGTGGAAATGATAACTATTGCTTCTCTTCATTAATAGTACAAAATGTATATACATCTGATATAATTAACTAACTCCACTAATGCTTAACTAACTAACATGCTGAATCCGTTAATTTACAGCTAGCAACTAACTGAATTCATAACTACCTAACTAACAATATCACTTCATAATACTCCCCCTCAAGCTGCAGGGTGTAAAATGTTAAGCACACCAAGCTTGCCTAGGAGATGATTGTGTTGAGCCTGACTTAGTCCTTCGGTAAGCAAGTCAGCCAGCTGATCCTTAGTGTTCACATAGATTGTCTGCACAATTCCATCTTTAATCTTATCTCTAATGAAGTGGCAATCTATCTCGATATGCTTAGTACGTTCATGAAAAATGGAATTAGCTGCAATCTACATAGCCGACTTGCTGTCACTCATAACTGCAACACGTGTCTTAACATCTTCTCCCAGCTCTTTATACAAGCCTAGCATCCAAGTAACCTCTGCTACAGCTGAAGGCATGCTTCTATATTCAGCTTCTGCTGAACTCCTAGACACCGTGTGTTGTTTTTTTTATTTCCATAAGATTAAGGACTCACCAAATTTGATTACATAACTAGTGACATATCTTCTTGTGTTAGGGCAAGCTGCCCAGTCTGAATCAAACCAAAAGGTTAACTTTGTAATAGGAGCTTCTAATTTCAACCAAATACCTTGGGTATGAGAGCCTTTCAGATATCTTACTGCCCTCAGTGCAACTTCCCAATGAGACCTTTTTGGCTGATGCTTGAATTGACTTAGTGTTTGGATATCACAGCTAATGTCTGGTCTAGTGGTAGTGACATACATCAGTTTGCCAATCAGTCATTGGTACACACTAACATCCTCCAGAACTGCATCACCTTTAACTCCAGTTGCAGCATCAAACTGCACTATGGTGAGCTTTAAGTTTGTTTCTAACAGAGTTCTAGCTGGCTTGGTTGTACTAACCCCATACTAGATATGATTTCTAAGACATGCTTCCTTTGATTTAGGATCATTCCTTTGTTGGACCTTAGTACTTCAATTACTACGAAATACTTAAGCTCATTGTAACGACCCGGCCGGTCATTTTGAGAATTTAAGCTCCATTAGCGGTGTAAGGTCTGGAACAGCTTCATAATACGAGTATCAACTTGCGTGCATGGTTGAATTCAGTTAATGGATGATTTAGAGTAAAATTGGAAGAAGGAATCTAGTTTTGGGAGTTTAAGCGGTGAGAATTTGACCGAAATTGGACTTTTGAGTAAACGACCCCATAATGAATTTTTGATGACCAACAGCTTCGTATGGTGATTTTGGACTTAGGCGCGCGTTCGGATTGTGTTTTGGAGGTCCGTAGCTAATTTAGGCTTGAAATGCCGAAAGTTGAATTTTTGAAGTTTCCGGTTCGATAGTGAAATTTTGATCTGAGGGTCGGAATGGAATTCCGGAAGTTAAGGTAGCTTCGTAGTGTTGAATGTGACGTGTGTGCAAAATTTCAGGCCATTCAGACGAGGTTTGATAGACTTTTTGATCGAAAGCGTAAATTGAGAGTTTTTGGAGTTCTTAGGCTTGAATCCGATGTTAAATTGGTGTTTTGATGTTTTTTTGAGCATTCCGTGGGTTGGAACAAGTTTGAATGATGTTATGGGATATGTTGTCATATTTGGTTGAGGCCCCGAGGGCCTCGGGTATGTTCCGGATGGGCTACGGGTCATTTTCCCTTGTTTTTGAACTGCTGTTTCTGGTATCTGATATCCTCCTTCGCGAAGCCCCTCCCGCGTTAGCGAAGTGTCTCTGCTGGTCGCCTCATTTTCCTTCTTCGCGTTCGCGTAAAAAGCCTCGCGTTCGCGTAGCTCTGTCTATTCATTCATCGCGTTCGCGTCAGTACATCGCATTCGCGTACTTATGACATCCCACCCTTCGCGTTCGCGTACTAGTTCACACGTTCGCGAAGAGCAATCACTGGGCCATAAAATTTTCCTTCTTCGGTTCGCGTGCGTGCTGTCGCATTCGCGAAGCACATCTGGGCAGCCTTCATTTTTTTCTTCGCGAAAGCAATGCTTCCTCCGCGTTCGCGATGCTTTAATATCTGGGCAGAATATAAGTTATCCAAATCGAGGGTTAGGCCATTTTTAACATTTTTGGAGTTCTAGAGCTCGGTTTTGGGCGATTCCTTGTGGCTTTTTCAAGCAAAACGTTTGGGTAAGTGTTCTTAACTTGGAATTGATTATATTTCATGAGTTTGTCTTCATTTTTATCATTTGATTTGTGATTTTAGTTGAGGAAAATGTTGGTTTTTGAAGGAAATTCCTAAAACGAAAAATCGTGATTTGAGGGGCCAAATGGCGTCGGAATTTAATAAATTTTGTATGGTTGAACTCATATTGGAATGGGTATTCGTATTTTGTAAAATTTGTCGGGTTCCGAGGTGCGGGCCCGGGGGTCGACTTTTGGACCAATTTTTAGATTTTGTTAAAGATTGAAACTTTATGATTAGGAATAGTTTCTTATGTGTTTTATTTGTGCTTTGAAGTTAATTTGGTTAGATTTGAGCCGTACGGAGGTCTTTTCACCCGAGAAAGTGCATTTTTGAACATTGGTTTGTCACTTTTGAGGTAAGTATCTTGCTTAACCTTGTGTGGGGGACTTCCCCTTAGGACTTAAGTCTTCCATGCTAATTGTAGTCCGTGCACGCGAGGTGACGAGTGTGTGCTCGGGCTTATTTGTGGGAAAATTGCCTTTAGGGTTCTTAGGTCCTTATGTTCATCCTATGGGAAGTATTCTGTTATGATTGAGTTGTCTAATTGCATAATTTACCTCTATATGCTCTATACGATGTTGTTAGCTTCCTCTAACTCTTACCTGTTACTTGACCTTAATTGCCTTAATTGAATTAGCTGTTCTGTTGTTATTTGTTAAAGTTATTACGTTTTTCTTAGTTTCTCCGTGATTCTCTTGTTGCTATGTAATCATACTCTTGGTGGTGGAACTTCCTTATGATTGGATTGCTGGATTGTTGTTGATTCCCTCGCTGGGATGTATTTTTTATACTGTTGATTCCCTTGCCGGATGTATTGTTTATATTGTTGATTCCCTTGCCGGGGTGTTATTTGTTCATATTGTTTATTCCTTTGCCAGGATGCTATTGTTCATAATTGTTGGCTCGGGATACCAAGAGATCCCCAGCACATATATTGAGGATACCAAGAGATCCCCAGCACATATATTGAGGATACCAAGAGATCCTCGGGATACCAAGAGATCCCCAGCACATATATTGAGGATACCAAAAGATCCGCGGGATACCAAGAGATCCCCAGCACATATATTGAGGATACCAAGAGATCCTCGGGATACCAAGAGATCCCCAACACATATATTGAGGATACCAAGAGATCCGCGGAATACCAAGAGATCCCCAGCACATATATTGAGGATACCAAGAGATCCTCGGGATACCAAGAGATCCCCCAAGTATTTATGTTTGGGACTACGGAACGGAATCCCGGGAGATCCCCTGTCGATATTCTGTGAGTGTAAAAGCATGAAGGGTGATGCCGTGCACTTTCTGCTTGATGTGTGTAGTCGTTGTTATCAATTCAAGTGTTTTAACGGGGTAGATTCCCTTGCTGCTGTGATTCTCTGTGTTGGAACCCATAGTGTTGTCAATACCTCGCCGTATATATACTTATATATATTCAATACTTCAACCTCAATAATCTCTACATTTTTGACTCAATTAATTTCTCAACTAAATTTTCCTTAAATCATCTGAGGTTGTATTCTATGTAAAAGGAATTTCTACTAAGATGTAAATTATTAAATTCCATGGTAAAGGTAATAATTCATTCGATGTTGTATTCTAATTAAAATGGTACTCTCTTTACTCAAATGACTTCTAAAAATTACTTCATCTTTTCTCGCTGGCTTTCCTAATTAGTTTAGAATTTGTAATTTACTTATATTAGGTAAATGAGACTTCTTGAGCATCTTGAGTGCATTTGTACGGACATTATGTATCGTATAGCATGTGGATTTCTCTTGTTAAGAGTGAGATGGAAAAATATGGGAGCACAAGGTGCCATGTGTGTTGAAGGTTCGGAAGTTGAGATTTATGATATGAGAAACCGAGGATTTGAGATGGTCGGGATTGTGTATTAGGCATGATGTGAGTGATCGAGTTGGCATTGCCTTCGTTATTTGGATACATTCTTACTTGTCTTTGTTCCGTTTATGTCAATGTTGATTTACTTGGTTATCTGATTTACTTGGTGTCGTTCGTTACTACCCGTGTTCTCTCTTTATTGTTCCTACTGTTTGTAATTTGATTTTCTCTCCGCTGTTGATGTTACACTGTTCTTTATCTCTTTTATTATCATATCCTGTTCATTTCATTTGACCAGTAGGTGTTTTGACTGTTCCTCGTCACTACTCCATCGAGGTTAGTCTTGATACTTACTGGGCACCGCTGTGGTGTGCTCATCTACACTTCTGCACATTTTTTGTGCAGATCCAGGTATTGTTCGCTAGTAGCTGTGCGGATCCTTGCCGAGGAGACTCAAGGTAGCCCTTCTGCTACGTTCGTAGGCTTCGGAGTCACCTTCCTATTTTATATTCTCACTGCTGTACTTATTTCCATATGGTTGTGTTTAGAAATGGTAGCGAAACTCTGCAGAGCTTATGACTTGTACCACCGGGTTTTGGGAAGATGTTTATTGAATAAAGGATTTATTTCAGAAGAATTTTAGATGTTATTATTTATTGTTATTTTTCCGCAAATTATTAGGCTTACCTAGTCCTTAAGACTAGGTTCCATCACAAAATCCAACGGAGGGAAAATTGGGTCGTGACACTCACCTAGGCCCTTTATCTTGAATCTTTGATGAAGAACATGTTTTGCCTTAGCTATCAGTGCCTCATCATTACTAGTTATAATTAGATCATCAACATATACCAGGATAATCACCAAACCTTCACCCTTTCTCAAAGTAAACACAGAATAATCATGGTTACTCTGCACAAAACCTCCCTCAGTTACAGCATCAGATAGTTTGATATTCCATTGTCTTGAAGCTTGTTTAAGCCCATATAAGGACTTGAGTAGCTTGCAGACCTTTTGCTCCCCCTGTCTTATGAAGCCTTCAGGCATATCCATTTAAACTTCTTTATAGAGATCACCTTGTTAAAAAGCATTGTAAACATCAATTTGATATAGGTTCCAACCCTTGGAGACTACTAAGGTTATTACTGATATGACTGTGACCATTTTCACCACTGGTGAAAATGTATCATGGTAATCAAGTCCTTCTTGTTGACTATATCCCTTTGTAACAAGTCTAGCCTTGAACCTTTCAACCTCACCATTAGCTCTATACTTAATTTTATACACCCATTTGGACCCTACAGTATGTTTTTCATGTGGTAAGTCAACTACTTCCCATGTTCTGTTGTCTTCTAGTGCTTTGACCTCCTGTTCATAGCTTCTACCCATCTTGCATCCTTTACAACCTGCCTGAAGTTCTGAGGTTCTACCAGACTGGAGAAGTTTGCTAGGTAGGATTGATAGGTAGGAGTAGTCTTTCATAAAACAAATAGTTGGCTATAGGATATTTGCTGCTTGTCTTCCCATATGCTATGTAGTGTTTCATCCAGATGGGATCTCTAGACTCTCTAGTTGACTTCCTGATAGGAGGCTGAGATCCTTCTGCTTGCATGTTCTCAGATGGTGGATCAGTTATAGTGGGCAAGGGATTTGTTGTTGGAGCAGTTGGTTGAGACATCACATTCTCTTCTTCTGTGGCTATTTCCTATGCATCCGCATTTTGATTTTGTTCCTCATTAGTATGATTAATCTCTGAGGTAGAAACATCATAGTTAGGTTGTTCCAAGATACACTGAGAAGCTACAGAAGTCTCTGCTGTTGAAGATGCTCCATGTACTCTCTCGAGTTTGAAGTTGGTACCAATGAATCATATTCATTCCATAAACTCTTCAACTTAGTAAAGTAACTTGAGACTGAATCAGTTCCTTTTGACAAATTGGCAATAACTCTGTGCAGTTGAAAGATACACATTCGATTCACCTTATCAAACCTCTCCCTCAGATCTTCCCAAACAAGATGTGCATTTGAAGCATATGCAATTTCACTTAGAAGTTCAGTGGAAACTGTATTCATGAGCCATGATAAGACAATGGCATTACTAGTTTCCCATTGCTCATGCAATACAGCAGTGAATGACTCCTGTGTACAAGTGTCAGTCACAAACCCTAACTTCCACTTTCCTAGATGGGCAATTTCCATCGTCCTGCTCCATAAATCATAATTTTCTGACCCAGTAAGCTTCACAGGAATCAGAACAACACCAGAGTATATCAGATGGCCCAAGGTACAGAGGATGAGTGTAAGAAATTGCAGTTTCCGCCATTGATGAGCAGAGAAAAAAAATCAGCTAATTGAGAAGAAGGAACATATCACTAAGATAGAGATAGCCAACCTCAGTGATTGACGAGCATCGGTGGCTCTGATACCATTTAAAATCTACATGATCTGCCATCGATGAAGGAGCAGTGAACTTGATGCTACTTCTATGGAGTTACAGAGCATTTGAGTGAATGAGCTAATGAGAAGATGTTAAACTATATTAATTAATGCTGCTTCTCTTCATTAACAGCACAAAATATATATACATGTGATATAGCTAGCTAACTTCACTAATGAGAAGATGTTAAACTACATTAATAATATTAAAATTTGTTAATATATATATAGTGAGTGATATAACTTAAAACTCATTGATTCTACATTTGGCAACTGCTATTTCTCCATTTACACACCAACAAAACTTTAATGGGACATTATTGGTTGTTCTTTTTGTTGGTGTAAGATTTGTCCAATGATGCAACGAAGAAAACCTTAACAAATAAAGATCATTCCTAGTGCTCAAAAACTTTTTGAGTGCCCTTAGGTTTGCTGTCCATCAAAGAGGAACACATCATTTCTCTTACCTTTAGTTGAGAGATATATATTCAGTTAACTTTCCATTTTTGATGCAACATCACTACTAACGGGATGAAGTGAAGCACAGATATTATTGTTTTCCGGCCGCTTCAAAAGATGACACTATTATTGTTTAACTATTTAAATAGTCTTTTTAAAAAGTCTTTAACCGTAAATATTACAACAACAACAACAACAACAATATACTTAGTATAATCTCACATAGTGGGATCTGGGGAAGATAGTGTGTACGCAAACCTTACTACTACCTTTATGGAGGTAGAGAGGCTGTTTCTAATAGACCCTAGGCTCAAGCAAGAATAAGTACCACGATAATAACAAGAAAACAAGACGGGACAACACCGAAAAATCATGTAAAAGCAGCATACACCACAAGATAGTAAGATGATCGAAATATATTTAAAAAAACAGGCAGGTATTCAAATAAGCCTACTACCAACCAAATGCGATAGTACGTACTAACACTACCAGTATGAATAATCTAGACTACTTAACCTATTATCCTAATCTTTGACCTCCACACCTTCCTATCACGGGTTATGTCCTCGGTCAGCTGTCATGCCTAATCACCGCACCCCAACTCTTCTTCGGCCTACCTCTACCTCTCCAATGGTCTTCCAATGTCAACATCTCACACCTCCTTACCAGATTGTCTGTGCTTCTCCTCCTCACATGTCCAAACCATCTAAGTCGTGCTTCTCGCATCTTGTCCTCAATAGGGGCCACACCTTGTCCCAAATAACTTCATTCTGAATCCTATCTAATCTCGTGTGCCCGCACATGTTGGGGCGTACGCATGAATTTTTTTAAGGGGTGTCAAAATTTATAGAAGAATAACTTTAATTATCATACTTCTAGACAAGAAATAACTTTAGTCTATTGGTTAACTGTTAAGTTAGAAAAGATCATAAGTTGATCAATTCTACTTCATCGCATTTTTTAACTTCAGAGGCTCTCTCAAATATCTTTTTATTTTATTTTATTAAATGAGCTTGTTGAGGGTTGAATCTCTTACCTCTTAGAGCAAAATCAAGCAGATAGCCAACACCCCAAGAGACAATTTATGTCAAATGGTGTCATTTTTTCCTACTTATCCATTTCCTCACAGTATTAATACATATATTTAGTAAAATTTTCCGGCGAAGCGGTATCGCGTAACACCGCTTCCTTAGGTGTGCATCCGCCCTGCGCACATTCATCTCAACATCTTCATCTCTGCTACCTTCATCTTCTGGACGTTGGAGCTCTTGACTGGCCAACACTCAGTTCCATACAACATAGCTGGTCTGACCACCGCTCTATCAAACATACCTTTAAGTTTTGGTGGTACCTTCTTGTCACACAAAACACCAGAATCAAGTCTCCATTTTATCCATCCCGCCCCAATACAATGTGTGACATCTTCATCAATCTCCTCGCCCCCCTGTATAATAGACCCAAGGTACTTAAAACTTCCCCTCCTAGGGATGACTTGTGAATCCAGCCCCACCTCACTTTCCACTCCTTGAGTAGCACCACTAAACTTACACTCCAAATATTTTGTCTTGGTTCTGCTTAGCTTGAAACCTTTAGACTCCATGGTCTGTCTCCACACCTCTAACCTCGTGTTAACACCGTCCCGCGTCTCGTCAATCAAAACAATGTCGTCTGCAAATAACATGCACCATTCAATTTATTTTCTATAGTTCTTTAACATTTAGTTTTTATTTCGAAGAATCGAGATTTGGACGGTCTATAGGATAAGGTTTGCGCTGGCCAACCTATGTCGTCCCTATATGCATCCAATAAAAAAATGATTTATAGTGATTTAGTGAAAGGAAAAGTAAACTCTATGAGATAAGGAAATTTGTCCACATTCAGAGGACGAGAATTTTCCAATCGGACTGTAACACGAGAACTTAGCAATATAATTTGGTTGTAGTGATCATAGTGTGGCAAGTTTGGGAAATTTGATTGGACGAATTCCTAGGCATGGTAAAAAGTTTTGCTGCTTTTGCACCTTTTCATAATTGAAGTCTACTCATGTTTCAACTTCCTTAATTTTTTACAACCACCAACAACGCACTTGTCAAGATTTTAAACTTCAAAGACAACGAAGGTAACCCTTTTTAGAACTTAATTATTGTTATTTTTGTACGTTTAGTGACAGATTGTACGTCCATCTTGAAAAGCTATAACATAAGATAAAAATATCAGATTAGTTATATAATGCTCGTATCTATAAGGGCATAAATAAAAGTTTTTTGGTTGCTTATTACTTAAGCTTAATTAACCCTTTGAATTAACCCTTTTTTCTTTCAGTATTTGAGAGACAGTTAGGTTCTATTGATGTGTGACAAGTAAATGTATGACAAACCATAAAAGATTATCTGAAACCTAAACTCAGCAGGTTTCAAATAAATGTACATTTTCTTTAATTTCCTTAACGTATAGGAGTAAATACAAAGTTGGAGCTAAAAACTATAGCATAAACACATCGATACTAACTTTCATCCAAACAACTAATAATGGAGCGATTTTGTATTTCTCAAATATAAGGACATTGCTGCGTATAATAGACCTTTGTAGTTTGACTTTTTCCCGAATTCGTACATAGCAAAAGGTTAGTGTAATGGGCTATCCTTTTCGAATATGAGGCTAGGCCAAAAGTTAAAAGTTCAAACAAAGTGGTGTTTCTATTGACGTTTCTCGTGTATCAGGTCCAATGAACTCAAACCAACTACAAATGTGGCACAAATTATTGCTTTGTTTCACAAGCAAGGTGAAGGAGTTTTCAATGAATCCTGACAAAAAATGAATAGTGAACGTGGTCCTTATTGAATACTCATCAACATTACATGACCACTCAACTTGTAGATATAGTCTTCCAAAATAAAATTTTCATGTGACATTTTTGTCTTTGTAAATTATTTTTATCTTTTCTTGTTTGGTAGAGGTGGACCAGGAAATTGAAGGAAATGAAAGTAGAAACGGAACAGTTATTAGTGACATTGTAATTTGCATGACCTTTTAACATCCATTGACAACGACTTCATTTATTTATTTAACTTAAAATAAATTAGATAATAATAAAGAAAAAGTGGATTGAGAGGCGCCACCCCCCACCCCCCACCCCCCCCCCAAAAAAAAACCCCGGGACACCGGTTCACTTCGTATTAGACAAAAGATTCATCTCTTTGTAGTTTGTACTTCATGGTTTACTAGAACTATAATAAGGGAAACGGGAAATGAAAAACAAAAACGAAAAAAAAGCAGGAAAAGAAAGAGAAATAATCAAAATGATCCACTTAAGAAATGGAAACAACTAATGATTACTTTAACTTTTGCTGGAAAATAAATTAGTAGGGTATTTAGGTTGTAATCTCGAGTATCAAGGTTGACGTTACTGCTAAAATGAACAAAAACTTAAGATAATTATAAATGAAATAAGTTAAGTTCATTAAAACAAACAAAAAATTCCTTATTTGTGTAAAGTATTTATTACGAATAAAAGACAATCAAACAACGTAAAATCATTTCATTAATAAACAGTTATAAAATGACATTTTGCTTCATGCTAAACTCACGCTTAGAGATGACTGCAAGATACTTGATAACTAAGTGGGGCTCCAAGAAAAAAGAGAGAAATGTTAGGTAAGAGTAGTTGAAATTGTAGGAGGGAGCAACTATTATTGGAGCCAAGGTTACCAAGCTGAGCTATTCGCTCTAAAAGCAGGCCTCCAGTTGGCATGCGAGATTCAGCTCATTCAAATAGAGATTGAGACAGACTCGTTAGAAGTAATCAAGAGCCTTGAACAATATTACCCTTCATTTGACGCTATTATTCGTGATTGCAGATTTTTAATGCTTCGGTTAGAGACAGTGGTGGTCAGGCATACTTTCAGGCAGGTAAATCAAGTGGCGCACTTTTTGACTAAGGAAGTTTCTAAGCAGTCCAACCTACATCAACTGATATATTTTGCAGCTTCACCTCCATTTGTTGAATCCCAGTATCTGGCGGATAGAGAAGGAACACATTTTATTAGGCTTACTACAGATAATATTTGTATTAAGCTAGCGAGCGGAACTTGGCAATCAAAATGCCGCAAGAGGCATTTGTTTAACCAAAAAATAGGAATTTCGGTCAAAGCTTGCTATTAGAAGAACTCGGGTTACTGATAATCAACTAAAAATAAGAATAATTGATATAAACGATAGTCGGATAGAAAGCAAAGTAAATCGGTGTATTTCAATAGTATATCGTGTCCTTACAAACGTTTATTCCTCACCTTTTATAGCTATTTCTAAGTAATACGTTTCTTTCCTCCCATAATGGAGTTATTATGGGCAATTAATGACATTTAATGTAACGTTATAATTGGCAATCGTAACTGTTCAGTACAGATTCAATAACATTTCCCGTAATTAATGCTCATTAACTACCAATAATACGTATCTATACTTTTTTGCTATCTAGGTTCATTCCTCCGATGCTACTTCAAATTATCAAGAGGTTCGAGCACCCATTCCTTCTGGTTTTCTTGGATCTTTGCTCGTGCCTGACTAAAGCTCGTGCCTCTTCAACTATTCTCTGCCAACTGTCATTCTTTTACTGACCCACGTGTCATGACATATCATCACATAATTAATTCAATATACTAACTTGATTTTTCCCAATACAGATAATTCCCCCACTTGCCATTTATTCAACAATAGAATATTTGAGAAGTGGATCTCATTAAAGCGGGAATTTTTGCCGTCATTATACCTTTTCCGAAACTGACGCTTTATATGTCACTTCCATTTAACGATCGTGACACGTGGCATCTTCTGATTGGATCTGCAATTCTTTAGCGTCTTTTAGGGCTTTATTGCGGCTTCATCAATTACGAAGTGAGAGTTTCCATCATGACTTTTCCATCATTACACCTTTTTCTTGACAGTTGCAATATAGCTTTTGTTTTTGTCTTTCTCATAAAAAGTTACCTATCTTAGAATATTCATTCTAGTTTTCTTCCTCGTACAGCCATGTCTTCTTCAAACCCTAATTCCCGAAGAGTCCCCATTGTTGATGAACTTTCCCTTGCTCCTGTTAGAAGCAGAAGAGGGGGAAGATTGCGTAGTTAAGGGTCTTCATCTATACGAGGTGTTTCTTTACCTCCAACGAGTTCCACCCCTCCTGCTAGAACTAGGGGTTCTCTTAGGGGTGTCAATGGTTCGGTTTGACCGGTTATTTTATAAAATTAGTACCATGCTAATTTTTTGGTTATTCTATTATGTATAACCAAAACTAAACTTTTCGAAACCGTCCCAATCATATCGGTTTCTCTTCGGTATCGGTACGTTTCGGTTAATTTTTTGTATTTTTTTAAATATTATGTAGAAGTCACTAGTAGAAGTAGAATGCAATAATATATGTTCTTTTATAGAACGTAACAAAACTCTCTAGACATTTTTACTGTTTAAAGGGTGATGAATTAAAAAAATGAAAGATGGCTAGAGTATAGATCCATCAACTATTCTGCAACAATGTAAAAGAAACCAAGCAAAACCAAAGAAAATATAAATCACACGAGTGGAAAGATATTAACCAAGTTAGGACTCAAGAATAAAGTCTATAGATGATTAAATATTCAAAAAGATAAATCTAAATTATATGAGAGGAAACATATTCAATACATTATAGTTTGTTACTCAAAATCGCTAGAATATTTTATGTCTTACTAAGATACTTGAAATAACTTAGTTTAAGTAGAATTAGCAAAATAGGTTTTAGGAAGTAGTATTTTGAGTTTAATTACTTGTTGATTTGTAACAGTTTTCAAAATTCCAAGGCCCAAAGAAAAATTTAATGCATTAATATTTTTAAACTTACTATATAAATATTTTTTTCACATGTAAAATAAAAAACCTACTCTAATTATCGGTGCGGTTATAGATTTATATAAAAACCTGCGATTTTCTTAAAAGAAACCTAAAAATCGGTTCGGTGCGGTACGGTTCGGTCGGTTTAATCGATTTTCGAATATCCATTGACACCCCTAGGTTCTCTTTCACATAGATCTTCTTCTAGGAATAAAGACTCTAGTGAACCAGTTCGTGAACCTTTATTAGATGAAATTGTCCCTTCTGAACTATCTTTTTACTCTGATAGAGAATCGACTAGGAATCAAGTTTCTTCTATGTCTTCTTTGGATCGTGCTGATGTTTACCCTTCTCAGATTACCGAAGGTTTAATCTCTGTTGTCCGTAGGGATTGCCATTGGAGACCTGACTTCCCTATCATAATTCCTAATGCAAACCAGAGAATTACATCTTACATGACGGGATTTTCTTTTGCGTATACATATCCCTTTACACTGAATTTTAAACCCCCCATTGATCCTGTTATCATTGAATTCTGCCTTTTTTTAACGTTTGTCTAGGACAAATTGGCCCCATTGTGTAGAGGGTTGTTGCTTGTCTAAGGCACTTAGCAAGGTTGGCTAATTTGCCTTTTACTTTCTTTCATTTGGTGAACCTCTACTCCCCTAAGCTTTTCCGACATGGGATCTTCACTTTAGTAGCGAGGAGTAAGAGAGTACTAGTTAGCCCCGAGGATGACAAGGACCGTAGCTAGTATGCTAGATTTGTTGCTGCTCCTACTGTAGGTTTAGTAGGTGAAGAAAATGTACCATTCCCTAAAAAGTGGAATTTTGCACGTAAGTTTTACTTTTGCAACTTTCTTTCTTTTTTCCTTTTGAAGGGGTTTATTTTCCCGCTGCTGTTTAACTTTCTCTTTTTTCAGCAACCATGGGAACTGTTGACGAGATTCTCAATTTTCGTGGTTGGGTAGAGAAATTATTGACTGTTGCTCCGATGGAAGGCAGATCTTGGAAAAATCTTTCACACAGGTTTGGTTGGAAGGTTAAAACTCATGGTGAATACTTTACCCCCTTTCTTTTTATATTTTCATTCATCTTTCCTTTGGAATTTATTTGACCCTTCTTTTTATCAGGGTTCCCCATACGTGGTGTAAGTGCTGATGCAATCGCGGCTTCCAGAGTTTCTTTGGAAAGAGCTCAAGAGATAATTTTGAGTTCTTCATCGAAAAGGAAGGCTGATGTAATCCAGGATTCTGAGGAGGAAGAGGAACAGGATGGAAGTTCCTTGGTTAAAAGGCCGCGGGCCAGAAGACGCGTCTTTTCAGACGATGAAGCGACTCCTCCCCGTTCTGTTCCCGTGACCGAGCTTGTTGAAGCCACCTTGGTGAGTTCTGACGATGATACTCATGCGGCAGCTCATGACTCTGATGAACAACTTTTTTCTCGTGGGTTTGATAGTGAGAATTTGGATTTGGTTTCTGATGAAGTACCCCTTGCCTCTTTTACCATGTTTGTCCCTGTGGTGCGTTCTTTGCCAGTTGTTACTGCTACTGTTTCTGCTCCGCCCCAAGCTGTTATGACTTCTTCTACAGTCCCCACTACTACCATTCCTCGTACTGAGGTTGGTTCTTCAAGTGGAAGTGGAGGGATGAAGCAGATTACATTGAGGTCCCTGCCGATGGTAATCTTTTGAAAAAGTCAGGTCGGGCTGACGTAGGGTTGAAACCCTTGATTGGTCCAATCGAAAAGTCCAAGCTAGAAAGTCTTAGTTCTTTGACTTGGATGAATGATATAGTGCAATCGTCACTGAAGGTATCCGCTTCTTTTTACGCTTTATTCCATTCTCCTTTTACTAAGGTTCTTACCCCTTTCTTTTTTTTTTATATCAATCTCATTGGTACAGAAATAATGAAGAGGGTTTCTCATACGAAGCAGTTAATGCATGACTATCAAATTGAAGCAGACAATTGGAAAGAACAATATGAAAGTCTTCATCTGGAGATGGAAGTGTTAGAAGAAAGCAAGCGTACCTTAGAGCAACAGTTGAAGGTCTTGATTTCAGAGTTAGCGGTTGAAAAAGCTTCTTCGAATCAGGCTGGCAAGGATAAAAATCTCCTTGAGGCATCATTTTCCGAGCAGCTCTCCAAAGCCAGTGAAGAGATTAGAGGATTGAAGGCCTTGCTGAACGAAAAAGAAGTTTATGCAGGTGAACTTGTTCAGACACTCACCCAGACCCAAGAAGATCTTCGCGTGTCTTCTGATAAGATCAGATTTTTGGAAAGTTCATTGACCCCTTTGCGATCTTCTTATGATGCGGCTTTGGTCGAGAAGGAAGAGTTCAAGAATGAAATTGACCAATGGGAAAGAGATTATGAAGCTCTTGAGGACAAAACTGCTATTGAAGTGAGTTGGGCTATTTTAAACACACGCCATGATACCTTTGTGGAGGCTAGCCAAAAGGGTTTTAATTTGAATGCTGAGTTAGCTAAGATAAAGGAAACTTGAAAAAACTCAGCAAGGTCAAAGTTTTCCTTCTCCCATGGCTGATACTCCTGAGTATGTTGAAGCTAATATAGATGCGGTGGATATCCCAACTCCTTCAAATCAAATCGAGCCTTCTGTTGCTGATGCTGATGCTTTAGACTCTTCTTCCGCTCCACAGTGAAAGTTTATGAAGTTTGACTCCTTTTTTCTTTCTTGGCGGAATTTGTGGTTTTACCCCTGGTCCCATTTGGGGGTTAAGTTTTTGGTAATGACAAGTCCTCAGGTCTTTTCGGGGCATTTTGTAAAAATTGACAATCAGTTTATGACTAAGTTCATACTTAGTCTAAACTTAATATTATAAAGTTTCCATTTCAACTTAATTATTTTGAGCTTCTGTTTTACTCTTTTTGCCTTGTTTTTTTATAATATATAAGTCCAAGGTCTTGCCTTTTAATTTGTGGGTTTCTGTCTTACCCTTTTTGCATTTTTTTTAAAAACGCTTTATTAAATTCATGGATCTTTGAATCAAACATGAATTTATAAAAGAGGGCCCTTTTATATACGACACTTAATGCAGAAGACGTCTCAACTTCATAATGGTGTAAATATACGAAAAAAGAAATAGGAACACACATGTTTCTTGAAATAACTTTGATAAAGTTTTCATTTGAACTTTGTCAAGTTTAAATAGCATCTTACATGTATTAAATATCTTCTATTACTTTTCCGTAACTGTTTTCTTTACAACAGATTTGCAAAAAAGAAAATCCAAGGGTTTTTTTATGACCCATGGCTAAATACTGTCCTTTAACCTAAACATCGTAAGATTTTGAAATCTATATGAAGGTTTTTTGATTGGCTTGTGGCTTGTGTTATTGGCTCGTGACTTTGCTCTGAACTTGATATTTGATGAGTAGACTTTTGGACTTGACTTGAACTTTAGTTGTTTTCAGTCTTCTTCGCCTTCTTTATACATATATCATATGTATATTATATAGTCCCCCAAGTGTTTGAGCTTTGAAGTATAAAATCTCGAGCACTTGATTATTCCTTCCATGCGGTCCTTTTCCTGAAAAGGAAAAACATACGGGACTCGAAGGTACGATTTTAGATGAAGACTGCTTAACCCATTTAAATTTCCATCAGAATAGTTGTAACCCTAGACCGGGAATTATGTTCTTTCCGCGTGTCTTTCAGGTCGTAATTCATCATTTAGTGCAGGCTAGCTTTTTCCCTATCATCTAAAATCGTTAGTAAAGTTTAAATAATTCAAAAATAAAAATTATTAATGGGGATACCTGCCCGCGGGTATTTCTATTCCTTAGAAATAGTATCTCTTCAGATGAACATCATTCCAATTTGAAGGTAGAGTCTTGCCATCCAATGTTTCAAGCTCGTATGCTCATTTTCCTGCGATACCATGAATCTTATAAGGTTCTTCCCAAGTTGGACTTAACTTTCCTGCATTAGCTGCCCTCGTGGATTGAAAAACTTTCTTGAGTACGAAGTCCCCAATCTTGAAGTATCAAAGACGAGCTTTCCGGTTGTAGTACCGCCCCATAACTTGTTTTTGTGCTGCCATCCTTATTGATGCAGCTTCCCTCATTTCTTCAAGTAAATCCAGGTTTACCCGCATCTCTTCTTCGTTTGATTCCTCAGTAGCTTGAGTATATCTCGTACTTGGTTCTCCTATCTCGACTGGAATTAAAGCCTCAACTCCATATACAAGTGAGAACGGCGTTTCCCCTGTACTTGTTTTTGTTGTTGTTCGATAAGCCCACAAGACCCCGGGTAGCACCTCTGGCCAATTGCCTTTAGATTCCTCCAATCTTTTCTTCAAGTTGTTGATAATGACTTTATTTGTTGATTCAGCTTATCCATTACCCACCGAATGGTAAGGCGTTGAGGTAATCCTTTTAATTTGCCAACTTTAAAAAAATTCTGTGATTTGTGCGCCTATAAATTGCGTGCCATTATCACATACGATTTCCTTTGGTACCCCGAATCGGCATATGATGTTTCGCCAAATGAAATCCCTGACCTCTTTTTCTCGTACCTGTTTAAAAGCTCCTGCTTCCACCCACTTAGTAAAATAATCAGTGAGTACTAATAAAAATCTTACCTTGCCTTTGGCTTGCGGTAATGGACCCACGATATTCATCCCCCACTTCATAAAAGGCCATGGTGCAATGACCGGATGTAATAACTCAGCAGGTCGATGCATGTTGTTACCGTATCTTTGACACTTGTCATATTTAGCCACAAAATTTTCCGCGTCTTCTTCCATTTTTGGCCAATAATAGCCGGCTCTAATTATGGTTTTCACTAAAGATCTTCCTCCCGCGTGATTTCCACAATGTCCCTCGTGTATTTCTCTCATCACATACTCTGTTTGAGAAGGCCCGAGGCATCTTGCTAATGGACCACCAAACATTTTACGATAAAGATTACTTTGCTTTAAACAATATCGAGCAGTTTTTTTGCGAAGTGCTTGAGATCTTCAGGTAATTCCATACTGCAAAAAATTGACAATCTCGTTTCGCCAATCCCAAGTTAGATTATTGAAATTTACCTCGTTTTTGTCTTGATCAAGTACTGAGTGAAATAGATGAATTACAGAAGTGTTTTCGTCATTTGTTATTCTGCAGCAGACGCAAGATTAGCTAAGGCGTCTGCCTCGGCATTTTCCTCTCTTGGTATCTGCACGACTTTCCAAGTTTTAAATTGTCTGACTAAATCCCGTGCCTTTTCAAGGTATTGCTGCATCCTTGTCTCTCTGGCTGTATAAGTCCCCAGCATTTGGTCAACTACGAGCTGTGAATCGCTTTTGATTACAACCTGTTCTATACCAAGCTCTCGTGCCAATTCTAAACCTGCAACCACAACCTCATATTCTGCCTCATTGTTAGTAATAGGGTGACATTTTATAGCTTGTCGTATGGTTTCTCCCGTGGGTGGTACCAAAATAATGCCTAGACCTGCCCCTTTTACATTCGATGAACCATCAGCAAATAAGGTCCAAGTACCTGGATTAGACCCGTTAAATACTTGCAATTCTTTTTCTGCTTCTAGTTATATCCCTTGACTAAAATCTGCCAAAAAATCTGCTAAAACTTGTGACTTTATTGCAGTTCTAGGTTGATATGTAATGTCATATTCACTCAGTTCTATGGCCCACTTGGCTAATCTACCTGATAACTCTTGTTTATGCAATATATTACGTAAGGGGTAGGCAGTTACTACAGAGATGGGATGACATTGAAAATAAGGTCTTAACTTCCTAGATTCCATAATTAACACAAGTGCAAGTTTTTCTAGATGAGGATACCGAGTCTCAGCATTTAATAATGACTTGCTAAAATAATAAATCGAAGACTGTTTACCTTGGTCTTCTCGAACTAACACCGCACTTACCGCCACTTCTGAGACAGCAAGGTAGATGAGTAATTTTTCTCCGTCTTTTGGTTTTGCGAGTAACGGTGGATTTGACGAATATACTTTCAAATTTTTAAGCGCCTGTTGACATTCTTCTGTCCATTCGAATTGATCTTGCTTTTTTAGAGCTGAAAAGTACCTGAAGCATTTTTCTGATGATTTGGAAATAAACCTTCCCAATGCAGCTATTCTTTATATCAATCTTTGTACTTCTTTTCTTCCTGTCAATAAAGCTTCTCTCCGTATATATAAGGAATAATTTGTTTCTTACCTCTATATATTAAGTTTTGAACTCCCTTAACACAACCTAAAATTGAAGCTTAGTGGTACAAAACCTTCCTAAGGTCATAGGTTCGATTTTCACTAGCTACAATTTTTTTTTTTGAACTCTCTTGATGGAGATCCTGCCTCCCCCACTGCTTGTGTTGCTTTCTTCTTCGGTATGTACAACATGAGAATATTGAATTAAGTGATTTTTTTTTTTGGTAGAAAAGATGTGGAATTGCTAAAGCCTATTAATATGTAAGGAAGCACAGAAACATCTGAGAAGCTAAACAATTTTGTTTTTACCTAAGTATGATAATTTTATTTTTTTTAATAGAAGACTAAGTATTTTCTTTTCCCGAAATAGAAAATGTATTTTTTTTCCAACAAAACAAGTACTTCTTTTCATGAAGTAGAAAAATAATTTTTCTTCATTTCAACAAAAAGAGTATTTTCTTTTCATGACGTGAAAAAAGTATTTTTTTTCATTTCAACAAATTGAATATTTTCTTTTCACGATGTATAAAAAGTATTTTCTTTCATTCAACAAAATAAGTAATTTCTTTTCGTATTGTAGAAAAGATAATTTCTTTTTCAACAAAATAAAGTGTATTTTTTTAATTATCGAGCTCAAATGTCAACGTTGTTGTGTTAAAATGTAGTTCCTTTAGGTTTTTGTGAATTTTAAAAAGAATAATTAAATTCTTGAAAAAAATAAGGAGGGGAGGGGAGGGAGGGAGGAGTACAGGAAACATGAGGATTTTGAAAAAAGTGGATTGAGAAGAGTAGCATAAAAAATTATTTTACGAAAGATATTTTATATTCTCTAACCCAACATTAAAAAATATATTTTCCGAGTTTTTTATCCCACTCACCAACCAAGCAAGGAAAAATAAATGGTAAATTCCAAAAAAAAATATTTTCTAAGCAAACATTTTCCATGAAAACCTTTTCCTTCGTGCCAAACACACCCTAAGGGTTGGAATCTGAACTGTTTGTTTCCTGTGCTTTGATGTATTCGAAAAATCTACCGCAGGATTCTTATCTTCATCGTCTAACTTTGCCCTTTCCCTTGTTGTTTCCTCTATTTTGGCTTTATTTTGTTTCTGCTTTTGGCATAATTTTATCAGTTTTCGTTAAAAGGGAAAATATTCCTTTTATCCGAGTACTCCTATTGCTTATGTAATATTTCTTTTTCTTTTTCTCTTTTCAATTAATTGCTATTCAAAATTTTGTTAAATAACATCAAGTTGGAGATATAGATGAGGCTTGAACTCATTATCAGCTTTGACTGTCGATGCACGAAATATTAAACATCAAATTTACGTGCTCAATATTTAAGTGTTACCGAGTAGATAACTATGTCCAATAGTAACTCATACATTAAATTTCACATGAAATCAAAAACTAAGTTATAATTATTAAATTGATCTTCTTAAAATTTTGTGATTGAATGATCCAAATTACTTCCTCCGTCTCAAATTATCTGTCGTGGTTTCTAAAAATAGTATCTTAAATTATTTGTCATTTTAGAAGTTCAAGAATAAATTAATTATTTTTTTTCTGTTCTATTCTTAATATTAATTGTTCTTGAAGATTACAAATACCTTAATCATGAGTAAGTATTAAATAAAAATAAAATACTATTATTTTTAAAATATAAATAAGATTAAAATAGTGAAAAAAAATTTTATTTAATATTTATTTGAGGGGTATGTAAAAAAGAAACAGTCAAAAAGACAAAATTGTATGGTCGCTGGAATATTCTGAAATCCCCACAACCTTAGTTGATGGAGAAGGAATATGGCAGTGGGAGTGAGACAGTCGAAAAGACAAAATTGTTTAACTTATCAATGTGAAGTTGTTCTAATCCACAAATCACATTGCATTTTAATGGCCACTCTTTTATGCTCTACATACATATGGGACACATGGCCAACCTTCTAGTAACAACAACTTTATCATATTCTCCCAATTTTCCTAGTTCAATTTTTCAGTTAGTATTCTTGCCATAGTTAGCCAAAATGCATAGTTTATCTATTAATTTTTTAGTTAAATTTTTGTTGCGCACTTAATAAATACGGACAAAGCTTTACGCATCCAACCTTTTCCAAATGTGTCTAAGACCCTCCAAACTTTACCATGCCTTTTAATAATCATAGGATATATTACACGCACTTAAAAGGTGTTATCTTGGGGCTGCTTAAAAAGAAAAAGGCGTTGGATGTATTCGTGAAGGCAAGTAGATATCAAAGAAATTGGAGGCGATTGGTCAATGGTAAGTCAAGCGCATGTAATATACCTTATGAATTATTAAAAGGCCTGGTCAAGTTTGGGGGGTCTCAGACACACTTGGGAAATGTTGGATGTGTAAAGTTTTACCCGTATTTATTAGGTGTGTAACATCTATACATCTTGTCCAATACTTACTGGTATATTGCAAAAATAGTTTAGCGGTCCGAAAATCACTAATTAAATAAAAATAATTACGAAAACTATTCGAATTTAGTGGCCTTCTAGCTATTATTGCAGTTGAATTTTATATTTTCAATTGCTAATATGTATAAATATTTATAAAAGGTGATACTTTGGCTCATGAACTTCCCTCCTCCAATAAATTATTGAGAAAAACATGTTAAAAGAACCAAATTAGAAATTTTATTTAGCAAAGTATTATCTTGATTTAGGCAATACTTGTATGGTCAAGTTCATTAGTACAAAATTTGCATAGAAAGGATTGACATGACCAGAACAATTCAAAAATGTGAACTCAATAATTTTCATGTTTTAACTTAAAATGGATAAACATTTAAGATAAGTTAGTTAATTTTGTACAATTATGTAAGAGTGGGCCCATTGGATAGAAACAAGTTTTGGGCTTATTGGGCTGTTATTGGTGGGCTTACTTGTCGGTGGAATATGACAATGATAGCTTACACAAAGATCTTTCTCTTTCTACTTGTTATTTGATAGACTTAAAAGTCAAGACTTATCACAGACCAATTAACCAACCACCCCCAATTTCTCAATCTTTATTTCTCTTTGACTCAGTAAGCTTTTTGTAGAAGTTCAAGTTGTGTTAAAAAGCTAGAATTTTTAAGGGATTTGAAGTGAATTCTGAAGGAAAATGGAGGCACAGTTTATAGCAAGATATCATAGTCATCAGCCTAGTGACCATCAGTGTTCTTCTTCTATTGTTAAGCACATTAAAGCACCAGTTGATATCGTAAATATCATCTCTTTATTCCTAATATGTCTATAAAAGTTATGAATTTTTGCTTGTTGTTGTTGTTTTAATCTCTAGTCTTTTCTCCTCTTATTCTCTTGAATTCTGGTTAATCTTGCTTTTGGAATATGTTAAGAGACTTTTCTCTTCAATTTTTTTGGGTTCCTTAGTATCTCTTATGGAGATTTTTATGAATATCGTAACTGTGGTGAATTTCTTTTGTTTCTTTCTAGTTATAGGAAATTGGGTATTTCTAGTTTGTTATCAAGCTGATATCTTTTGTTTAATCTTCTCTTTTTTATGGGGATACCAATTTTTGGTACGCTGTTTCCTTTTGTTGTAGAAGAGTTGAGTTACTCATAAAAGGTGTGTCTATTTGTGGAAAGTTTGTAACCAAAAATATTGTTTGGTGTGGTTTCTTCTAAATGTTTGTGGAAAGTCTTATATAACGTCTTTCTTGGTTGAGGCAGTTTTCTGTAAATAAACAACTGAAGAAACAATTATAAAGGTAAAAAAGAAACATAAGGCTTTTGTTGTAAAGAAATCCTTTCTCAATCCACGTTAAGATTTTTGGGATGCATCAAAGTATTGAATTTTATGACCATTTTGTTTGTTTTTTTTCCTTGCAAGTATTTATAATATGCTATATGTTGAGTTTCTCTGTTTTTGCATTTGAGTTTTAAAGTCTGACTTTTTATGGTTGTTGATTTACTTGTAGGTTTGGTCACTGGTGAGGAGATTCGATCAGCCTCAGAAGTATAAGCCATTTGTTAGTAGGTGTACTGTGAAGGGTGATCTTAGGATTGGAAGTGTTAGAGAGGTGAATGTTAAGTCAGGTCTTCCAGCAACCACCAGCACTGAAAGATTGGAACTTCTTGATGACGAAGAGCACATTCTTGGCATTAGAATCGTCGGTGGTGATCACAGGCTAAAGGTATGTGTTTTCTCTACAAGCATAATCTAGGCAATTTCATTTGCTTTTTAGAAGTATCCTACAGTAAAATAGTTTCCTTGTTACTCTCCACTTCTGCAAGAAGCTGAGGTGGGGTTGAGTAGCGCGGATCCAGCATATAAGCAGAGTAATGCGTGCTCGGACACCCAAGTAGGAAAAAAATCAGTTCTTGGAATGTTGTCTATTCCACCAATTCGGATCTTAACAAGATCTTTAAAACTTGTGTATTGAAATGCTTGGTTAGAAAGTTATAGATATGGAATGAATTGGTACTAAGTGTTTTATCTTTGTCAATGTCTATTCTAGGATCTTTCATTATCCTTCAGTGGTTTTAACAGTTACTGGTTATGAACAAGTGTGTGATAAAGAATTTCACACACATCTACCAATCAACTAATGGAGTCATTAAAATAATGTTTTGTTGTTTGCATCTTCTAGACTATATCAGCATTGCTATGGTGGGTTTGGTTATTAGTCGTTGTGTCTGCCATAGTGTCAATGTCCTGTAATGTTGGGTAATTTGCATCCGTCGTTACTCATTTCAGCTTGTCGTCCACTTGCATTTTGCACTAACCTGTCTTAATAAGAAGCATACTAACCTAGTGTTTTACTCTTATCTACTTCTGCAGAACTATTCTTCAGTTATTACAGTCCATCCGGAGATACTTGACGGTACACCAGGGACACTGGTGATTGAGTCATTTATGGTGGATGTGCCGGAAGGCAACACTCAAGAGGAGACATGCTACTTTGTGAAGGCACTAATCAATTGCAACCTGAAATCACTTGCTGATGTCTCAGAGAGAATGGCAATGCACAGTGGAGGTCTTCCCATCAGCGTAAACTGGCCGTCTAGTAACCAGATCAAGACATGAAAAAAAAAAATCAGCCTCTTTGAAATTGCTCCTGCTTGTAATCTATCTCGACTTCTATGCATAAATGGGGTTTATACCCTGTTGTCGTGCAAGTTTTATCTATCGAGGTTTTGGTTTTTCCTCTACTATCTTGTTTCGCTGTTCTTAAGGTGGTGCTGAGGTTCTTCTCATATCTGTAAATACTTCTGTAGGAAAAGTGTTGCTCGTGGACTTGTTTTGATCTGGCAGATGCAACCTTTAGGTTGCAAAAATTATGGACGGAATGTTTGTATTGCAGCTTGTTTCCAGAGCTTTGTATATGAGTGTAGTTTCCTTTATTAGTATTGTCTATGTTTGCTTTGTGTCTCAGACTTTCACTGTTATTTCAGACTTGTGTGGTATAAACTAAGAAAGTAAACATAGTTCCTTCTTCCGTGAAACCATTTCAGCTAACAAATACTCCTATTAGCTTATATATTTCTGTTCTAAGGAACTTTAACTTCTTACCATCTTAAATCTCGCAATGGATGATCCTCCCTTGTGTGTCATAATCTTTCATATGCTTTGATCCCACGTAACAAATACTTCCCGAAACCAAACCAATCATCCCCGCAAGTCATATAACAACAAATACACATATGGGAAGCATCAAATAGGGGATCGAGCCAACGAGGCTGATTACTTACATCCCCCCTCGCCGCCGCGATAGCAATAATAACATATAAATCAGAACAAACAGAGTATATTCACCAATGGGGTTAAGAAAAAAGTCTGCTTTGGACCCACAGTGACAAGGACATTTGCCTTGTCAAAGCAAATGTTTTTTGTTGGATGACTGTGTGAAGTTTAGAATAAGATAAAGTTTGAAGATAAGTTTGTATTCAGTTAATTTCTCAAGTTAAGGGGATGCTGGCTGGTTTTCCAAGTAGATGACCATATGTCAGTTCAACCAACTTTCACCTGCAAATCCTATAGTGTAGTATTCTCTGATGTATTGTTAGCTCTATCTTTTCATTGAATTGCCTTGAAGTGATTATTTTGTGCTGATTTTTCATGATTAACTAAAAATTAGCAAAAAACTACATGTACCTGAATTGGATATTTACATGCACGTATCAAGTACATATGCATAACCAGAGTCCATGTCACATATGTACCTTGTCTGAGCTATAGTAAGCTAGTTGTGTAAAATTAGGACAACATCTCTTTCAATTTCGTAGTCATTACTTTCCAGTCTACTGTCAACTTCTCTCCGATCTCAAAAAGAGATATTTTCCCGCTGTCGCAGGGCGTTGAGCTCTAGCATTTGAGCTGAGTTTGACTATGAGAGATGAATTAGGTCTTGAGGATAATACAACAGCTTAATGAAAGGTTGATGGGAATGAGACATTAAGGAGGACTTTTGTTCCCAGCCTTGTAGGGAATTACAATAGAGGAAACTGGAACACTGTATTAAAAGTAGTCTTCAACCATTTTCTTAAATCTCTTATCTTGTTCCTATCTATCACAGACAGTTGTCAAATTGGCAAAGGTTGTCTTCCTTTGCAATAAGAATAGACAGTTCAAAGTGTGGAAAATTTGGCATCAGCGCTATTTTTTTCTACTTTATATTTCTAGTATGAATGTTGAGGACACCCTTATCTATGCAAGCTCAATAATCATAGTCTCCGATATTAGACAGAATGAGAGGGTGTTTGGATTGGCTTTTAAGCTGGTCAAATCAGCTTTTAAGCTTTTTTTAGCTTTTTTTAGTGTTTGACAAAGTCAAAAAGTGCTTAAAATAAGTTAAAAACTGCTTAAAACAAGCCAAAAGCAATAAGTTGGGCAACCCCAACTTATTGCTTTTTGGCTTAAAAGCTATTTCTGCTAAAAAGTCACTTTTTTTAAGCCAATCCAAACGGGCTCTGAGACTACATACCTGCATTAGATTTTCTACCACAAGCTTAACGTTTATAGAATTAATCAAATAGAAGGCTCATTCATAGATCAACACATAGCTTTTAATTCAATTCAATCCAAGATGAGGAACCGAGTTCTTCGTACTTGGCACGAGAATATCTCTCAAAGGGGAATAATCAGATTCGATCTCTGGGATTGAGATATTAGCAGATTAGCTACACTCACTTAACCTGAGGAAGGTCCTGAGAAAACCCTTCTTAAGCTGATAGGAGAACTTCACTCACTAAATTTCTTGAGTATAGAAAATCTTTCCTCAGATTGCTTGAATGCGAACGGTCAAATAATTGATTTACAAATATGTCTGCTATTGTCATAAGACCTCCTAGGTGAGCCACTCGGAGGTGTGGTATTCAGTGGGTTTTACATGAGCTATTAACGATTAATTTTACAAAGTGTAGTCGTAAGATATATTAGGAGAAAGTATCATAGGTGAAGAAGATAAAATGATGACCAAAGAGTGGATGTAACTACTATCATCTATATTTATCACAGTTCCAACAGTTGGACTTGGATCTAGAAAAATTTCTCAAGAATTTTGGTCGTTCTTAATTCAAAACCATCCATCCCGGTTACTTTGCCAAAAACAATACTATTAATAACAACAACAACAATAAACCCAGCGTAATCACATAAGTGGGGTCTTGAGAAGGGTGTGTGTACTCTACCTTGAGAAGGTTGTTTCCGATAGACCCTCGGCTCAAGAAAAGATGGAAAGAAAAAAAAAGCAGTAGCAACAGGCAGTAATATCAGCAAAAATGATAGTAAGAAAGAAAAAAGAAAATCTAATCCATGAAGAGGAAAAACAAAGGATAATCAGGCCTTACCATTCACCAGAAAAAATTGCATTCTGATTGAGGATGCTAGGCTTCCAAAGACAGTGAATTATCCGAATTTCCTTTCAAGAAGGGGAATGCAGGGACTCGTTCTGGGCTCGTAAAGGTTAATGGTTAATATAGAGTTTAACTGCTAAATAGATCACGTCATGTTACATTAGTTTTTCCATTCTCCTTTGAGATCTCTTGATAGTGTTATGGTTAAGTAACCTGTTTTCTTACCCCTTCTACTGTTACATATTTCAATAGAATTAGATTCATTGTTTCTCTCCTTATGAGCCAGATAGTTGCAGCCCTGCAACTTTAGATTTAACCTTATGAGATGTATTGACGAACAATTTTTTTAATGAACTAGGCTTGAATAGTTTCTTACAAAAATGAGACCTTATTTTATAAAATCTTCCCAGAAAAAGAAAAACCTAGACAACGAAACAAACTAAACAATGATCTAAATATCGAGAAAAAATCAGCAATGAGTTCCTTTCTTCTTTATCCCTCTTCTATCCCTTCTCTTTCTTGTAACCAAACATGGTGTGAAGAAAGAAATCTGAAAAGTTATTTCTCAGTTTTCCATAAACAGATTGCAGCTCAATTTTGCCTCCAAACAGTGCTGACTTTTGCTCAGAATCAAGGGCCGTCGTGTGACTGGTATAGTTTGATAGTTTAAAGACTCACTAAGATCTCTTCGTTAGATGCTAGAAGTTTTGCTAGTAAGTGAGTGGAGAACAAAATATGGACAGATAATATGGGAGTCATCATACCAAAACGATTATGTACTCGGTCTAAATAGAACTACTGGCTCAAACTTTTTTTTTTTTTTTTTGCAATAGATTGAACCGTGACCAAGCTTTCTGGCTAGGAGATATAATAACACTTAAACTGATTCCAAGTATCCCTGTATTCATATGTCAAACATCTATGAACTTCATATGTTACAAAAAATACCATGTACAAAACTGCTATGACACAAGAGCTGTTTTCTGTTTTAGGAGAAGAAGATGCTAGTCGTACCTCTACCAGAAGTCACAGCAAGAACATTTACCATCCTTAAAGTGGTGAAAGCGGACGCCATCTTTTAGGAAAATCTCTCGCCTCCTCAGCAATGACATGTATTTTGCAACTGTATGACAGTCTGAGCATATTCTTGTATTGTTGATCACCCTAATAGGTGCAGGACTTGTGGTCCTGATTAATCCATATGTAATTGCCAGTTTCTCAGTGTGAGCAAGTAGCACCTTTTCTTTCTCCACTTCAGCAATGTCCTGACAAACACATTTAGTATCAGGTATATAGCCCAACTTCTTCATCTCAGATATTAACTTGTACAGTTCAAAGTATATCTCTCCTTCTTCTTGATGAGTTTTTCCTGCTGTAGAGAAGATGTGAATCCTCTGATTGACTTGTACCCAACTCCATACCGGTCCGATTTTCACTCCCATTGCTTCCATCTTGTCTCTGGTACGATCGACATCCTTCCATCGGTTTGAAAGTGCATAGAGGTTCATCATTAAGGCATAATTAGCTGCATTATATGGCTCTAACTTGAAAAGGTATTCTGCTGCAATCTCTCCAAGCTCCACGTTTCCATGGATCCGACATGATGTAAGAAGAGCACCCCAAACAGCAGCATTTGGCTCCATCGGCATTGACTGAATAAAATCCAATGCTTCATCAAGGTAACCGGCTCTTCCCAGTAGATCAACCATGCAAGAGTAATGCTCAATTGTGGGGATAACTCCAAAATCCGTCTTCATATGATCAAAATATTTCCAACCTTTATCGAGCAAACCAGAATGTTTACAACTAGATAGAAGAGCTATAAAAGTTATTGCATCTGGTTGGACGTTTGCTTCTCTCATTCTATCAAAGACTGAAATTGCCTCTGTGCTAAGGCCGTATATGGCAAATCCGGTGATCATGGAATTCCAGGAAGCTAATGTTTTATACTCAAGTCTTTGGAAAACCTTCTGAGCATTTTCTAAGTTCCCACACTTACTGTACATGTCTATGAGAGCGGTAGATACATACACATCACCTATAAAATTGTTTCGTATACACAGGCAGTGTATCTCTTTCCCAATATCTAACAAAGAGAGACCTGCACATGCTTGAAGTAAGCTTGAAATTGTAACTGAGTTGACTTTGATACCTTCATCCTGCATCTGAATTAAAAACTCAAATGCTTCTCTAAAATATCCTTGCTGTGAACAACCTGATATTAAAGAGGTCCATGAAATGACATTAGGAGACATGCCACAACTTTTGATCCTTCTAATCATACCCAAAGCTTCCTTAATGCAGCTAGACGCTGAATAACCAGAAACCATGCTATTGTATGTCACTATATCTGGTTTAATACCTTCTTCCTTCATCTGATTTAAAAGATTACTAGCTTTTTCAAAATGTCCCTTGCAGGAATAACCAGAAATTAATGAATTCCAAGCACAAATGTTTCTGTTTGTCATACAATCGAAAACAGCTTGAGCAGATGTCAAATCATCATTCTTCACATACATATCTACTAGTGAAGTTGCAACATGCAGGTCATAGTCAAGTCCATTTCTTATAACATGGCAATGGATCTCCTTACCATGATTTAAATAGCCTAATTCAGTCACTGCTTGAAGAACACTGGTTATAGAGTTGCGATTTGGCTGATAACCAGCACTTTGCATCCTTCTCAGAATCGCCAAAACCTCTCGATGTGATCCATGAAGAAAATGACCAGATAAAAGGCAGTTCCAGGTTATTATATCCGGTTTTATGTTGGAAGTTATCATTTCATTAAATAGCTCCCACGCATGATCAAGGTAACCAAGTGCAATATACCCCGAAATAATACTGTTCCAACAAGGCAGATTACGATTGTCTGTTAAATCAAAAACTACTCTAGCAATTTTGATTTTGTCATTTTTCACATACATGTTGATCAGTGCAGTACGTATCAGTATATTCGATTCTAATTCATATCGGATAACATACCCGTGAATCTGTTTTCCTTCATCAAGAGCTCCCAATTTCCCACAGGCTTGCAAAACTTTGGAAATGGTTAAGCCATTGGCCTTAACATGTAATGCCTGCATTTCACAAAACATTTGTAGACCTTCTGCCCATTTCTCATCCCTTAAATTAACCAAAATTGCTTCATTCCACAATAAAGAGTCATGGATTAACGCTTCTTTAAACACCTTATTCGCCCTCTCTGTCCCACAACACCTCCCATAAAAATTCATTAGTGCACATTGTGTATAGACATCTAAATTAAAACATTTCTTGATCAAACAAGCATGGACTTCCAATCCTAGCCACGTGTCTCTTAACTTTGAACAGATTTTCAAGACAAAGGCTAGAATTTCAGTGTTAAAGTTCACTCCTTTACTATGTAACTCACTGAAAACTTCAAGAATTTCACATGGGTTTCCACCAAAATAACTAAATTCTTCAAGGAAAGAATTCCAATACAAATAGTTCTCTGCAAACCCCACAAAGAATAACACAGCAGCTGATTGAAAATCACCAAATTCCAAGTAAGCTGAGATAAAAGACTGCATATTTCTCTTTGAATCCCGTTCTCTAGACAATTTTATCATCTTGGCATGCATAGCTCTAACTGAATTTAGTGAGTGGAACTCTTTTTCATAATCAAATTGCGATGAAGAAAGTGGAGAAGGTGAGGTTGAGGGTGAAGTTTCAGGAAGTGTTTCTGCTACATTTATAAGGCCAAAATTTGTGGAATATCTTCTGGGCTGCTTTTGGGTGAATGGCTGATGTGAAGAAATGAAGTGGTACAATGGAGTAGCAGCCTCCATTGTGGCTTTTGAGCTTGAAGAAAATTATGGCATCCACTCAAGGTAGTTGATTGTGAAATAATGACAGTTTAAACAGTAGGATTTGGAGGGCTCTAATAAAACTGGAGTAATAACTAAAGGAAAAATCAGAAAGGAAAGACATAGGGAAATAAATAATTATGTCTGAAAATCAAGAATCTTTAGTGGATAAGGTTTATCTAGTGTGCATTTTTTTTTATAGATAAGCCACTGTACAATGCAATGGGCCTTCCATACCCTAAAAGGAAGGGCGAACTGCACTAGTAGCCACTTTTAAGTCTATCGTTTAAAGTATATATATAATTTACGATGTATTTAAAGATTAGCCAATTCACTCAAATTTCAGGATTAAGTATCCTAAATTTTTGATATGCTAATTTGAAATTCAAGACTTAATGTCATAAATTTCTAACCTGCTAATTTGAAATCCAGGACATAAGATTTGGATATTTGGACACAATTTTCGAACTTTAGGACTCGATGCCCTTAAGTTTGAACTTTTATTAGAGTGCATGATTTATTTATTCCTCAAGTCAATAATTCAACTGCCCCTTTATTCTAAATTAGTTGAACCACCTATATGAATCCTCCCATTTCATTTTAGGGAAAATTACTTGACATATCAAATATTTATACTGTATTTATCATTTGTAACTATATGTTCAGCAAATTTATCATTCGTAGCTATATTTGAATTTTATAAAAAATTCATGAAATAAGAGATTAATTTTTTTGAACTGAAATAAGAGAGCAACAAGCTCTCATAGCTCTCAACAAGAACATTTTATTTTTCTCTCTTTCTGTATTTCGCTTTACTTATATTCGTTGTGCGAACAAATACAGTCGTCCTTTGTATATACCCATGTATATATAGTTGATTTGTATTCGTTGCGCGTTTGAATACAAGTGATACAAGTTAGTAACAATTAAACAGTAGCTACGAATGGTAATTAAGCAAATTATAGCTATTAGGCTCTAAAGTATAGTGATTTTATGAAAATTTTATTCGTGCCAATTTTCTTTCCAATTCTAAGTCTAATTTGTTTAAGGAAATTCCTGAAAAAGAAAACTTGAACAAGGCAGACCGCAGTGTTGGGCTAATACCCTCGAAGGGTGTGGGAATGATTTGAGAAGGGTAAATTGCATTGGAACAAGAACAACAATCTTTGATTTGTTATAAAATAAAGACCGTAAAGTAAAGATAAATATAGAGAGAAACTGATATATTATTCGAATTTCAAAGTGTTGTACATAATGAACTGAAAACTCTTCTATTTATAGAAGAAAGGAAGTTGTTGTGTAAGCTGCTACTGCAAGCTGCTGTGTAAGGTGCTACTACAACCTGTTGTGTAAGCTACTATAAGCTGTTGTGTAAGCTGCTACTACAAGCTGTTGTGTAAGCTACTACAAGCTGGTGTGTAAGCTGCTACTATACCAGATATGGATAATCTTATACTAAGAGTAATGTTTATCCATAACAGAGTACTGAAAGGATAAGCTCATTATACCCGGTATGGATAATCTTCTACCGGGGGTAGTGTTTATCCATAACGGAGTATCGAAAGGATAAGCTTATTATACCAGGTATGGATAATCTTCTACCGGAAGTAATATTTATCCACAACCGGGTACCGAAGTGATAAGCTTCTTCAGGAGGCTTATTTCCAATAGAGTACTAAATAGATAAACATATTTACGGCGGAGCCCCATATGGATAAACTTCTTCAGGAAGCTTATTTACAACGGAGTATGAACATCCATAATATAATATATTTATAACATTCCCCCTTGGATGTTCATTAAAAGATAGTGTGCCTCATTAAAACCTTACTAGGAAAAACCCCGTGGGAAAAAGTTCTAGTGAAGGAAAAAGAGTGCACATATTTAGTAATACGCATTGCTAGGTGCCTCATTAAAAACCTTATAAGGAAAACCCTGTGGGAAAAAACCTTAGTAAGGAAAAAAAAGTGCATCGCGTATTTTACTCCCCCTGATGAAAACCTTGTTTCAAATATTTGAGTCTCTGCATTCTAATCTTGTATCTGCATAACCAATACGATCTGCACCACCTTTGTTAGCATTAGCAAGATACATAAGTGCATAGCAATTGCACTGAGATGGAGTATTTCAGGACCAAGGAGTTCCTCATCCTCTTCTGGAGGTCGGAACGGATATTTATTCACTTCAAGTGATCGAACACCCATTGATGTACTTAATGGGTGCGCTTTGTCCATGTAAAAGCGTTTAAAGACCCTTTCTGTATAGGCAAATTGATGGATAAAGATCTCGTCTGCTAAATATTTAATTTGCAGACCAAGATAAATTTTTATTTTTCCAAGATCTTTCATCTCAAATTCTTTCTTAAGATATTCAATTGCCTTTGGAGCTCTTCTGGAGTTCCAACAAGATTTATGTCATCAACGTAAACAGCAAGTGTAACAAATTCTGATGACATTTTCTTTATAAAAATACATGGACAAATAACATCATTTATGTAACTTTCTTTGAGCAAATATTCACTGATGCGATTATATCACATGCGCCCAGACTGATTTAAACCGTACAAAGATCTTTATAATCTGATCGAGTACATTTCTCGAAACTTTGAACTATATGCTTCAGGCATTTTAAATCCTTCAGGGATCTTTATAGAGATTTAATCAAATGAGTCATATAGGTTATGACTCGCATTTAAATGGCATGACATCTTCAGGTGTCTGGACTACTGGTCTGATCCTCACAATATTTCACAGTATTGTGCACTATATTGAATCAAATATATCGTCGACGGTCATTTTGTATCGGTTCCTAAGCGGCATAACTTGTTGAGATCTCATCACTTTCTTTATTTTCAGGTACCTCAACTTCTTCTGGAGTTTCATGAAATGTTATGTCGTGGGCTCTTCTAGAGCTCATTTCCTCCTCATTATGATCATTTTGATCATTAGCTCCTTATCTATTTTTCAAGGATTTGTACCTTTGGAACCGATTGGTCTACCACGCTTCATGCGTACAGTAAACTCTATCCTTCAGGGTACTTTAATTTTAATTAGGAGCATTTGCTAGCTGAAATATGATAT
>NC_031991.1:50727478-50745261 GCF_001879085.1 Nicotiana attenuata
TTAGTAAACTTCGGGTTTACTACAACATATGTTTTGACCATAATCATATAATATGAATGACATATTTGTAAATAAACTCTTCGAGAGCCTTCATTTATTATCCACAATCTAATATTTATCGGACACTACTGGTGTCATGTGTCTTCTAGGCAAACACTTAGCTCTTCATGAGTTGTTGATACATTTTGTACTATCAAATATTGCTCAGACACTTCTGGTATCATAAGAGAAAATCACAATCAAATAAACAATTGTTTAAGCACAAGAAAACTCCTCTTCATAATATTTTCCTACTTCAGGAGGCAATTTCAATTGTATTACTTCTTCAGGAGCAAAATTAAAATACGAAAATATTGAGTATATATTCTCTCAATCATATTACCTCTTCTGGAGGTGAATGGTAATATATTTACATGAAGAGCGTGTTCATATTTACCAGATTTATTAATATTGTCACATTCACTTCAGGGAATGGATTATTATTATTAAAGGTTCTCATCCTTCAGGAAAATCGAACATAATTATCTGAATGCGCATTAATCACATCAAATTGTGATGCCTCAACCTCTTTTAAAATATTTACTACTTCAGGAGCAAATCGAGGCGTGCATTTAATATAGAGAATATTTATGTAGCTTATCTTCAATTGTAACCATAGAAAGCCTAAATTATCACTTCTGGTGATCATAGGCATATACCACTTCTGGTGGTTAACAAAATATAGTTACAATGTGGTATACGAAATATAACCACTTCTGGTAGTTGTATATTTCTTGCAAACTCTACTAGAGTTTAAGTTGATCTAATAATGTTATCCATATTCTTCAAAATGACATAAATAAGATATATTATAGTAAACATCATTATCAAATCATAATTTTTCTTTATGTACAACAATTACATAACCATACTATCTATTACAAACAACAAAAATTAAAATATTTACATTTCTACAAATTCACTGCCGATTACATGACTTGTTTCTCCTTCTGGGAGTGCAAAGTAATCAGCTACGTCCAAATGCATGAAGTCTAAATTATCTTCAGAAATAAAATTTGCTTCAGCATTTTTCTCTGTCTTCTTCAGGGAGGCTTGATAAAGCTCAACCGGGTGCTTTGGCGTACGACAGGTACGTAACCAGTGCCCTTTTCCTCAACATCTGTAGCAAGCATTTTCTGCATTTGGTGCTTGCACCGCTTCATGCTTTTGTTCCTTCCTTTTCCACTGCTGGTGGTGAGGAGGGTTCTTTGGTGCATTATTATTACCATGATTAGAGTTTCTTCCCCGACCACGACCATGGCCACGACTGGGGCCACGACCTCTTCCACGTTTAGCTTGGTGGAAGTTCGTCTCATTCACTTCAGGGAATGGACAAGAACCAGTAGGTCGGCTTTCATGGTTTTTCATTAATAGCCCATTATATTGCTCGGCTACAAGAAGATGTGAGATAAGTTCAGAATACTTTTTAAACCCCATCTCTCGATATTGCTGCTGCAGGAGCATATTCGAGGCATGAAAAGTGGTGAAAGTTTTCTCCAACATATCATGATCAGTAATATTATCACCACATAATTTCAATTGGGAAATAATTCTGAACATAGCAGAATTATACTCACTGATAGATTTAAAATCTTATAGCCTTAGATGAGTCCAATCATATCGTGCCTGTGGAAGAACGACCATCTTCAGGTGGTCATATCTATCTTTCAAATTATTCCACAGTATGACTGGATCTTTAATAGTAAGATATTCCATTTTCAGGCCCTCATCAAGGTGATGGCGTAGGAATATCATTGCTTTGGCACGGTCTTGGTTTGATGCCTGATTTTTATCCTTGATGGTGTCTGCCAGACCCATCGCATCAAGATGAATTTCAGCATCAAGCATCCAAGACATGTAGCTTTTGCCCGATATATCCAGGGCTACAAATTCAAGTTTAGAAAGATTTGACGTTATATAGAAAAAGAAAGTTCGTACCTCAGATACTTTCAAAGTATTTGCTCGAGATGGCAGAGTCTCGTGCTGATAACGTGTTATAAAATAAAGACTGTAAAGTAAAGACAAGTATAGAGAGAAACTGATATATTATTCGAATTCCAAACTGTTGTACATAATGAACTGAAAACTCTTCTATTTATAGAAGAAAGGAAGCTGCTGTGTAAGCGCTACTGCAAGCTGCTGTGTAAGCTGCTACTACAACCTGCTGTGTAAGCTACTATAAGCTGCTGTGTAAGCTGCTACTACAAGCTGCTGTGTAAGCTGCTACTATACCAGATATGGATAATCTTATACTAAGAGTAATGTTTATCCATAACGGAGTACTGAAAGGATAAGCTCATTATACCCGGTATGGATAATCTTCTACCGGGGGTAGTGTTTATCCATAACGGAGTATCGAAAGGATAAGCTTATTATACCCGGTATGGATAATCTTCTACCGGAAGTAATATTTATCCACAACCGGGTACCGAAGTGATAAGCTTCTTCAGGAGGCTTATTTCCAATAGAGTACTAAATAGATAAACATATTTACGGCGGAGCCCCATATGGATAAACTTCTTCAGGAAGCTTATTTACAACGGAGTATGAACATCCATAATATAATATATTTATAACATGATTATCTTTTTCTTCTTTTTGTTTTTCTTGCGAATTTCTTTATCTTTACTATAATACTCCCTCCGGTCCAAAATAAGTGATTTTTTGGTCTTTTTCTTGTGGTCCAAAATAAGTGATTTTTTCAAATTTAGAATGAATTAATTATTTTTTTTCCTACATTGTCCTTAGAGTAAATAGTGTTGGAATATGTGTTACGAGTGTTTATGTGAGATAGTAAAGGTTAATATGGTCAATTTCATTGCTAATTAATGCTAAAAAGTAGATTTCTTAATCAGTGTGAAAACATTCAAAAAATCATTTATTTTGAACCGGAGGGAGTAATTTTTAGAAACTCAGAATGTTTTGCCTCTACTGTAAACACAGTCAATTTGGTGATCCCTGAAACTTTGTTCTTTTCAAGGAGCAGAATATATATAATATGCAGCATCTCAGCGGGCAAGATTGGTTGTAAATGTTGATCCATGATTCTCCAATTCGCAAATGAATCTCATGGCCTTTGCACAATTAGTTTTTCCAGCGATCATTGATAATTGTAATAGAATTGAAAAAAGAAGTACTTACCACTTAATTTTTATGCTATTTTAGTTTGATCTGAATTATTGTCTTAATTGAGTAGGTTTCTTCAATGTTTAGGCACTGAATGTCATGGTAAATAACTAAACAGTTGTCTGCAACATCACTTAGGCTCTTACTTCACCAATTAGCATTCATTACAAGTGAGATTTTATTAGCGAAGTGGTTGCTTTATGCCGCGATTGCAAAAGTTAGTTGATCAATCCTTGGTTTATGATCAAATAGGTTTAAATGCGGTTACTATGATCCATATCATTGGCGCAATCTACCCATTCTTATTGTAGCTTTGAGCTGTACCTTAAAATTTTCGACTATACATACATATTTCAAGACAATGTTAGTTAATGCAGACAAAATTAGCCCCTGCTCAACTCAATTTAGGCCTTAGTATCATAGCTCAGGGTAAAAAAAATAGATCCTCATTTGTTTTGTCTTGTGATCATACAGGCACTTTTGAACCAACGGTACAGAGTTGATCCACCAAAACTGCATAGAAGAATAAAATCATTAATAGAAGGGAGAAGAATATTTTTCCTTATAACAAGAAATACCAAAACGCCAGTGGGGCACAGTTTGGAACTTGTTGGATAGTGGGCTAGCCCCTCTACATTTCTCCATTTAAATACCAGGCTTTTGTTTGCGGCAAGGGGAGAAGAATAGCTCCTTTGTTGAGTCAGAATTCTAACAATATATCATGGCAGAATTTATCCACTCTCACTCGAAAGACCTCTGGCATTAACACAAACCAAAGATTAAGCATTTTAAGCCAGAAGCCCTTGAGGGAGAGTGAACAAAGACTGCCCTGTGGAGATTAACATAGTGTCTAAATCCAGTTGTGAGCAAGACACTTCTTATTGGCTCTCCCCGCTCGAGCTTCTTTCGCTGCATGCTTTCTACTTTAACCTAAAATCATGGTATAAACATGCACGAGAGAAGCCCTTGAGGGAGAGGCAACAATAAGTGCCCTGAAGAGTTTATTTATTGTATGAGCTAAATGTGTATTTGATTGGCAAACTGAGTGATTTAAAAGAGTAGTAGAACAGCCTATTTATAGGCAAGAAAAGATACAGAATGAAAAAAAGAAATTTGTGGGACCTTTGATATCTTGGCTCTTGATATGAGTGGCAAAAACCAGATTCTTTTGATTCATAACAGAGCCCCATTAAAGTGGATTATATATAATCTTTGTTCCTTAGAGATAGAAGTCAACCCCCTTGTGATTAAAGAATAAAAGCATCTCATCCTCTTCTCTATTTTCTCATCATATTTGAACTATTCCCTGACGAATAATTCTTGTTTCTGATAGTCTTCTATGTTCTTTATCTTAATAGATAACGAAAATGGAAGCTTATTATCTAAAATTTTCAACACAATATTCGAATACTAGTACAATTATAGATCTCAACCACAAACAGTACAACTTAATGGTATCGTTTCCTTAGATGCAGAAAAAGGAATTCCCAGCAATGTGACACAAACTCATTTTTTATGTACACAAGGATATGTGTAAGTATCCAATAAACCTCCATCCTTAACCAGAAATCTTGTGTTCGAGTCCCGACAATGGAGAAACTCCTTGTAGAGAGTGCGCTTCCACCCTTTAATGGCCTCTACACGGCGGATTACTAGGACCAATAGATTTCGGATATCGGATGGTTATACCAAAAAATGTATCCAATTAGGGTATATTTGAACACTTTCAATAACTCATAGCATACCCTTTCAACATTTCCTGCAACTTTAACCAGCCATTACGCCGCGTCTCCTGCATTGGCCTATAACTGAAAGTTACTCATCCAATTTTAAATTGAACAGATAGTACTGGGACGGTGGGATTAACTTTAAGAAAATAGAATCATAAAGATTCTTTTCAAGACAAAGTTGCATTACATAGAAAATAGGATAATAAATATTGACGTGGATCACCTTATCTGCATGATTTTTGCGTTAGTCTATACACGCAACTTTTTAAAAAATTTGTACTATAATCACTGTTAAGGATCAAAGAAATGACAAAGTAAATGATCTTCTTTGTTTGGAACCAAAAAACAAAGTGTGAGGTCCCATATTCCCACAAACAACTAGGCTGCTAGGTTCCATGTTGAAAAATCGACCTAACATCTTCTAATGACACATGTTAAGTGTGATAATAAAGAATAATCCAATCAGAGATATGGAATTGCTTTTTGATCAGAGTAATCTAATGGTGGCAGACAATATTCATGATAAGACAATGGGCTGTAACAGTTTGGACATTGTGGTGAAGCTGCTCAAGAATAATAGAGTAGAAACATCGGTAGTGACAAACAACATTAGCAAGCTACATTATCTGATTACATAATTGTTACCACAGCACGACTCACAGTCCCCCACTGTAATGTGATGCCCCTGACGGAGGGCGGGTCAAGCAGGACCGGCAGGCTTTCTAGGCTGGCAAGCTTCTGAAGAAGGGGTGCACATGTCACCTTAGGCGAATCCCACATCGGAATAGGAGAGGAGAACTGAGCTAAGCAGGGGTTTTCAAGACTAGCTAAATGCTCATACGTTTCAAATGACAACACACAAAAGATCGTGAGTCACTAAGCCATGAAAACCATGTTGTATTATGTAAAGAAGCTACATTTTACAATCTGGCAAATAATCTGAAATATGAAAGCTTTAGTGCTTAAATTAGTACAGAACTACGAATTCACAAAGCCACTTCCAACAGAAGCTTATAGGAGCTGTGTAATCTATAAGATATTTAACTTAACGACAACATCGAACCATAAATCTAATGTAAAGATGCTTAGCCAAGGCCTACTAAGAAACCAGATGTGCACACAGGGTGTGAAAAGAGTGGAACAGCCTTTTACCCTGGAATTTTACACCTCGTGCACATGTAATAGGCTAATAGCAGAAGTTGTAACTTAATATATTTTATCAATGTCTTTCATGCATGAAATAATCTCAAGCACAAGTTTCTATTTGTCACCAGCGTTCCCTGGGGCGGCCATCTGGAAAAACAGGAACCAGAATCTTTTCTTCCTTCTTCTTTGCACCATTAACTTGTGTAGTCGGTTTGCTATCTTCTAGGTTAACAGTGCCTTCATCATCACTGAAGTCGGGAGGTATATCATCACCATCGTCACTCCAGTCATCATCGTAATCTTCATCATCATCATCATCATCAACTCCGTCACTCATTAAGTTATCAATGTCAGACCACTCTTCACCTTCCTCAGCATCAGTTCCACGTTTGGATCCTGGTTTTTCTGCTTCATCAGAATCAGTTTGTGGAGTGCCTCTCCGGTTGAATCTTGTGACTGAAACAAGGGAGCGAAGCTTTTCCTTGATGAGCAATAACCTGTTCTTTTCTATCAAGTGTGAATCATGATAAGCTTCACGGAGAAAAACTGAGTCCCGATCCCCTTTCAAAGAGACATAGAACATATCAGGATGCCTTATCAGCATGCCTCTCAACTGTTGAGAGAATTTAAACTCTTCCCTAAAATGAGTAAGGTGATCAACAAGAGTCCTCTTCTCGACTGTGAGGCTCAGAAGTTCATGAACCACACCACATGCGTGTTTTTCTTTCTCTGGAGTACCAGGCCTTATTTCAGAGAAATCCTCATAAGGAGAAATGTAAGGAATGTCTCTAAACTGACTAATCCTTCTCATCTCACCCTTTGAAAGTTTAAGACCCTTAGGTAGCTTCACCCTATTGAACCTTGGTGGTCTATCGATGATCAAATTATTCTCTTCCAGCTCTCTTTGCCTAGTCTCCTCTTCTGCGATCTGTGCAGCAGAAACAGCAAGCTCAGGGTCCCAATGAGTCAACTCCAATGCCGGCCCTCGTCCAGTTGAAACTACCTTGAAGTATTGTGGATATCGCCTACAGATTGTATCCTGAAATTCTAAAGGAAGCCCTAAATCAGTCTTCAGATGTCCAATCTTCTCCAACAGAATCCGCTTGTCCAAAGACATCATCAATAGTTTCCTCAACTTGACAACCAACAAATCCTCCATTTCATTCCTAATCTTCATTTCCTCCAAGTAAAGCCTCTCAGCCTCAGGAGTCATTTTGAACTTAAGTGAGTAAGCCCCTTCTTCCATAATCTCAAACACACCAGGAAATTTCTTCAATAAAGCAATAAATCTCCTTTTCTTCTCCAAACCCAATGCTCTTCTATACCTACCCAATTCACGAAGCGACATAATTCTATCAGGTTGACTCACTAGAATCTTCCTAATCTTCATAACCAATTTCAACTTCTTGTCCCTTTGAATCACATTATCAAAAGGAAGCTCTTTCCTTCTCTTCACAGCACCAGCTGCTCTAATGGGAAAATTCGGCACCTGGGTTTTCCTTAAATTACATAAAGATTCATTCTTTTCTCTAAAAGATAAACTTTTGCCCAAAAATGGAGTCTTTTCTACCTGGGATTTCCTTAAATTACACAAAGATCCATTCTTTTCTCCAAAAGATAAACTTTTGCCCAAAATTTGAGTCTTTCCTAAATGCTCTGCTGATATAGCCAGATGGGTCATTGGACAAAGTCTAGTTTTATGAAGAAAAGATGATTTATGGGAAATGGAAAAAGGAAAAGCTCCATATGAAGCAAAGGGTTTTGATGCTGTGGAAAGAAGAAACTTGGGTTCCATGAGGAGTCCCAATTCTTGGTAGAATTATAAAAGAAACAGATCATAAAACATGAAAACAAAGGTTTTAAGCAGAATTTAGATAGCAATTACGTAAGTTTGATAAAGCAGTATGAGAGAAAAGAGAGAAGAAGAGGATACGCTGACCTTCGGGTGGTTCGAGCAGAGGTATGAATGCTGGAGATGTTGATATGGTTAGGGTTTATCAGAAAGGGTAAAACCCCGAGAAGTAGATAATATATCTGTAGATATATGCACTATCTTCTACGTATATCGGGACAATGTCACCAATTGTTTGATTAGTTTCTTTGGTACAGGATTATAATTTTTTTCCCTCATGATTTGAAATATATACTAATTTCAAATAATGGAATTGATGTCTGAATTAAGCTTAAATATTACTCCAGTAAATGATTTGATTTAAAGGTAAACATTTGATAGTTTCAATTTATACTTATTAAATATTTTATAATAAGTTAATAAAATACACATTTACCAGTTATTATAATGAAACAAATTGTGAATAAAGTGTATTTTAAAAGAGTATTATACATATGGCCATATCAACTGATAAGGGGAAACAACGTAAAAATTTAGCGGCACAACACCAAACTATATTAACTCACGATGGTTAATTAATTTAATTAGATGAGAATGCGTATAATTTACCATGGTTAAATGATTGAAGTTAATATACGAGACACATATATCTATTGGTTTGGTGTAAACATCCGGTACGGGTAAGTTTTTACCAAGGAAACAATCATATTATATAAATAACTCATATATTAAAGAATTCAGTCTATTAATGGGTAAGCAAATAAGTTAAACGACAACAAGAAAAAGATTTCCAGCAATTTGAAAAGAAGAAAAGCATCATACAAAAATCTCTAGTACTTTATTTACAAATCCAATATTATTATATTGATCTCATATAAAAAAGAGTTATATAATTAACATAACATTTGTAATAAACTACAAAATCAAATCTCATCACTTATAATTCACTTACTGAAGAAGTGATTAAAGAATAAAATTCAATTAAACCAACTTATTAGTTTATTATTAAGTCCACCGATTCATTTTCCAACTTCGGAAAACGCAGCTTCTAATTTGCTGGAGAGGTAGTAAAATTTTATTATGAAAGATGAGCTTTCGTTCATTGCTTGTTTAGAAGCTAGTGGAAAATCAAGATGTCCAGTACTGGATCTGGAGTACAGTGTACTGAAGTGAAGCAAAACGTAGTGGTACTCTCAGAAAATCATTATTTCCTGCACTAATTCTTGACCACACAATTGCCTCAGCAAAATAAAATTCTCCATCCATCTGTAAATTGGTCTACATGATCAACAGCTCTATGATCCTTATGTGACACGTGGAATGCATCCACTGGTGGGATATCCACCTCTCCTTCCACGTCACTGCCTCCCTAGCTTCATACTACACCAGCCAAATTGCAACCAATTGATGATGAAATATGCCAAAAGCTAAAAACTTTTGGTAGATGTCAATCAAAATTAGTAGTATTACAATTACCTCATCTTATGGTATAGCTAGAAAACTTCCAATCAACTCTCCTTGATACCCCATAGAAATTCCATTACAATTTGTGATAAAGAATTATGCTATGGAGGCCATTAATGCAGTAAGATTGACACCTCTCTCTGTTCTTTCTGATAGAAGAAATGAACCCAAAAAAATACCATCACACCCCATTTCTTTCCCATTCAAGAATCTTTGTTCAGTAGAGAGTTTATCAAGAAATGTTCAAGGGGGTTTAGTACTTCTATCCTCAGCTTTAACTACAGGTTTAGCTAAAGCATTAACATATGAGGAGGCACTAGAGCAATCTACAACCAGCCCTGCTGCTGACTTTGATGCAACTGCAGTTGTTGAAACTGTGACAACTTTTGCATCAGACAATCCTTTGGTTATAGTTGGTGGAGTTGTTGCTTTGGCTTTGCCATTGGTTCTGTTTCAGGTTCTTGAAAAGCCTAAGTCATGGGGTGTTGAATCAGCTAAGACAGCTTATGCTAAATTGGGAGATGATGAAAGTGCACAGCTGCTTGATATAAGAGCACCTGCTGAATTGAGGGAAGTAGGGAGTCCAGATATAAGGGGTTTGAAGAAGAAATCAGTTACAGTTGCTTATAAGGGTGAAGATAAGCCTGGGTTCTTAAAAAAGCTAGCTTTGAAGTTCAAGGATCCTGAGAATACTACATTGTTCATTCTAGACAAGTAAGATTTGAAAATAATTGGTTACTTATTTTTTCATCTGATAGTATGTGGGTACTTAAAAGGGGAGCCTTGCCGTAACTGGTAAAGTTGCTGCCATGTGACCATGAAGTCACGGGTTCGAGCCGTAGAAACAGCCTCTTGCAGAAATGCAGGGTAAGGCTGCGTACAATAGATCCTTGTGGTCCGACCCTTCCCGGCCCCGCACATAGCCGGAGTTTAGTGCACGGCCCACCCTAGTTTAGTATGTGGGTATTTAGCTTATCTTGCTGAAGTATTTGTGAAACATTAGCAGCAGGATGTAATTAAAAATTAATTTTGTAAGGATTGCTTGTGCTGACATCATTTAAGATAATTCTTGTGCTCACCATCTTACATGCGGTAACCATTTAGACAGTCATGCAAATTTGCAAGAAGTTATATTCCAAACTTTTGAAAATTCTCTATTCCTGTTTAAGATATAAAAAAGTAAACTACTCACTGGCAATAATTTAAAACTGTTTAGACTGAAGAGTATAACAGCTAGTGAGTCTCAGAAGGTTTTCATTATTAGAGTATTAGACTTACCATAGGCCTCAATGTGGATTTCTTGAACTTTCAACTATCTAATTTGATCTTGGGGTTTGGAGCGGTATTCCTTAGATTAGTATTGCTTATTAAGTAATATGATATTTATAATCCATCGACAGGATGGGTTATTTACCTCTGAAAATCTTTAGTCTTATAGGTCTTGCATCAACGGTTGAAAGTCACAGATCAAGGATCAGTAGGCAAACTGAGAGATATAGAGATTTATGTACAGAGTACTTGTATGAGCCAACTATTCATAAAAATGAATCTAATCCTATCTCTTTATGAATTGTAATGAAGCCAGATTTGATGGAAACTCTGAGCTGGTTGCGGAGCTAGTCACAGCAAATGGATTTAAAGCTGCTTATGCGATAAAAGATGGTGCTGAAGGACCCAGAGGATGGCTGGTATTCACAAATTTAGTTGTACTTAATTTATTTGTGAAAACAAGTTGGTGGCGTGAAGCTTAACAAATTCCACTTTCTGCAGAACAGTGGCCTTCCTTGGAATGCTCCTAAGAAAACATTAAGTCTTGATCTGAGCAATCTGTCCGATGCTCTTGATGGTATTCTTGGGGTATGTTCTCTTTCTTAACCATGGTACTAATTACTAGATGTGATAATCCCATTTGAGTTCAAGAACGTCAATTGCATTCGCTTTTGTCTGACTCCAAACTAGTTACATTTGGTAGCAATTAGAGTTGCTGAATTCATATGGTTTCTTTGATATTGTTGCAAGCACTAGGATTGAGGTTCATTTAGGAAGTCTAACATAATGAAGGAGAATGGCTTGTTTTCAGCACAAGAAGCCACGTGGAGCATGCTAGGGTCGCCTAAAATATATGAAAGTAAGACCGCAGAACAGATTCAGTCACAAATAGCACATAGCACAAACTCATCAGGTTGCAGTGCATACAAGAAGTTTAAGATGCCTTAGTTGCATTAAGAAGTTCAAAAAGTATACAAGAATTACTATAACTTGGATGCAAATCTTAACATGACAATGGTATGGCAGACCCAGTATTTTCAAGTTATGTTTGGTTCAGAGAATGCACACAAAAACTTGAAAATTCTGGGAGCTCTTGCGGAAATCTGTTTTGCTTCTCATTTGCATTCCACTCCGCATTTCTCAAACAAAATGCCAAGTGAATGGTATGGCAGTGATAGATGCTAGTGAAATATTACAAACTCTCTCACTTGTACTTCCTAAATTCTCCACATTTTCCCTTGTAGCCCACCCTAATCAAAGTTTTGCTCCATGATTAACTTCATACGCTCAACTAGTCGTTTGTCCCATAACTGTTTCTGTTGCTTCAGACCTGAAATTAATTGTTAATCAAGATGCACTTTCATAGACTCGTTAACTATGCGCAATTATCAAATTCACAAGGGAATACGGAGAACTAGTAGTCTAGAATTACTTGATCATATGCTATATTGGCTTCTCATTTTAACATGCTCAACTTCAATGCAAGAACTTAGTTGGTATTTGGATATGCAGGAAGGTTCTGATGCTGTTACTGTAGGCTTAGGTGCTGCTGCAGCTGCTGGGCTAGGACTTCTAGCCTTCTCAGAGGTTAGGCTCTAACTTCTTTTTCCCTCATCCTATGTGGAGCTCAATTTGGTGCATAGCTCACTATTGGTTCCTTTTTCAGGTAGAAACAATACTGCAACTGTTAGGTTCAGCTGCACTTATCCAACTGATTGGCAAGAAACTCCTGTTTGCAGAGGTTTGTTGGCGCTATTTGCAGTGGATACTTTTCTTGCAACTGCCATATGTAGCCTTGAAAAGAACTGTCCATATCACATCTGAAAAGTGTTTTATGATTATAACTTCTTAATTTGTATTATCTAGTTATAAAACTCTGTTATGGCCAGGCAATCATCATTTCACTTCTGTTGCTAAGTCGATAGAGTCTCCTCTATTTCAACTGCACAGCTGTATAATATGCTAACCTTAATTTAGGCCTCTATGCTCTTTTATTATTAGAAATTGGTAACTTTGCTTAAACCAGGAATGTTGAATGTGTTGTTTTTAGATAATTGATACTCCTAGATAATTTTCCTATGCGTTAAACTGACTGTTTCATGCATAAACATTGTTTTCAGTTCAATAATGGTTTAGGAATATTCTCGTGTTAAAAGTGGCAAAGGGATTTGAAAATTTTCCGATTGCTAGTCAAATGAGTGACTTTATCGACCTAACTCTTCCTACACTTAATAGATAATGATCATGGCGATCAAAGTTTTTAAATATGAAAGGTCCTTTAATATTACAATATTTTCCCTTTGCAGGATAGAAAGCTAACTCTGCAACAAGTTGATGAGTTTCTCTCTACTAAGGTTGCTCCAAAGGAGCTTGTAGATGAGATTAAGGTAATCTCCACATCTTCTCAAGATATTTGTTCCCATACCAGAGAAGAACAAAATTTTGGTTTAGTATATTTCTTCAAAATCACAATTTTGTTAATCATGTTTTTATTTCCTCTCACCTTGAAATTCAGCAAATAGGGAAGGCTCTCCTTCCAGAGACGGTGAGTAGTGATGCTCTACCTGCACCTGCAGAGGCAAGCCCTGCTGCAGCCACCGGTTCTGTTGAGAAAACTGAATCAGTTCCTCAGGAGGATATAGCACCACCTAAAGTAGAAGCTAGTACCCAGCCTACTCCAGAAGTCAATTCTGTCGCTAACGCAGAAGTCAAGGCAGATGCACTACCTAAAAGTTCAAGGCCACTTTCACCTTATCCTAATGTAAGTTTTCCTTTTTTTGTGTTAACTTCTTGTTCGTCATTTCGTTCTAAATCCCTAAACGATATCCGCATGCTACATCTGCCAGTCCCAGTGCACCCTCTCTATCAATGGTCTGATGAGTAATAATGGTTCTCTTTCTGAGTTCGGAGTGTGCTATTGTTGAGTTGTGGATCGTTACCAGACACCAATATATAAGCTATACTTTATGTTCACTGTTGATCTGTCAAGTTTAACATCTTTTGCTTTGAATATGTTATATGCAGTATCCTGATTTCAAGCCTCCAACATCGCCAATGCCTTCACAACCATAGAGCTGGACTTGCAGGCTGCCATATATCTAAGGCATAGCAGACCTCGTATTCCAGTTTGGCACCATAGCTATATTCTATATATAGTTTGCAATGCAAGCTCCTCATTTTATAAAATTTTGAATATTACATGACATGCATTTGAGAGAAAAATTGTAGTGCCAGTAGATATCCTAATTCTCAACACTATTATGTCCTTATCTTCCCTCTTAATTTGTAGCATATTCTTGTGAGTTTACCAATACATTTTCTTTTATGCAGACCTGTGAGAGCATAGTGAACAAGGATATCAAACTTGAATATCATTAACTCTGAAATAACTCAATACACACTTGGACTATGCCATTTTGCTCCTTGTTTGTCTATCACTTTGGGTCTGGGAAAGGAGTATTTCTCAATATTTGAGTCTACGGATATCTCTTTTTTTAAATCATCAGGTGATGGGGTTTACAAGCTGAGAAAAAAAAATTAAATTCAAAGTCATTTTCGGAAAGTATAATAGCCCAGAATAGGGGTAGCAAACGGTCGGGTTGGGTCGGATATGAGCAGATCAGATATGTTAATTCAAAAATAGATAAATTATCCGTCCCGGCCCGTATTTGAGACGAATAAAAACGGGTTATCTGGTGGATAATATGGATTATCCATGGCTGTTTGAATATGATCAGAGAATTCCTAGTCTCCCAAACTTGAGAGAAACCCCCTATTTGAGGCTTTACAAATGTAAAAGTTAAATACATTAGTTCTCCATTGGTTATCCATTTGGTTAACCATTTTTTAAGTGGATAATATGATTCTTATCCATATTCGACTCATTTTTAGAAAGTTCATTATCCAACCCATTTTTTAATGGATAATATGAGTGGATAACTACTTTTTTTAAACCATTTTGCCACCTCTAGTCTAGAATAACAACTATTAATAGTCTGCTTGTATTTGTTTTAGTTGCCACTTGCCCATGTTACCCTTGTACTTTAGCAAATTATTCATTGTAACAGCAATTTTGTCTTTTTATCCTTTTACGGGAGAAGTATTTGTAGAAATCAAATAAATTTGCTATTTTAGTTAATATCGCTTAATTGTCTTTGTGTTTCAATTACTTTTTCCATGCACATATACAACACATATTTATCTCTTTATTTCCTTTGGCGTGAAAATTATTTGTTATTCTTAAAATCGGTTTTGGATAGTGTTGACTGTCGACACTCCATTTTGTACCTCTCATCCTAAGTACTTTTATCTCTTCCTTTTTTTTTTTTTTTGTAACTAACGGTTTATATTACCACTCAAACAAATATTTACAACTCCGATAATCAAAAAAACAAGCAATTTGGACATGAAGTCCCAAACTTGCTAGACATCAGTGCTAACGCACTACTGCTCCACAGACAGCCTCTATGGATAGAAATTTAGTAACAACATGTGCCTATCTAGCCTATGCATTCTGCGTGCTCTTTGATGTATCTCTCTTATCAGTTGCCTTGTCACTTGATCAGCAGTTCTCAGTTGAGTCTTGAAGATCCTTGCATTCCTTTCTTGCCACAGGTGGTATACTCCTCCAACTAAAGTCATCCCATATATTTCTTGATCTGCAGTTTTCCTTTTTGCATGTTCCATTGCCCATGTGACTTCATGCTACCAATTGCTAGCATTCCTAGTGATGCCTTGACATATCAACAGTTTGGACCACACTTGTTTTGCATATTCACATTCAAACAATAGGTGATTAATGTCTTCATTTTCCTTAAAGCATAAGACACAGTCCATGTCATCTAAATTAGCCCAGCAAGCAATCCTTTCTTTTGTTACATATCAATCTTCTCCATGGTATTTTTGGGGAATCTCCACGAATAAGTCCATACACTTTCTTGATTGAATAGTTGTTCATAGCTGCTACTTCTTCTTCAGTTAGCCCTATTTGATCAAACACTGCTTTTGTTTTGAGAATTTTCTGCACCATCCATGAAGCTTGAGTAGCTTTTGTTGCACACATTGTGCCTCTTTTTATATAGTAAGAGTGAATCCATTTGACCCATAAATTGTCCTTTTTCCTACAAACATTCCGTAGCAATTTCCCAATAGCAGCTAAGTTCCACACATATATACCCAGGATATTGAAGCCTCTTGCAGTCCTAGGTAGGCAAAGTGTAGAAACTGTGCGTCCACCAGACTGTATAGAGAACCGGGTTCTCTATGTGTTTCCTCTGAAAGTACTGATGAACCAAACTGTATAGGGATCTGGTCCTTTATCAGTTTGATACAGTGTTAAGTTTGTGTGAGTCCACCAAATAGCAGAGTACCTAGTCCTTTATCGGGTTCTGCAGTGAATGCTAGTAAAGCTGAATGTAAATAAGGCCGTTGATTTTTACGTAGAAAAATTCCACACAAGGGGATCAAAAAACCACGACCTACACCTGTAGGCTTTTAACTTCACTAACTTGCAATCTCCATATTACAAGCCACTTTACAATAATTCTATTGCAAAGACTTCAACTAACTTGTGATGCTCTCATCACAAGCCACTCTATAACTATCATAGTTACAAAGAATTTGACTAACTTGTGGTATTTTCACCACAAGCCACTTTGTCACACTACGGTTACAAAGGCTTTGACTAACTTGTGATGTTTCCACCACAAGCCACTTTGTCACACTACGATTACAAAGGATTTTTCTTATGACTCAACCTAATCAATGCTTCTAAAAAAGCTGGATAGGAGTTACAATGAAGAACACATAACAAAGACTCAACAACCCTAAGGACTTAAGATATCACCAATTTCGCATCAGGTCCTTGAGGTTGCAGCATCTTTGTTCTTGAGAGAGGTTCTTGAACACTTGAGAGAATATTTTCCTTTTCTGATTTTGCAAGTGTTGAACCAGAATCTTGTCCCTTGCATGAGGTTTATACTACACAAGACATTACCTTAGTGATGTCAATTCACAATGGTGATGTCCAATCTCAATGGAAAGTGATTGTTGCACTGTCCGTTGCTCTGTCTGCTGCACTGTTGCAGGCAGTCACTTTCTGCAGTTGCTTTCCAGCTGTAGTTGACTTTGTACTTCTGTCAGAGAACCCTAAGGGACCAGGTCCCTGTTGTGTTCCTCTTTGTATAGTTGCGGACAGTCATTCAGTTGTGTTCCAGCTGTATAGTTGACTCTTACTTCTGTCAGAGAACCCTAAGGGATCAGGTCCCTGTTGTGTTCCTCTTTGTACAGTTGCGGACAGTCACTTTCTGCAGTTGCGTTCCAGCTGTATAGTTGACTTGTACTTCTGTGAGGAAATCGCAAGAGCATCAGGTCCTTGTGTTGGTTCCTAGCTCCTGAAGCTGTAGCAGTTCACCTTTAGCTGGAATCTGTTAGATGCAGTGTAATCCAAGTGAGTCAGGTTCCCTATCTGGTTCTTGACATTAAGTTTATTAGATCATCAAAACACAAGGCAAAGATATTGAAAACCTATCAATTTTCCCCTTTTTGATGACGACAAACTTAGCATATAAAACGAGGAGTTAGAGTTGAGAGAACCAGATTGAATAACAGGAGACCACAGGTTCCCCCTGACTTAATGCTCTTACTTACACATGTTTCCCCATATGTTCCCCCTGACTTTTTACTATCGTTCTTGGTCTTTTATCTGGTTTCATACAGAAAGTTTGTTAGATCATCAAAATATAGCTTAAAAGACCTTAAGCCCATCAATTTCCCCCTTTTTGATGATGACAAACTTTTAACATTGATGACTATGTGACTTAACCAGATAAGGTACCAGCAACTACATATGTTCCCCCTGACTCTATTCTTTCTCCTGACATATGTCTACATATGTTCCCCCTGACTCTATTCTTCCCCTTTTTGGCATCAACAAAAAGACACAGTCAGACAAAAAGGCATAAAGAAGTCCAACAAAGATAACTCATGCCACATATGTGCACACAATCATGATAGAAAAGAGAAGCAAAAGGGAAAACATGCATTGTACAAGCAAAAGAAGAGTTGTTTTATTGATAAGAATTTGACTGTTTCAATAGGAGTAGCACGGTGAAATCCAACATGCCATCATAAAAAGAGAAACAACAGCCACAAAATCA
>NC_031991.1:50748716-50754443 GCF_001879085.1 Nicotiana attenuata
GGGAACGTCAAAAGTATTACATTGATCATTTTGAGATCCATCCCGTTAAGGTATCTACAGCACTTTGGTTTCACTATGCCCTCCTCCCCCAGGGAAGTTCTTTTTACACTGAGGAGGAAATGTAAGTCACGGAATTAACTCATTTTTTCTTTCCTATTAATGTTGCTGAAGGTTGTGGCAAGCTTTCTTCCTGGGGAATCTTATGCCAGCTATAGCTCCACGTAGGAGATGCTAAGATCTTTACTTCACAGTGTTATAAAGGTGTGTTACATAGTACTAACTCTGTCTCATTTACGTGACACCATTCGGTCGGGGTTGAGTTTAATATGTTCATTTGGCTTGTACATCACATTACTAGTTAATATCAGATAGAACACATCGCGTGAAAGTTTAAAATTTGATTGGTTAAATAAAGTTGAATTCATGAAACTTCTAAAAGTTGCAATCATATTACTACTAGGAGGATGTCAAATTCTGCCAAGGTAGAAAGAGTATACTGTAAATTGTGGATGGAACATTCAATTACTGTACAGCTGTTCACTTACTATTTAAGTAAACGTCTGTTCTTGATTTACCTGTGGTGTAACATTCTTTCTCCTATATCTGCATTTTTAGATACCTCCCATAAAAAATATGATAGTAGATCTCAATGGCATCCTTGTAACTCATACATTTGTCACTTTCCAGGAGTTGTCAATTAAATGTGTCCAACATTATTCCTGGTAAGCCTGTGTTATTACTAGTATGGCCTATGCTCTCAAAAATTATTATTGAATAGCAGCTGGAAATTGTCATTATCTCTATGTACGCAATGAGAGCAATCTACATTGCAAAGGGAAGTCCCTTGCTGCCACCAGCTTTTGCTTCTATTTCTGATGACTTAGCTTCATCATCTCTTGATGCTTTCTTTGATCCTTCTAGTGGGCTTCTTAATCTTCCTGGACTCACCGTTGGTATGCCCTTAGAAACTCCTAAATCCGTTGCTTACTGCTTGGTGCATTACTTTAGATGAGTATAGCTGAGTTACACAACCTATGTTTAATGGACAAGCATGGTGTGTAGCTAATCTCTTTTGATGCATTGGTGCTCTTATGGGGTCTTTTGTGGAAGTTCCTTTGAATTTGCCTGTGCATTGAAGTACCAGGAAGCAAATACTTCATGTGGAAATTAAGAATATTTTGCGCTTTAATTAGACTATTTGGATATTACAATCTTCTTATTTTGGGGAACGTGCCTTAGCAGATTTGCTTCTTAGCAAAAGATCTTCTCGTGTTGGGTGTGGTTTCTGTACAATATAGATCTTATCAAAAATTGAAGTTTGTTTAGCAAAAGTACCTTCTAAGTTGCAAATTAGGCAGGCAAATGAAAGTAGCTTGTCTATCTAGGCAAAGTCAGGGACTACTAACTCTGCCCATTTTCTTAAGCGCCTATGACAGAGAAAGTTCTTTCAATTTGAAATGCTTAATGAGATTATTTGTAACTTAATCCAACCTGATTACTAGAACAAATATAAGTCAAGGAGAGTTTCCAAACCATAAAACTATTCGCAAATTTGAATTTTAGGTGCGGATATATTAAATAGGATATCAGGACTTTTACACAGTACTTTATACCCAATTTTCATGAAAGTGATGACATCGGCTGCTTTTCCGGTCCAATTTTGCTTTATATGAAGAATTAGCTTGACAATCCTTGCTGCAGGTCTCTTCTATTAGAATTTACTGGCAAGTATGACGTTTTCCTTTTATTTGTGTATGTTGCCTTATTGAAGTCTTTGCTTGCGTTTTGGATGATAGGTACTTTCAAACTCATTAGTAAGTGTATTGACGGTAAAGGGTTTTCTGGAACAAAAAGATACTTCGGTGATCTAGGAAAACTGTAAGTTCTATAGTTAATTTTGTTGTCATGGTTTCTTTGCAATTGTCAATGGTGCCGCATAAGCTGTTTCCTATGCAGTTAAAATCAGCAGGATCAAATATCCTTTTTGCTGCTGTCACTGAAATATCAGACTCGGTTCTGAATGGAACAGAAGCTAGCGGGTTAAACGGAATGGTAAGAACATCTTATCTAATAGCATGCCAGATATTGTAACTACTAAGTTCCAAGCTTGAAACTTTCAATTAAACCTTGATTTAGTTATGAGTTTGGCATTATCTTAGGTTGTAGTTTGCCTCTGTCATCCAAATTTAATTTCATGCGTTCTTTCCAGGTGTATGGTTTTCATCAAGGAATACTTAAATTGGCAATGGAACCTACGCTATTGGGGAGTGCTTTCATGGAAGGTGGCCCTGATCGAAAAATTAGGCTCGATCGAAGTCCAAGGGTTGATGAGGTATGATACATTTGTGGTGATGATTTCTTATTTCATCTCAACTTTTTCCTGTAGAGATAACAGCTGCTGATGGTTGCAAACTTATGTTGTTTGAGTGGGATAAATCAATGCTCCATTTTATGTGCTGTCAGAGAAACATTCAGACATGTTTGGTCAAGGCTCAGTGGAGGTGGTCGTGTTGATTGACATAACTTGCATGGTTTTGGACACTCATGTCTAGATGGCCACTTCCCCTGGATCTTCATGACTCATCTATCTTGTAAAAGGGGAATGGATGAATTTTATTATGGAAAAAGTCTGCACGACATTGAATAACAACACTCTAAACTGCATAACACATGTATATTGGTGAACCAAACTGTTGTTGGAGTAAAAATTGTCAGCTATATACTACTCCATGACTTGAACTTCAGGTGCAACTGTTAAGTTAAATTTCCTAGCAAATTATGGAATTTCTAGTCATTTCATCAAATTATGCAGAGAATAGGAGTCGTTATTTCTATGGGCCTAAAAATTGTAGTATGGCCTACAGGAGTCCTAAGTCTTCTTTTTGGATGAAATAATCTGGCTAGATGGCCTCTGAAGAGCTTGGAAATTTAAAAAATAGCTATTGAGGAAACATTTAAATTCTGATAATCTGTTGCCAAGCTAACTGAATGAATATCTATCGCTAGTTTTGTTACATTATCCAATGTTATTGGTCTTGTTTCCAGTATGACAGTTTAGATGGTGCCGTCTTTCCTGTTGTTTTGGGGGCTTATAAAAAATTCCTAGTGCTGAATATTTCAATGCACTGGAGTTAGTGTCATTTCATATCTAGTGTGTGTTTGTGATAGGTTCTAGTTGTTCTAGCAGACAGATTAAATCATCATATAAGTGACTCTTTCGGTTGTGATGCAGCTTTACATTGAAGGGTATCTGCAAGCCATGTTAGATACATTGTATAAGCAAGAATACCTGACAGTCAGAGTCATTGACAACCAGGTAATTGAACTAAATTCTCAGTGCGTGTGTGTACTCTGTTCTTTCTTCTTTTTTCTTAATTATTTATAAATATGTCACCGCTGAAAAGTTCTCGCACTGTAGTCACCTTCATCATGAGACTGTAAACTTTTCTGTCAGAACTTTAGTAAAATTAGGAATACATGAGGTCATTGACAGCTTGCTTAGCTCTAATTTTTTTGTCATAGCAAATTAAGTGCACATGTAGTAAAGCCAATCTCAAAGTGTAACATGAATCACAAACGACTTTTATGTTCTTTATATTCTGAAGGTTATCCTCAAGAACCTACTACCAAGCAGTTCTCTTATAGAGGAGATTGTGGAACGTGTGAAGGGATTTCTTGTGAGAAAAACGTTGTTGAAAGGAGATCCTTCAATAGCTTCTCGCTCCTTGGGTCACATTAGAGGGGAATGTGTGAGTACTAGTATCTCAGTTGCATCTTGAATGTTTATTATGTAGTATGACATTTTTTTCTTGAAATGGGTATGCATATTAAAACATCAGCACAAAGGAAATGCTGGAATCAATATTTACAGATAACAAAATGCAAAATATCACCTGCACATCTCACATGGATCTATCTATGACATCTATGATAGATTCTGCTTCATCTACATATTTTTCTTTACATTGTCATCCCATGCTTCATTACTGAGTTATTCCAATTTACCGGCACTCTTTTGCATAAAGCACTATCTATTTGGTAAACACCAATCAAGGAAGAACGCTAATAAGAAACACGGATTAAGCTAAGTAAAGAATGCAATCCAAAGCCCCCAGAAGATATATCAACTAGAACAACAAATTAACATTCAAATACCAAAGATAATCCAAGAGTATGAACATGAACTCATACATGATAAACCTAACATAGATAATCTAAAAACATGGTAAATAAAGAGAAATAAAAGATACCCTAAACCTCTCAAGGTTTGGTCTTTGTTTATCAATCCATCATCAAAAGCTTCCTTTCAAATGAGAGGAATGCTATTTATACTAAAGTGCTATTTAGGCTAGATGACTAAAATAGGCTTCGGCTAGTAAGGAAGCTAAGTTGACCTAAATTATAAGACTATCCTAAATAGCTAAATTGCCAATATAGACTTCTTGATCTCGACTCCATTAAAGCACTCTAATGCTATGATGTTGGCTTGGAAATCATCCTCGTTAAGTGTGCTCATCCTGTTTGTATCATAAAGCTGATTGGCTGGTGTTTAATTTTAAGGGCTTGCTTAACTCATTGGAGTAATGTGCTTATCGGATCTTCACTCTTCCATCAACATTTCGCGTCTTCACTCTTCCATCAAATATTTATTCCTTGGGGATTTTATGCAGCTTTGGTAGTTCTGTTCTTGATGTCATTTATTTGGCTCTTAAATTTTGCTATGAGGTATTGTGAATTTTTTTTTGAAATCTTGGAAACTGACTTCATTATAACTGGGAGCTAAACCGTCGTCTTGTTACTGCATTTCTAGATAACTTATTGCATTTTCACCAGCCAGAATGAATGGCGTTCACTAGAGAAGAAGCTATCTTTAATATAACAACCGCCTTCCTCGTCTTCTATTGTCTTTTAAATATTAGCTTGATATATAGCAAATGTTGAAAATGATTCACAGTTTGAGCTGCTATACAATTGTGTACACTGTCTTGATTTCATGTACATGACTCTCTATATGTAAAAAAAAATCACCTCCTTGAATGTTAGAACATGCTTCTTTGAAAGATAGTAAACTATGTGATTAATTTTTGTAAGTAAAATGTGCTCTTGTTGGAGAAATGGACAATTTAGACATTGGGGGTACTTGCATGCTATTATGATGTCCTAAAGATGCTATAGTTGGAAATTTTCTGATCCAAATATTTTCCTTTCATGTTTATAGGAATTAGTTGAACTACTAGAACTCACTGCTACCTTATTTCATTTGAGTACAATGGAGTATTCCATCCAAATGGACAATTACTGTAAATGTTTTCTGTATAGTAAATTATTTCATTTGGATTTATTTCCTGGTTGTATAGGCTAATATGTGGTGTTAATATGTGCAGGCACAAGATAAAGGTCCAAATATATCCAAACAGCAGGACGTTGAACACAAAACACGAAAGTTTACTACCCTAAAGGAGACATGAAAAATACATATAGCAGTAATTTACTCCGAGTAACAAATTTCACATCAAGATGCTACACCAGCAAGAATTTTGAAATGTATTAGACAAACTTGTATAGCGAGTATATTTAGATGGTTGTAGTATGTAAAATGTAAATGCTATGATATATGTAGGAGGTAAGGCACATGTCCCCCTCCTTGTGTTGGACATGTTATTGAAATCTGCATCAAGGTCTTAGTGATTTAACCTTGATGTGTGTGTGTATATATATATATATATA
>NC_031991.1:50755528-50759397 GCF_001879085.1 Nicotiana attenuata
TATATATATATATATATATATATATATATATATATATATATATATATATATATATATATATATATATATATATATATAAAAGCTTGATGTTATTGATAATTATGTTGTATTGAGCTGAATTATCTTTATTGCAAATTGCATAATATTCTGGTGATAAATTGGATATGAGAGGTTCAGCAATTAGGCCCTTTTGGTCATTAAAAACTTTATAGGACCAGTACAAGCTGGTCGCTAAAAATATATAAGCACCAGATGGGTCTTTGTCTAGGACCAGAAATGTGGTCGGTAAAAGTATTTTTAGGACCAGAAGTATGCTGGTCGTAAAAACACTTTAAAGACCAGCTTCTAAACTCGTCGTTATTGACTTTTAGCGGCGGAGCCTTTAGCGACCGGCGGCGACCAGATTTTCCTGGTCGCTATTGACCTTTAAAGACCAGAATTGGACTATTAGGGACCAGTTTTCTCGTCCTTGAAGACCATTTTTCCTGTAGTGCACGAAAATCAGGGAATCAAGCAAAATTCTAATTTTATGACCTTAAAAAGCCAAAAAAATGAGGAACGGTCATGTCAAGGCGATTACTATTGTTCCTTAGGACGTTTTTGCTGGGCCAACTAAATTTTTGGCGATCCGGTTTGGGGCGCCCAGACCCATACATATGGCATGGGTTATAGCACACGAAAATACGAGAATCGGGTGGAATTCTAGTTTTATAGCCTAAAAACAAGAAAACATGAGTAACAGACAAGGTGAGTCGATGAATATTGTTCCTTAGATTATTTTTTATGGGCCGGCAAAATTATAGACGATCTGGGTTCGATCGCCCAACCCACGAAAATCTAAAAATCTGTCAGAATTCCAGTTTTATGCTAAAATGCCAAAAAATAAGAGATGATCATGGCGATGTGATGACTATTGTTCCTTAGGTCATTTTTAATGAGTTAGTACAATTTTAGGCGATCCGGGTCCGGTCGTCCGGGACTCATGCGGATGGCATGGGCTATATCACATGAAAATATAGGAATCGGGCGAAATTCTAGTTTTATGCCTCTAAAAGCGAAAATATGAGAAACGGTCATGGCAAGGCGATGACTGTTGTTCCTTAGAACGTTTTTCATAGGCCGGCAAAATTTTTCGCGATTCGGATCCGGTCGCCTGGGCCAATACAACTGGCGTGGGCTATAGCATACGAAAATCTTGTAATCGGGCAGAAGTTTAGTTATATGGCCCTAAAACGCAAAAAAAAATGAGAAACAGTTATGGTGAGGCGATGACTATTTTCCCGTAGGTCGTGTTTTATTGGCCAACAAAAGTTTAGGTAATCCGGGTCCAGTCGCCCGAACCAAGTCAAATGACATGGGCTACAGCACACCAAAATATAGGAATCAAGCGAAATTCATGTTTTATGGCCCTAAAATACTAAAAAAAATGAGGAACAGTCATGGGAAGGTGATGACTACATTTCCTTAGGTCATTTTCGTGGGTCGGAAAAATTTTTTTTGCGATCAGGGTCACGTCGCCTGGATCCATGTAGATGGCTCACACACACAAAAATCTAGGAATCGGGTGCCCTAAAGCACCAAAAAATAAGGAACGATCATTGAGAAATGATGACTATTGTTCCTTAGGTCATTTTTATGGGCCGGCAAAATTTTAGCTGATCTGGGTCAGGTCATCCGAACCCATATAGATGGTGTGGGCTATGGACACGAAAATCTAAAAATCAAACGGAGTTCCGATTTTATGGCCCTAAAATGCTAAAAACGAGGAACGGTCATGGCGAGACGCTAACTATTGTTCCTTGAGTCATTTTTGAAGGGCCAGCAAAATTTTAGGCAATCCCTGTCTGGTCGCCCGGGCCCATGGAGATAGTGTGGGCTATAGCACACAAAAATTTACGAATCGGGCAGAATTCCCGCTTTGTGGTCCTAAAATGCAAAAAAAAAAAAAAACAAGGAACGGACATGTCGAGGGGATGTTTATTGTTTGTTTAGGTCATTTCTGATGAGGCGGCAAAATTTTAGATGATCCGGGTCCAGTCAACCAAACCCATGCAGATGGCGTGGGCAATAGCACACAAAAATCTCAAATCAGGCGAAATTTAAGTTGTACGGCCTACAATGCCAAAAAAAGGAGAAACATTCATGGCGAGTGATCGCAGCCAACCCTGCACTACTATCAAGTAGCCAGAGAGGTCGAAGCAGCTTTTACCCGATTTAGGGTCGGGATCGAATTCCAAAGAGAGCTAGATATTGGAGTTGGGTGTCTATCTAAACTGGAGTTATGTATTTGCTCCAAATTGCACTTCTACACATTTTTGGGTTTTAATTATGATTCTAATTCTATAAACTACAATGCTCAATCAAACTACAATAAGCTAGGATTAAACTATTGCAAGTTGATCAAATGATTAAAGGGCACTAGGGTAGTGACCTTTGCCTAGGTGGTCTATTGACGGAATCTTGAATCTAAAGCTAGATTGACACATTTGGGGAGTATGATATAACCATTGCTCGATTCTACTCACTCTGTACCTCTCGGTAGTTCGAGTGATTTTGCCCGAATTGACTTTCTCAAGACCAATTAGGTATGCGAATTTGCACAAGCACTTGAGGATCAAGTCGGGTATTACGATCTCTCGGTTTAACCCTTTAATTGGGGCTATCAATTCTCTTAAGTACGCCCCAATTCCTTGTTGGACTAATTCTAGAGACTTAGGCTCTCTTTCTCAAGAAGAGCAAAAGTCAACTAAACACAAACTAGTGTTTGCAACCACTAATTTAGCAATTAAATATGGAATTAGCCCAAATATCAAACACCCATAGTCAATCAAGCTCTAAAATACAAGACCCATCAATTACCCACACTAGGGTTGAGCCACAATCCTAGCTGATGGGTCTAGCTACTCATAATTAGAGGAAGAAACAAAGAAATAGATGAAGAAAAACTCATATTAATTAATTACTAAGATAAACTAGAAGATTCAATGTTGAAATGAAGATAAAATTGCCCAAAATAACTAAGGAAACGGAAGTCACGAGCGCACCTCAGTACATCTATCTACTTGACCTAAAAATGGAAAAGAAGCTATTTATACTAAGCTGAAATGTCTCGACAAAAATACCTCTGCGGGGTTAGTGCGGACCGCATACAATGGTGCGCGGCCGCACTAGGGCTCTGAACACAAAATTCCAGCTCGCTGAACTCAGGCAATGCGGCCACAGAATGGTGTGCGGCCGCGGTGGCTTCTAGTGCGGTCCGCATGAAATGGAGCACGGACTGCATTGGCTTCAATCTCCGAAAATAGCAACTCTTTGATTCTTGGTTGTGCCGATAGCACTAAATCGAGTGCGGCCGCAGTAACTTCAATGCGGACCGCATTAAATCCCATGCGGCCACATTGCCTAATTTGCCTGAGTTGCATACTCTCTGAACCTCACTTGTGCGGTCCGCACAGAATGGTGTGCGGCTGCACTGGCCTTATTTTGCCTGAGCTTTGTCTTGCCTTGATACTTGTGCAAGTTTCACTCCTTTTGAGCTGATCTTTGACATCTTGTCACCTTGTTGATCAAACCTGCAATCAAGCACAACTTGTGAGCCTTTTTGGGACTATTTGGTACAACTTTCTAATCAAAACATAAGCAAGGAGGAGTATAGAATGTATCAAAATCCTTAGTTATCAACTCCCCCAAACTTAAGCTTTTGCTTGTCCTCAAGCAACCAAAATAAGACCCACCCCTTAAGAGAAAATCCAAGACAATTCAGCTATCCTAAAGTGACCTCATCTAGCAGCAATTAGGACTAACAATTGCCCTCAATACACATGAATCATTAACAACATTTACTCTTTTAAAACACCATGGATCAAGTG
>NC_031991.1:50762501-50763638 GCF_001879085.1 Nicotiana attenuata
CTCCTCACATTGGGGTTGTGAGGTAGCAAGTCTCTATCCACAAAACTCCTTTCCGGGATCAACTTCCTCACCGGCCACCATTCCCGGAATTTATGATGCGGTACCTCACTCACGAACCGGTCTTGCCACGCCTCCGGTTTCCTAGTTCTATCAACCCCGCCAACCTGAGGTTCACCCCCTTCTTCTACATCTCCTTCTCCTCCTACTTCCTCCTCATCTCCTACTGCACCCTCTCCGGATACTGAAGCTGTGGGAGAGGTAGAGTATTCCTCACTACCTTCAGCTGGGCCTCCAGACGACCCAGAAGAAACACTCACTGACGCTTGGGCAGTGGGGGGATGCTAGAGGTGTGTCTCTTAGCCTGAACCTCTCTGGCCAGTCTTCAATGTAATTTGGCACGGAGTCTAAAGAAATCTCCCGGGAGGGTTCATACTCACTCCCCGAGGACTGGGATGCAACTCTATCAGCGGCCCGAATTGCTTTCCTTGTTGCCTTAATTGCCTCTCGAACTTTGGGGATTAATTTTATCTTTCCACGTCCCCTCCCTCGGAAGGACTCTCCTCTGCCTGGTTGTTTAGCACCCTGACCTTTTGATTTTACCATTGTTTGCAAACACAATCCAATAAGCTTGTTAGTATCAGTAGAAGCAGTGAGGAGCAGAGTTGCAGTAAGAATTGCAGACAATTGCAGAAATTATGCAGTACGGACCGCACAAAATGGAGTGCGGTTGCACAGTGCGGACCGCACAAAATGGTAATGCGGTCCGCACAAAATGGTAATGCGGTCCGCACAGAGGTGGGGTTCAGACTACCCACTCTATGTATCCATGTAGCACGGACCGCAAAAAATGTAGTGCGGCCGCATTGGGACCAATGCGGACCGCACAAAATGTAGTGCGTCCGCAGTCCCCAAACTTCAGAGAACCAACACTCAGCAGTGTGGTCCGCACAAAATCGACTGCGGTCCGCACTGAGTGCTCAGAATCAACACTAACTTAGGGTTCCATGTAATATGATTTTAAGTCCAATTTTACACCTAAGAAAGGTTCCTATGTGTTTACCCAGTGTTTTTAACTACCTAATGCTACTTTAATCAAGAAATTAACTAACCTAATTCTACCAAATTGAAAGAAATACG
>NC_031991.1:50769136-50782215 GCF_001879085.1 Nicotiana attenuata
CCTTGGTAATTATTCACATATTGCACCTCTTCGTTCTGCCCATCATAACAATCATCTTGAAATCCACCACAATCATTGTCAAATTGATCCGAATTCCCTTGGTTCTGTTGACCTCTCTGTCTTCTAATGTTCACAAGCATGTTAACACCCTCCATGGCATTCACTTGGCGAGGATTCTGAACTTGTTGCAACTGTGCCTTTGCTAATTGGTTCATTGTTGTTGTAAGTTCTGCTATAGCCTGTCCATGGTCATGTAGTTCTTTGTACAAATGAGTGACCGTGGGGTCACCCTGTGGCACATCGGCTCTACTTTTCCAAGCGGAGGATGTGTCAGCCATTTTATCAAGAATAGCACAAGTTTCATCATAAGGCAGCTTCATGAAATTTCCCCCAGCCAATTGATTCACTATGCACTGATTCGTTGTATTGATGCCCCGATAGAAAGTCTGTTGTATCATAGCCTCGGTCATATCATTGTTGGGGCATTCCTTTACCATAGTTCTATATCGCTCCCAAATCTCGTGAAATGGTTCGGTGGGCTCCTGCTTGAAGGCTAAGATCTCATCCCGTAGTGCTGCCATGTGCCCCGGTGAGAAAAATTTGGCAATGAACTTATCCGCCAACTCATCCCAAGTTGTGATGGAATGGTTGGGAAGTCGCTCAAGCCAATCCAATGCTTTCCCTCTAAGTGAGAATGGGAAAAGCCTCAATCGAAGTGCATCCTCGGACACATTGGTTTGCTTGCTCCTCCAACAGGTATCCACGAACCCCTTGAGATGTTTGTAAGCATTTTGAGTGGCAGCGCCCGTGAAGTACCCACGCTGCTTCAGCAATGTCAGCATCACGTTGGTTATTTGAAAATTGCCCGCCCGGATCCGGGGCGGAACAATTGCACTTGTATAGCCTTGGTTGGGAAGAACTCTAGGAGCCACTCTTGGAGGTGGTGGAGGAGGGTCTGGAACGTTCTCATTTGCATTGGCCTGGTGGCCTCTACGTTGTCCTTGAGGTACAAGAGGCACCTCTTCCTCTCCATTGTCATATACCTTCTCCCCCGCATTTACATTTCCAAGAGGGTCATTAGCATTTAATGCCATTTTGTGCCTGAAGTATTGACACAAACAAATTAGTAACAAAGAAGGAAAGAAGAACAAAACACAAATCTATTTAGATAGCTAGCCAAAATCGTTAGCTCCCCGGCAACGGTGCCAAAAAGTTGATCGCAGCCACCCCTGCACTACTATCAAGTAGCGAGAGAGGTCGAAGCAGCTTTTACCCGATTTAGGGTCGGGATCGAATTCCACAGAGAGCTAGATATTGGAGTTGGGTGTCTATCTAAAGTGGAGTTGTGCATTTGCTCCAAATGGCACTTCTACAAATTTTTGGGTTTTAATTATGATTCTAATTCTATAAACTACAATGCTCAATTAAACTACTATAAGCTAGGATTAAACTATTGCAAGTTGATCAAATGATTAAAGGGCACTAGGGTAGTGACCTTTGCCTATGTGGTCTATTGACCGAATCATGAATCTAAAGCTAGATTGACACATTTGGGGAGTATGATATAATCATTGCTCGATTCTACTCACTCTATACCTCTCGGTAGTTCGAGTGATTTTTCCCGAATTGACTTTCTCAAGACCAATTGGGTATGCGAATTTGCACAAGCAATTGAGGGTCAAGTCAGTTATTTCGATCTCTCGGTTTAACCCTTTAATTGGGGTAATCAATTCTCTTGAGTACGCCCCAATTCCTTGTTGGACTAATTCTAGAGACTTAGGCTCTCTTTCTCAAGACGAGCAAAAGTCAACTAAACACAAACTAGTGTTTGCAACCACTAATTTAGCAATTAAACATGGAATTAGCCCAAATATCAAACACACACAGTCAATCAAGCTCTAAAATACAAGACCCATCAATTACCCACACTAGGGTTGAGCCACGACCCTAGCTGATGGGTCTAGCTACTCATAATTAGAGGTAGAAGAAAAACTCATATTAATTAATTACTAAGATAAACTAGAAGATTCAATGTTGAAATGAAGATAAAATTGCCCAAAATAACTAAGGAACTGGAAGTCACGAGCCCAGCTCAGTACAAAATCTATCTACTTGACCTAAAAATGGAAAAGAAGCTATTTATACTAATCTGAAATGTCTGGACAAAAATACCCCTGCGGGGTTAGTGCGGACCGCACAAAATGGTGTGCGGCCGTACTAGGGCTCTGGACACAAAATTCCAGCTCTCTGAACTCAGGCAATGCGGACCGCACAGAATGGTGTGCGGCCGCGGTGGCTTCTAGTGCGGTCCGCATGAAATGGAGCGCGGACCGCATTGGCTTCAATCTCCGAAAATAGCAACTCTCTGATTCTTGGTTGTGTGGACCGCACTAAATCGAGTGCGGCCGCAGTAACTTCAGTGCGGACCACATTAAATCCCATGCGGCCACATTGCCTGATTTGCCTGAGTTGCATACTCTCTGAACCTCACTTGTGCGGACCGCACAAAATGGTGTGCGGCCGCACTGGCCTTGTTTTGCCTGAGCTTTATCTTGCCTTGATACGTGTGCAAGTTTCACTCCTTTTGAGCTGATCTTTGATATCTTGTCACCTTGTTGATCAAACCTGCAATCAAGCACAAATTTATGAGCCTTTTTGGGACTATTTTGTACAACTTTCTAATCAAAACATAAGCAAGGAGGAGTATAGAATGTATCAAAATCCTTATTTATCAGCGAGGCTATAACTATTGTTCCTTAGGTCATTTTTTATGGGCCGACAAAATTTTAGGCGATCCGGGTCCGATCACCCCAACTCATACGGATGGCGTGGGCTATAGGCAAAAAAATCAGGGAACCAGGCGAAATTCTAATTTTATGGCCGGAAAAAGCCAAAACTGAGGAACGGTCATGGCAAGGCGATGACAATTGTTTCTTAGGTCATTTTTTCTGGCCGACTAAGTTTTAGGCGATCTGGGATCGATCGTCCGGACTCATGCAGATGACATGGGCTATATATAGCACACAAAAATATAAGAATCGGGCGGAATTCTAGTTTTATGGCAAAAAACAAGACAAAATGAGGAATGGTCATGGCGAGGCGATGACTATTGTTCCTTATCTCGTTTTTGATGGGCTGGAAAATTTTTAGGCAATCCGGGTCTGGTTGCCCGGACCCAAGCAGATTGCGTGGGCTATAGCACACAAAAATATGGAAATCGAGCGAAACTATAATTTTAATGCCCTAAAATGCGAAAAAACAAGGGACGATCATGGTGAGGTGATGACTATTGTTCCTAAGGTTATTTTTGATTTGTCGGTCAAATTTTATTCGCCCGAACTCATGCGGATGACGTAGGCTATAGCACACGAAAACTTGGGAATCGGGCGAAATTCTTATTTTATGCCCCTAAAAAGCCAAAATATGAGAAAAGGTCATGGAATGGCGATAACAATTATTCCATAAGTCGATTTTGATGGCCGGCTAAATTTTTGGCAATCCGGGTCCGATCGCCCGGATCCATACAGATGGCATGGGCTATGCACCCGAAAATCTGGGAATCGGGCAAAATTCCAGTTTTATGGGACTTAAAACAAGAAAAATGAGAAACATTCATGGTGAGGCGTTGACTATTCTTCCTTAGGTCATTTTTTATGGGCCGACAAAATATTAGACAATCTTGGTCCGGTCGGCCGGACCCATGCAGATGGCGTGGCCTATATAAGACACGAAAGTCTGGAAATCTGGCGCAATTCCAGTTTTATGGCCCTAAAATTCAAAAACAATGAAGGACGATCATAACGAGACGATGAATATTGTTACTTAGCTCATTTTTGATTAGTCGGCAATGTTTTACGCGATCTGGGTCCGGTCGCCCGGACCCCTGCAGATGGCGTGCGCTATAGCATACGAAAATCTGAAAATCAAACAGAATTCCAGTTTTATGGCCCTAAAATTCCAAAAAAGGGACGATTATGGCGAGGCGATGACTTTTGTTCCTTAGGTCATTTTTGATGAGCCGACAAAATTTTAGGCGGTCGAGGTCCGGTCGCCGGGACCCATGCAGGTGGCATGGGCTATAGCTTACGAAAATTATGGAATCGGGCGGAATTCTAGTTTTATGGCCCTAAAACACCATCAATTCGGGTTTGGTCGCCTGGACTTATGCAAATGGCGTGGGCTATAGCAAACGAAAATCTAGGAATCGGGCAGAATTCCTGTTTTATGGACCTAAAACGCCAAAAAATGATTAACATGATGTCGAGGCACTAACTATTGTTCCTTAGATCGTTTTTGATATACCGACAAAATTTTAGTCGATCCGGATCCGGTTTCCCAGACCTACGGAGATGGCATGGGCTATAGCGCACGAAATATGAGAATGAGACGGAATTCTAGTTTTATAGCCTTAAATAACCAAAAAAAACAAGGAACAATCATGGTGGGGTGACGACTATTGTTTCTTATGTCATTTTGTAGGGCCGGCAAAATTTTAGGCCAACCGGGTCCGGTCGCCAGGACTCATGTAGATGGTGGGGGCTATAGCACACTAAAATTCGAGAATCAGGCGACATTCTAGTTTTGGCCCTAAAACGTCATAAAAAAAGGAGTGGTCATGGTGAGGAGATGTCTATTGTTCCTTAGGTCATTTTTTCATGGGCAGGAAAAATTATAGGCGGTCCGGATTCGTTCGACTAGGACCCATGCAGATGACATGGGATATAGCACACGAAAATTTAGGAACGGGCAGAATTCTAGTTTTAGGGCCCTAAAATGCCAAAAATTGAGGAACGATCATGATGAGGCGATCAGTATTGTTAATTAGGTCATTTTTATGCGCCAAAAAAGTTGTAGGCGATCCGGGTCTGGTCGCCCAGACTCATGTGAATGGCGTAGGCTATAGCACACAAAAATCTAGGAATCGGCGGAATTCTAGTTTTATGGCCCTAAAACGCCAAAAAAGACAAGGAAAGGTCATAGCGAGGTGATGCCTATTGTTTCTTAGGTCATTTTTAATGGGCCGTTAAAATTTTAGGTGATCCGTGTCTGGTTAGCCGGACCCATGCAGATGGCGTGGGCTAGCACACGAAAATCTAAAATCGGGCGGAATTCTTGTTTTATGGCCTTAAAATTCCAAAAAACGAGGAACTGTCTAGGGGCGATGAATATTATTCCTTAGGTATTTTTTATGGGCCGACAATATTTTAGGCGATCTGGGTCCGATTGCCAAGACCCATGCAGATGGCGTGGTTATAGCCCACGATTATTTGGGAAACGGGCGGAATTCCAATTTTATGGTCCTAAAGCGCCAAAAAATGAGGAAAGTTCTTGGCGAGGCAATAACTATTGTTCCTTAGGTTATTTTTGGTGGGCCGGCAACATTTCAAGCGATCCAGGTCCAATTTTCCGGACACATGGAGATGTCGTGGGATGACACACGATAATTTAGGAATCGGGCGGAATTCCAATTTTGTGGTCCTAAAATGGCAAAAAATGAGGAACGACCTAGGCGAGGTGATGACTATTGTTCATTAGGTATTTTTTTATGGACCGAAAAAATTTAAGGCTATCCGAATCCATTCACCTGGGCCCATACAGATGGCGTGGGCTATAGCACACGAAAATCTAGGAAACGGGCGAATTCTGATTTATATGGCCCTACGATGCAAAAAGGAGGAAAGGCCAAGGCGAGGTGATGACCATTGTTCCGTAGGTCATTTTTTATGGACCGAGAAAATTTTAAGTGATCGGGGTTTGGTTGCCCGGACTCGTGTAGATGGGGTGGGTTATAGCATATGAAAATCTAGGAATCGGGCATAGTTCAAGTTTTATGGCCCTAAAATGCCAAAAACGATGAACGGTCATGGCGAGGAGATGACTTTTGCTCCTTAAGTTATTTTTCATGGGTCGACAAAATTTTAGGCAATCCAAGTTTGGTCGCCAGACCCATGCGGATGGCGAGGGCTATGCACAAGAAAATCTGGGAATCGGGCGAAATTCTAATTTTACGGCCCCAAGACATCAAAAAATGAGGAACGGTCATGGCGAGGTGATGAATATTGTTCCCTAGGTCATTTTTGTTGGGCAGGTCAAATATTAGGCGATCAAGGTCTGGTCGGTCGGACCCATGCAGATGGTGTGGGCTATAACACACGAATTTGGGAATCAAGCGGAATTCCAGTTTTATGGCCCTAAAACACCAAAAAAGAGGAACGATTAATGCAAGGTGTTGATTACTGTTCCTTAAGTTGTTTTTGATGGAGCGGCGAAATTTAACGAGATCCGGTTCTGGTCTCTTAGACCCGTGCAGATGGCCACGAAAATTTGGTAATCAGGCGGAATTCCAGTTTTGAGGCCTTAAAATGCCAAAAAATTAGGAACGGTCATGACGAGGTGATGACTATTTTTCCTTAGGTCGTTTTTATGGTCAGCAAAATTTTAGGCTATCCGGGTCCGGTCGCCTGGACCCATGCATATGGTATGGGCACACACAAAAATCTGCGAATCGGGCGGAATTTTAGTCTTATGGTCCTAAAATACCAGAAAATGAAGAACGGTCATGGCGAGACGATGATTATTATTCCTTAGATCATTTTTGATAGGCAGACAAAATATAGGGTGATCCGGGTCCGGTCGCCTGACCCATTCAAATGTCTCGTGAGCTGGAAAATTTGGAAATCGGGCGAATTTCCAATTTTATGGCCCTAAAACGCCAAAAAACGAGGAACAGTCATGACGAAACAATTACTATTATTCCTTAGGTCGTTTGTTTTGGGACTACAAAATTTTAGGTGATCTGGGTCCTATCGCCCCGACTCATGTATATGGCATGGGCTATTGTACACGAAAATATGGAAATCAAGCGAAATTTCAGTTTTACGACCTCAAAATTCCCAAGAAACGAGGAACGGTCATAGAGAGGCGATGATTATTGTTTCGTAGGTCATTTTTGATGGGCCAACTAAATTTTAGGCGATCCGGATCCGGTCGCCCAGGCCAATACAGATGGTGTGGGCTATAGCGCACGAAAATCCTGGAATCGGGCGGAATTCAGTTTTATAGCCCTAAAACGCAAAAAACAAAAAAGAAACAATCATGGCGAGGTGATGACTATTTTTCCTTAGGTCGTTTCTGATGGGCCGACAAAATGTTAGGCGATCCGGGTCTAGTCGCCTGGACCCGTTCAGATGGTATGAGCTATAGCACACTAAAATCTGAGAATCGGACGGAATTCTAGTTTCATGGCCCTAAAATACCAAATAAATGAGGAACGGTCTTGGCGATGCGATGACTATTGTTCCTATGGTCGCTTTTTATGGGATGGCAAACTTTTAGGAGTTTTAGGTCCGCTCGTTCGGACCCATAGAGTTGGCATAGGCTATAGCGAGGAAAATCTGGGAATCAAGAGGAATTCCAGTTTTATGGTCTTAAAATGCCAAAAAAGAGTAACGGTCACGAGGCAATGACTACTGTTCCTTACGTCGTTTTTGATGGGCTAAAAAATTTTAGGCTATCAGGGTCTGGTTGCCTGGATCAATGCAGATGGCATGGGCTATAGCAAATGAAAATCTAAAAATCGGGTGGAATTCTAAATTTGTTGGCCTAAAATGCCAAAAAATGAGGAACGATCATGGCGAGGCGATGGCTATTTTTCCTCATTCAAATGGCGTGGGCTATAGCACACAAAAATCTGGAAATTAGGCAAAATTCCAGTTTTATGGCCCTACAATGCCAAAAATGAGGAAAGGTTAAGGCAAGACGATGACTATTGTTCCTTAGGTCTTTTTTTATTGGAAAGCAAAAGTTTAGGCTATCCGGTTCCGGTCGCCCGGACCCATGTAGATGGTGTGGGCTATAGCATACGAAAATCTGAGAATCGTGCAGAATTTCAGTTTTATGGCCCCAAAATGCCAAAAAATGAGGAACGGTCATGGCGAGTCAATGACTATTTTCATTAGGTCATTTTTATGGTCCGGAAAATTTTTAGGCGATTCGAGTACGGTCGCCCAGACCCATGCAGATGGCATGGGTTATAGCACACGAAAATTTGAGAATTGGGCAGAATTAAGGTTTTATGGCTGTAAAATGCCAAAATATGAGAAACGGTCATGGCAAGGTGATTACTATTGTTCCTTAGGTCATTTTTGATGGGCCGAAAAAATTTTAATCGATCCGGGTTTGGTCGCCCAGACCCATGCAGATGGTGTGGGCTATAGCACATGAAAATCTGAGAATTAGGCGGAATTCCAGTTTTATGGCCCTAAAATGCCCAAAAACGAGAAATGATCATGGCGAGGCAATAACTATTGTTCCTTAGGTAGTTTCTGATGGACCAGCAAAATTTTAGATGGCGTGGGCTATAGCACACGAAAATCTGAATATCGGGTGGAATTCTAATTTTATGATCCTAAAACTCCAAAAAACTATAAACGATCATGGCGAGGCGATGACTATTTTTTTGTAGGTTGCCCGGACCCGTTCAAATAGCATGGGCTATAGCATACGAAAATATTGGAATGAGGCAAAATTCTAGTTTTATGGCCCTACAACGCCAAAAAGGATGAAAGGTCATAGCAGGGTGATTACTATTATTTCTTAGGTCATTTTTGATTGGCCGGCAAAATTTTAGTCTATCTGGTTCCGGTCGTCGAGACCCATGTAGATGGCATGGGCTATAGCTTACAAAAATCTGGGAATCGTGCGGAATTATAGTTTTATGGCCCTAAAACGCCAAAAAAATGAGGAATGATCATGGCAAGGCAATGGCTATTGTTCCTTAGGTCATTTTTTATGGGCTGGCAAAATTTTAGGCGATCTGATTCCGGTCACCCGGACCCATGCAGATGGAATGGGCTATAGCACACAAAAATCTTGCAATTAGGCAGAATTTCAGTGTTATGGCCCTAACATGCTAAAAAATGAAGAACGATCATGGCGAGGCAATGACTATTGTTCCTTAGGTCGGTTTTGATAGGCCAGCAAAATTTTTGGAGATTTGGGTCCATTCTCCTGGGACCCATGCCGATGGCGTGGGCTTTGGTACACGAAAATCTGGGAATTGGGCTGAATTCCAGTTTTATAGCTCTAAAACACAAAACAAAAGGAACAGTAATGGTGAGGCAATGACTATTGTTCCTTAGGTCATTTTTTATGCACCATCAAAATTTTATACGATCCGATTCCAATTGCCTGGACCCATGCAGATGGTGTGGGCTATAGCACCCTAAAATCTGAAAATCCGGTGAAGTTCTAGTTTTATAGCCTAAAAATGCTAAAAATGAGTAACGGTGATGGCGAGGCTATGAATATTGAAACGTCAAAAAACGAAGAATGGCCATGGTGAGACGATGACTATTGTTCCTTAGACCATTTTTTATAGGCCGACCATGCAGATGGCATAGGCTACAGCATACGAAAATCTGGGAATCAGACAGAATTTCGATTTTTATGGCCCTAAAATGCCAATAAACAAAGAACGTTCATGGCGAGGCGATGACTATTGTTTCTTAGGTCCTTTTAGATGGGCCAAAAATATTTTAGGCGATCCAAGTCTGGTCGTCTGGACCCATGTAGATGGCGTAGGTTAAAGCACACAAAAATCTAGGAATCGGGCGGAATTCCAGTTTTATGGCCTTAGAACCCCAAAAAAAATGAGGAACGCTCAAGCAAAGCAATGACTATTGCTCCTTAGGTCATTTTTGATGGGCCGGCAAAATTTTAGGTGATCCGTGTTCGGTCGCCTGGACCCATGCAGATGGCGTGGGCTATAGCACAAATCTGAGAATCAGGCGGTATTCCAGTTTTATGGCCCTAAAACGCAAAAAAATTGAGGAACGGTCACAGCGAGGCAATAACTATTATTTCTTAGGATGTTTTTCATGGGCCGACAGAATTTTAGGTGATCAGGGTTTGTCTGCTCGGACCCATTCAGATGGCGATTGGGTAGAATTCAAGTTTTATGGCTCTAAAATACCAAAAAATACGAGGAAGGGTCATGGAGAGGCGATGACTATTGTTCCTTAGGTAGTTTTGGATGGGCCGACAAATATTTTGGCGACTCGCTTGCAGATGACTAGGAATTGGGCGGAATTCTTGTTTTATGCCCCTAAAATGCCGAAAAGAAGGAATGGTCATGAAGAGGCGATTTATTTTGTTTCTTAGATCATTTTTGATGGGCCAGCAAAATTTAGGCCAATCCAAGTCCGGTCTCCCTGACCCATGCAGATAGCGTGGGCTATAGCACATGAAAACCTAGGAATCAGGCAGAATTCCAGTTTTATGGCCCAAAAAATCCAAAACAACAAGGAATGATCATTGCGAAGCGATGACTATTGTTTCTTAGGTCGTTTTTGATGGACCGAAAAAATTTTAGGTGATCTGGGTCTGATCACCCAGACTAGGGTTGTAACACCCCGAAAAGTTTTGAAGTACTTAAGCGCTATTAAGAAAGTTGATGTGTGCTAATTAAATTATTTTATCTGCAGACGAGGATTATTAATATGATGGATATCAATTGGATATGATAATAAGTGTACGAGGCATATTATAAGTGATTTGGGGTCTAAGGAGAGGCCTAAGTCCAAGCCAAGTTGAAAATTACATGATAGACTAAAGCTTCAAATGAGCATGCACAAGACCAAACTTTGGACAAGCATATCTACACATATATAATGAGAAAATTGTGCATATGCACACACAGATGGTCTTCTCACAGAATTCGATAAGTTGGTTTTAAATAATGTTCTATGCCGTAAAGGCGGGATTACACCGGAACAACTAAAATAGTTGTGTTTTGTGATATAAGGTCATTGGATCTAGAATGGATACTATTAGGTCTGATTACAGTGTGTTGGAAGAATAATTTAGAATTCGGCTTAAATAATTGAATATGGTACTTGTTGAACGAGGGAAAGCTCTATGATAAGTTGATTTGGTGAGTGGTTGTGAGTTCCTGTATGTTTATTTCATTATTGGCAGTGTACGAAGGTTTAGGAACGAGGTTATATGGAATGTGGGGTTTAATACTAGTACTTGGTTGGTTTTGAGTAATTACTGTAATCGGGAATGGTGCTGCGAGTATGCGAGTTGTGTAGTATATTGTGTGATTATATCTGGGATTATGGTTAAAGCTTAATACAACTTGCTCAAATTTGTACAGTGTAGATGTGAAATTGGGGTCTTGAAAAGAAACTTTTGGATGTTGGAAATTGAATTCCAAGGTTTATGGGCTAAGGCTAAATTTGTAATTTTTAGTTACGTGGTGTCGTCAGGCCTATATGGTATAGGGTGACGTGGGATCACCCTCGGGTATGCATGTGTGATAAGGTGAAATCATGATTTGAAGGTTCAAACATATCAAAGAAGAAGCATCACCCCGTGATCAAATATATTGGATAGGAAATTTTATGATCATTTTTATACTAGAACATCTTAGAGTAAATTGTGGAGGTCACCAATGGTTTAGTTCGGGTGTTTGGCGTATATATTTAGAGTTGAAGAAAGTGAACGGGTTTTTTCTCAATATATTTTTCCATGAGGATGTTATGTGAATTTCTAATAAGGGTAAAGTATGTGTAGTCACATTAGGCCTTATGAATTCCTGAAGGGAATATGCCAAACTATGTATGATGTCTCCCTATTATTATCCTCCATGTATTTTATGTTTTCATGCATCTATGTCTAAGAAGGTAGATGAAAATTCTTTGTGTATCATTTCGGTGTAAACTACTGAAGGTAAAGTTAATGGATAATTGGCTTATGAGGGGTATCTATTTGTCATCCTTGTTAGATAAGTTTGGGAGTTGAGATTGCTTCCGTGAATGTGTTATGGCCAAGTCAGTAAGTCGAGGAGGCCATCTTGAGGGCCAAAAGTGTTGTGGAAAGAAAATATTTTCACTTGATTGTATAGCAAATGGTTGTGATTCGAAAGGTACTTTTTAGGTGTTATGACTTAAATATGTGCAGCTCATGTTCAAATACCACTTTTTGAAGATGTAATACCTCTAATGTTGAGATCAGTATTGTTGATTATGATGCTTTGTTGAGATATGGATATATTGTTAGGGTGGTTTTGGTGATTCTCTGGCAGGGGGATAGGCCCAATTACAAAGGAAACTCTGCCGAAATTTCTGGAAAATTTGGGAGTTAGTCAAAAATTTGGGAGCTTGAGGTGTGTGAGAAAAGAGTTAAGTTATGTTATGTGTTTGGGGCAGACTCTACTTCTCATTCGAGGACGAATGATCCTAAGTGGGGGAGAATGATGGATATAATTTATTCATATATTTTTATATGTAAATATTAAATATTTTAAATAAAATATGAATAAATATACGATGTTCTCCCATATTTTCTAACATACTTCGCAGGAGGAAGAGCGTATGAAAATTAAAGGAAAGAAGCAAAAAAGAGTGAGAATTGAGTAGTCAACCGGGAATGAAGAAGCAAATATAGCACCATAGTTGCGACAATGGCAATTGGAAATCATGAAGCAAATTACATAGTTGCAACTAGCAAACTATAGTTGAAACTATGTTTCTTCCTCTGCAGAATGAAACTCAATTGGCAAAGTCATAGTTGCACCTACAATTTCCATAGTTGCAACTATGGAGAACCTTAGGCAAGAAAACTCAATAAATAGAGTATGAATTTTGAAGAGAAGACATCGAGTCTTGGGAAGAGAAGAACTATTCTTGGTCTCTATTTTGTCCTTAATATTCCTAAGTCCTAGTAGTTATCCTTTTGTGAAAAATAATATCTTTGTACTAATTCTTCGTATTTCTAAACTAGGTTCTTTTTCCTACTTCATAGTGGAGTAATCTTTTTTTATTGGGATAGTGGATGAAGCTTGATATATATATATATATATATATATACTATCTCAGTTTTAATACATTCTTGCTTTGAAACTTTCTATTTATATTTTATATTGTACTATAATAATGGTTTTTAACTAATCATTGTTATCACTTCTACATATTTTATCTTTAAGTTATTCTCATATTAATTTTGTAATTCTCACGGAGCAAAATTAATATATAGTAACTATTGAATAAAATAGTGAAGTGAGAGTAATTATTAGT
>NC_031991.1:50783427-50832707 GCF_001879085.1 Nicotiana attenuata
ACGAAGTTTTAAATGATGGAATCAATGCATGTTACATCTGGACGTGTTGCTTTTATTGCTTAGTTAGAAATTTGGTTTGATCAATTCATTTGAGCCATATCTCAGCTGTAATAACGAGACTATAGACTGTAATTGGATTGTTTTAACTTGTGGACTGTTAGCTGATTCAACGTTAGCTGGTTTGTCTTTCTTATGAACACATGAATGCTGTAATTAGTAACGTTAGATTGATCTAGTTTAAAATGGTTTAGTTCGTTAATTCACTATTATTAGATAGGGGAATTAGATCATTCTGGTTTGGTTTGAATCGTTTCTCCTGAACATGGGTTGCTATCTCTACTAAAATTGGCTCAACTGATAGGCTAGACTTCAAAACAACGACTGGGCTGCCAGACCGCGTATCTGGGCTCAATCTGGCCCAATTTGCATGAATCTTTGCTATAATGGCACCGGACCCATGGCTGGTCGCTCGATTTCGACAAATTAAAGGCTGGCATACATTTGGGCCTGCAGTCCAATCCATTTGTGTCCTTATGTATTTAACTGCTCTGGGCTAATAGACTGAAAAATCACAGAATTAAAGGGTCAAGCCTCTTTGAATGTTGTTAATGACAACTGATTGGTTAATTGATTAGGACTATTTCTTTTCTTGTTAGAGACAAATAAATAGAAAAATTCTAGTTTGCTTTAGGATTGGCCTTTTAATAATAAAAATGAGACGAGCCTCGCCGAGCCAAATACAAATGGCGGGGCCCTCAATAAATGCTATAAAAGTACTTAGAATTCGGGTGAACCGTTTACCGAATTTCACGGTTTTCCCCAAAGATAATAAACGCGTAGTTGCTTTAGGCGCGTATTTTAATAATATTACCTTCCTAAATGCGGGTGCACATTTATGTGACCCAAATCTAAATCTCAACGAAGTCGAAATGCGTCAAAAGCCACGGGTGCACTGGTGTGACGTGGTTCGAGATACATTTTCACGACGTTGCAATTCTTATTAAAAAGACATAAAATAAAAGCGGTTAAAATAAAAGGCACATAGGTTAGAACATGTTTTAAAATCAGATAAAAGCAAATACAACAGTTGAGCGACCTTGCTAGAACCACGGAATCCGGGAATGCCTAACACCTTCTCCCGGGTTAACAGAATTCCTTACTCGGAGTTCTGGTTCGCGGACTGTTAACAGAGTCATAATCTCCTCGGATCGGGATTCAACCGGTGACTTGGGACACCATTAACCTCCCAAGTGGCGACTCTGAATATTGATAATAAATCCCGTTCCGATTGTCCTTTAAGTGGAAAAACTCCTTTACACCCTTGCGGGTGTAGGAAAAAGGAGGTGTGACATGTCTCATCGAATCGACAGTCTGCAAATCGTGCAGTAAACAAATCCCCCGTCAATGTTTCGAGGTAGCGAATAATGGAGGGCGATTCAAAACCAACATATATTCCTAACCTTCTTTGCGGACCCATTTTGGTGCGATATGGTGGTGCTACAGGCACATATACCGCGCGTCCAAAAATTCTTATGGGATATATTAGGTTCATGACCCAAAACTAATTGCAACGGGGAATATTTATGTCACGCCCCAAATTCGAAGGACATGACCGGCGCTCGACCGGGTAGCCCCAGCCAAGCGAACCTGGATGCCTTTCCTAACCCACATGTTACCCCATGTTTTCCTTACTCAATTATTCCAAGGATTTGCCAAATAATTAATTAAGAACACTTTTTAATTTACAAAACACATACATACTTACATAATAGTAGTAAAATCACCAACTCGTTACCAACGTATGAAAACACGGATTTACACAAGTTTCTAACCCACGTCTACTGTCTACGGAGCCTCTAATAGTACAACAGAATAATATAGTATTTGCCGGTAACAAGGCTCCGGCTATACCTTACACAAATCAAAAATAAAACTCCGAAAACAAGCGGCCTGAGCCACGCAGGGCCCCGAGAGGAAAGGGGCTCACCAAAAAGCTGATGGAGGACGAAGGGGAGCTACGATCGGTGGACTGGAGTACCTGCTACGGATCCACCTACAATCATAACACGAATGTAGCGCCCCTAGCAAAAGGGACGTCAGTACATTTGAATTGTATTGGTATGTATAACAAACTTTACCCTAAGTAACCTCAATTCATACACGAATAACAACAATAGAGGGAAACAACAATTGAATACACACAAGGAAAAACAATCAAGGCAAACAAGTTGACAATCTCTCCTTTTCCCCATCATCATTTCCACATTCTCAATTTCGCAATGTTCTCATGTTTCATTTCAATAGTGATATCGATCACTTTCCATCCTTATTACCTCGGCCACCCTTATTACCTCGGCCACCCTTATCACCACAACCCACACCTTATTACTTCGTGTTGCAGCGCGCAACCCGATCCCACCGAGCAATCACAATTCACAAACAATAGCACAACAACAACAATATACGAGGAGAACAGCAACAAGTTTCAGGAATAATCAACAGCAAATCCCAATAACAACAGCAACACATCTCACAGAGCAACAACACAACTCATACAGAGTTTATGTGACTATCAATGCCATTTCCATCTTTTTCAACAGCCCGTTGTACCATTTAAATCACAGCAATAATTTTCCACAGCTAGGCACAAAGGATGTTACCACAGTTATTTCAATATCACCAATTTCGATTCCTTTTCCATCGTTTATTCCACAGTTCTTACCACATAACACATTCGCAATTACAACTTGGTTTATTGCCATTTACTTACACAACCATATCGGACGTCTTAACCAACAACGTTTAAGGCACAACATTGACATGAATTCACAAATGGTTTACACAAGGAAACACATACTACTCACAAGAGTTTAACTTCACAACTAATCCATGAAGGTATCACATACCAAGTATTTGGACACCAAGCAGGCGATTTTATAAAGGTTAAGTTAGCCATACATACCTGGAAGTTGAATCCCTTTTTAATTTCTACTTCCAATTCACCGAAAATCTAGCAACGGCAATATAGTGCACAAATTAATACTCGTAACTTAGAATTCAAGGTTCAAAACCACTACCCAAACATACTTAGGTTATCAATCCCTTCTTTGCATAAGTCTTTGCTCCCACCCAATTACCCCCACTAGGTTTTAGGTTTTAATAAACACGCATGCACAATTTTTGCCATTATTTCCAAGAACCAATGATGAGACTTTCCCCTCCCCCCCCCCCTAATTTTAAAACCTGAAATTCAATGAAAAGGGTTAAGGATTTTACCTGCAAGTGAAAGGGGATGAAGATAAGTTTGAGATTTCCCCGGCCCGGATAGCTTTGAAGAATCAAATTTTGGAGGAGATGACTTTCTCTCTCAAGATCCTCTCTTCCTCTCTCTTATTTTGTGTAGAAGATCGTTAAAGAATGAGGGGTTGGGTGTTTTATTACAAAAGGGGTCGGGTTTTAAAATTAGAAAAATAGAAACCGAGCAAGATCTGCTCTGTTTGGGTCTGCGACAGGAATGCGGTCCGCATTCATGTTCTGCGGTCGCATAGTGCACCGCAGAACTGACATTCACAAAATTCAAAGGAGAGTATGCGACGACTATGCGGTCCGCATATTTGTTATGCGATCGCATAATAGATCGCATTTTCAACATTAATTTTGACAACTCTACTGTTCCACTCTGCGGTAGAAATGCGGTCCGCATATCAATTATGCGGTCGCATTTTGGACCGCATCTTGACCTCAAGTTTTAACCAAACCACTGCTTCACTATGCGGTAGGAATGCGGTCCGCATACCGGATCTGCGACCGCATTCTTGACCGCATAATAGCATTTTCTGGAAAAATTGATTTTTTTTGATTTTTACAAGCTTAGATCAATACCAAGGCTCCGAACCGCGGCGAGCTTGAAGAATTCTACACATTCCTAACACGTGTTCGGAGCCGACACCACAAGATTCTGGTTTACGAGCCAAAAATTTTACGGGGCCTCACAATTTATGATAATTTGTTGGTCTGAGACGAACTAGCATTGCTGCATGCAAAATGGCGTGACCCCAAACAGAAGTGGGTAACCTCATTTTCATGAGTAACGGTCTTGCTATCAATTGCAGACGTTTAATTAAAGACTCTGCAAGGCCATTTTGAGTGTGAACATGAGCTACAGGATGTTCCACTTTTATCCCAATGGATAAGCAATAATCATTAAATGCTTGGGATGAAAACTCGGCAGCATTATCAAGTCTAATAGACTTAATTGGATATCGGGGAATTGCGCCCATAATCGAATTATTTGTGCCATTAATTTTGCAAACGCGAGGTTGCGTGATGACAGTAGGCACACATGAGACCATCTAGAAGATGCATCTATTAAGACCATGAAATATCTAAACGACCTACTAGGTGGGTGAATAGGTCCACAAATGTCCCCTTGTATACGCTCCAAAAATGCAGAGGACTCAATTCCAACCTTTGTTAGTGATGGTCTAATAATTAACTTGCCTTGATAACAAGAAGTGCAAGAAAATTCATTATTTAAAAGAATCTTTAAATTCTTTAATATCCGCCCATTTGAGTTTTCTATAATCCGTCTCATCATAATTGATCCAGGATGTCCCAATCGATCATGCCAAAGTACAAAAGTATTGGAATCAGTAACCTTTTGGTTTACAATAGAATGTGCCTCAATTGCACTAATTCTTGTCCAATACAGGCCACAAGATAAAGATGGGAACTTCTCAATAGCCCTTTTCTGGCCAGAGACATTTTGGTAATAATGAGATATTCAAGATTATTCTCATCTATTGTCTCAATATGATATCCATTTCGGCGGATATCTTTAAAACTCAACAAGTTCCTCTTGGACTTGGAGGAGGACATTGCATTCTCTATGATAAGTATTGTTCCCTTAGGCAGAGTTATAGTAGCTCTTCCAGAGCCTTCAATTAAATTACTACTACCAGAAATTGTAGTAACATCTGCCTTACACATACTTAAATGAGAGAAATATTTCTTCTCTTTGAATATTGTATGTGTCGTATATGAATCAATTAAACAAATATTTTTACAATTGAACTTTGATCCAAGTTTACCTGGAGAGATATCGACATTTGTTTGATCCATTGAATAAAGACTGTTGCACGTTTTCTAATCTTGAGTCACAGTTGAAAAGTCTTCTAAGTCTTGATCAATTGTTGTTTGCTAATTCTTCTCTTATAGGTAAGTGAAGACAACGAACACTACTGACTTACATACACAACCTTTCAGCATAGGCGCAACTGGATATTGAAAACATAAAACATGTTTCTTAATCTTCTTGAGACAGTAGAGTCTCGTGCTGATAACGTGTTATGAAACAATAAAAGAACAAGAGCAATATTGCAGAGAAAGAGAGAGAGGGAATTCTTATTGATTTGGGATGAATTACAATAGAATAGAACCCTCTATTTATAGGGAGGGGGTGACTTAGCCACCAAGCAATGAACCCTAGAATCTCTCTAAATATAGACATTCACCATAAATAGAACTCTATTTATAACAGAAAATTAATATATTATTATTATTTTTTAATCTATCTTAATATTAATTGTTCCTAAACGAGAAGACTAAATGAAGATATAGTAGTCAAAATAATTCTTCTTCTAAATAATTTCATAAAAGACTATAAAACAAAAATATAAGAACTAAAATTGATCGGAGGGAGTATCATATTATATCAAGTGTTCTAACAACCACCGAAGGATATGGTGTAGTGGATGGGACTGCTCTTCCCTTAACCAGAGGTCTCGAGTTCGAGCCCTGGATATGGAAAAATCCTCGGTATGGAGCGCTTACCTCCGAATAGGCCCTACGTGGCGCGAGTCTGAATATAGTCGGGCTCCAATGCGAGTACCGGATACCGAATTGGAAATTAACAAAGATACACTTTATCAATATCTTAAAGCCAAAAACGTGGCAGCAATGCTTGGTCTTTAATGACTCTTGAGTTATATGGCAAGGTGTCACATTTAAAGGAATGTGTGGCTTAGTCATCAAAAGTGTGGGCACATAAAGACTTAAAAACATCTCACAAATTCTTTTTGTACACTACAAAGTAGTAAAGGAGACTTCATCAAGTTCATATAAGAAAAGATATATTAGCAACATGAATTTTGCTACAAAAATCATACGAGACTACGTAATGTTATGGCAACGGGATTGTGCGATTCTAAGGGAGTACAGTGCAATCTTTCTCAAAGAATTTCATACGAATTTTCCCCTATTTCGATCCGTCGTTACATATTTTGTCGCAATCAACGTGTGTTGGAGAGATTGTCAAGAGAATCGGCTCAGGTATATTAGGGCTAATCCCTTCCTTCATTTTGGCATGATCTCATAATTACATGAGTTTGATAACAAGTTATAAAGAGAAATTCATATTCCTGTATTTTTGCACATTTCCTAATCTCATAAGTTACAATATTCTCCCTTATTGGACTTTATATTTAATTGAGTATTGTTTTCTTCCAGTCAAGAGAGCAGAGAGTCTATATATACAATATTACAGTATTTTCGCCACCATCGAGATATAATCGATGGGCAGGCCCCTATTGGGCAACCTCTGATCAGATGGTAAGTTATATACCGAGCCTACTGCGGCCGAGCGCCTATGAGCGATTCCAATATGGCCGAGATACAGAGCCTAGTATGGCCGAGCGCCTATGAGCGAGCCAACTACGCCAGAGCAGTTCTTATAAGGCCGGACAACTATTTTACTTACTATATTGAGAGAGTTGAATCAATATCAGCAGGTGAACATATCTTCAGATTATCTTTGACTCCCAATTACTTTTAGTTATCGTATTATCAGTTCAGTTTCAGCTTTCAGTATATTGCCTTACATACTCGGTACATTATTTCGTACTGACGTCCCTTTCCTAGGGGCATTGCATTTCATGTGTGCATGTTCAGACAAACAGACGGGTTGACCTACTCATTAGGTGTTGCCCAAGTTCAGCTTGATCGGCAAGCTCCATGCCCTTCGGAGTTGCCGGGTCTAGAGCTTTATATACATCTTGTGTATATATGTATATATGTTATGAGTAGGTCGGGGGCCTGTTCCGGTCATAGTATATCCATCAGTAGAGGCTTGTAGACATATCCTGTCAATTAGTGTAGTATGTTGGGCTTTTAGGCTTTTCATGTATATTTTGTTGGTTTGCCAACCGTAGTAGTTATGACGGCCTTGTTGGCCCACCTTTATATTGATGTTTAGTCAGCATTCATAATTGTCTTGCAATGTGGCCCATGACAAAAGTATGACATTATATGTTCAGAGTCCCTTAGTCACAAGTTGGTACGCAAGGATAGATGAGGCATCGGGTGCCGGTCTCGCCCCCCAGGTTCGAGGCATGACACACGTAATACACCTGTAATATTGAGAATTTGAGATTACACACAATAGACAATGACAGTAGGGGAATAACTTTCTTGCACCAAATGTGCTACTTAGAATAAAATATCCATCTTTCAAGGTTGAGATTTAAACTTAGTGGGCGTTTGGACATAACAATTGTGAAATTTCGGATAAAAGTAAAATTATTTTCAAGTTGAAATGGTATTTCAAAATTGTAGTTGTATTTGGACATGAATACTATTTAGAGTTGTTTTTGAATTTCTATGTGTGATTTGAAGTGAAATTTTTGAAAAATCATTTTATAAAGTTTTTCAAATTTTCTCAAAATTTTAATGTTCAACTTCAAGTGAAATATAAAATTTCATGGTCTAACACTGATTCTAAAAATAAAATTCCGAAAAAAGTGATTTTTTTTAATGGCCAAACGGGCCCTTAGGATTCAATCCCTAAGGTACTATAAATACAGCTTTTCTTGCGTTAATAGGACTTAATATTCAATATAGTTAAGCAGATACAAAAATATTCACTAATGCAAATTGTAACGTTCTAATAAAAGCGTACAATTGACTATCGTCAGACCAATAAAACTTGGCCAATGTGACTGCGCTCTAGTTAAGAGAAGAAAGACATCTATCTATAATTAAAAGCAGAAGAAGACATCTATCATAATCCTAATATGACACTTGGCACTTTAAGACATTGCTCCAAATTATTAGGAAGTAGAATTTGGAACTATAATTTTATTTGGATTAGGATTGTAGTTCAAAACCGTTCAAAATAGGATTGTAGTTCAAAACCGTTCAAAATTCTCTTCAACTTTCTGAATTTTTAATTTTTTAATTATTAAATAATTTTATATGTGAAAACCCTTTACTCCACAATATTAGGTCAAAACTTTTTACCTTCAACTTACCCTAAATTCTCTCTGCAAAATCACGATAGCCTCAACTGTCTAACCCGCGATTTACTATATTGGGTAGCAACTGCTCAAAACTGCAAATATATATTTCTTCCACAACTACACGTACTTCAATTCTAATCTTCCTTCTTCTATCAAGATTTCAAGAAAACTTATGGCTTATGCAAAAGATGGCTACTCACATTGATTTCATCAACGATATAACAATTTCGAAGATGCAATGGAAGTTGAAAGTTCGGGTTGTCCATCTGTGGCAAGTACCGGATCGTTTTAATCCAGGCACTATATTCTCGATTGAATTGGTTCTACAAGATGAAAAGGTATTTTAAATATGTTATTGCCTTGCTAATTCATTTTGCTCTTCGAAATTGTTATATGATTATATATAATTCGTTTTGCTCTTCGAAATTGTTATATGATTATATCATACAACTAATTGTTCAGAATAAGTTATCTGATTACTTTTGTTCTGCTTTTTAAGTTGCACATTGCTAATTAGTTGTTCTCTCTGTTTCTGAACTTGCAAATCTAAATCAATTATTATGTATCTTTGACTTACAAATTCGTTCAAATATATTGTTGAAAAGTAGAAACTAACTGTTTTTGTTCTCTGCTTCTTACGCTGCTCTATTTCTACTATTGAAAAGTAGTATTAGTATGAATTAAGTTGCAATGTGGAGTTTTTCTTCTGCTTTTAGTTATATATAGATTTGTTCAACTTTACAGTTGAAAAATAGTATTAATATAAATCTGTTCAAATAAAAAATAGAAACTAATTCCTTTTGTTCTCCGTTTCTTTAGTTGCAAATATGAATTTCTTGCTATGTGTCTTTGACTTGCTAATTCTTTCAACTCTACTGTTAAAAAGTGGTATTTGAAATGCAACCCAGTTTTAAGAAAATAGTGAACAAATTAATCGTCCTCAAAACAGTGTAGAAATATAAACAGGGGACAAAAGGGGTTTAAAAAAAGGTTTTGGAATTAGCAAAAACAGTTAAACTTGCAAATCTGGAGTTTTTGCTCTATTTCTGTCACTTACTAATTTGTTCAACTCTATTGTTTAAAACTAGAGTTAATATAAATTACTATTACTATAAAAATTTGTAATCTCTGTTATTTAATGAAATTTCTTTGTAGGGCGATCGTATACATGCTTCTATTAACAAGTCAGTTTTGCTTCTTTTCAAAACACAAATTAATGAGCTTGGATTATATCTTATGGCGAACTTTATCGTTTGCCAAAACAAGGAGAGGCTCAACACCACAAAAGATAGATTGATGCTGACGTTTACTCAACGGACAACAGTGACTGAAACAATTGATCCACTTTTTCCAATGAATATCTTTGATCTGCGACCATATCATCAATTGATAAATAAAGTTGATGTGAACGAGAGTGAATTATTTGGTAATAATAACTTTTACCTTAATTTATTTTAACATCTTTTTTTTCTGTTTGATGCTAATAGGTTGATGCTATTTATTTTAGCATTTTTTTTAACATCTTTTTTGATAATAGATTGATGCTATTTATTTTAACATCTTTATTTTCTTTAGATGTGATCGGAGAAATTGTCAATTTTAGTGAGGTACACACGCAAAAACAAGGTGAAATTTCTAGAAAGTTTATGGATATCGAACTAGAAGATGATGAGTAAGAATAAACAGACATCCATGGATTAATGATAGATTTGATAATTACATATGCTAAAAATTATACACTGTTTCTATTTGACAGGAGGAACAAGTTATCTGCCACATTCTGGGGTGAATTTGTTGATCAAGTTATACCTCACCTGTTAAGTTCTAACAACCAGCCTATTATTGTTGTTATGCAGCTCATAAAAGCCCATAAATTTCAAGGTAAAATGTAACTATTCAATTTGACATTACTTTGTGAAAGTTATTCATTACATCCTACACATTTTTTTTTGCAGATTCATATTCTGTGCGCAATACTTGGAATGCATCAAAGTTGTGGATTAATCCTACTTTTCCTCAATCTGACAAGTTTAAGACACGGTTTAATATATTTTAATCCTGTGTCTACACTCATATCTATCTTTTTATGTATAGTTCTAACTGTATTACTCATTTATAAATAGATTACTTTCTGTTCGGGATAGTTACTCTGAGAGGCTGACTCAAACTATCTCTCAACAAAGTTACTCTGTTTCGGATGAGTTAGAGAAGGGCATTGCTAAAGTTAAAACAGTTGCCCAATTAGTGGAGTCCATGCAAGTGAGTTAACTCTTTTTATCTTCTTTCTTTGAAATTTCAAAAGATCATCTTTTCTATTTGTTTTCTTCTCATCTTTCAGCCTTTGGTTCTCCTATTTTATGGCATTAAAATGTGATTAAACATTTAGAATATGATAAGTTTTTATATGACAGTTACTCCATTTGCATAAATATGTAGAGTTTAACTAATGTAATTTGGTATAATATTGGATGGAACACATGGCAGCTCTGTTTATTCACTGAAATCATTAGGCCTGATGCTTTTTCTTTGCTTATATGAATGCACAAAAGGAAAATATAGTAAGAACTCTTATCATATCAATAATCTACTGCAAACTTAATATGTTACAAACATAACACTATCCTTAAACACGAAATCTTATAGTTATGCAAATTCATCTATCTTTAATCTCTGTAATAACGAAACCAAACCAAACCAAAAAGTATCGGTTTTTTGGTCGGTTTGCTTTGATTTTTCGGGTTTTTATGAACATCCCTAGGTCCAAGTAAAAGATAATTTTATTAAATAGGAGTACCAGTATTTAGTGTCTATCTTTATTTTCCAGTTTAATGCTATGAACATATCCTGCTTTCAGAACAATATTCTCAGAGTCACAGCTAATGAATCTGAACAACAGCAGTAGTAACAAAATGTGCAGAAAGGAATAAAAGAAGGGAGAATATCATTATATGCATGATTGCAACTAAATATATAGTCAATTACAAATCACATGTGTTTTTAGCCAATGAATAAAGCTACTATCAGAACAATAATTGTTTTCCGGCGTCTATTGCCTCCTCTATGAAAACACATAAATGCTAGAGGGTGAAAAGAGGTGGATTGATGTGGAAATTCAATCTACGTACTACAAAGACTATAATCTTATCATTTATAGTAACATATACTTAACATATATGAAATCTGAAAACTCTACAAGAGGGCCTCAATTGACAGATCCTCCAGCAAAAAAAAACAAACAAGGTCAGTACTTTGAGCTCTTGGCCTTCTTAACAGTAGCAGCTTTAGCACTAGACTTAAGTTGGGTGGCGCTATTAAACGAACTTTTGGGGTTAAGACCCTTTCGGATCTTAAACACAGTCCAGGCAGTCCCAACAGCGTGCCCTGCCGCGTCAAGCCCTTCGGTTGCCACTTTTGCTGCCTATTCTCCATACCTACAAAACACATTCACTTCTAAATTAACTTCAAAAGATCTAAGCAGCGTATATTTATCTAACAGTAACATAGTGTGATTTCCATTGGCTGAGGATCTGTTGATGACACATGACGAAACAAGTTGAAATGTATTTTAATGGTAAGACTAGACTTAGGAAAAAAGGTATATAGCCAGGAGAAATCATCACATACTGAAGCATAAGTGTCACCAAAGTTAAGGAGGGGGGAAACATTTTGCTTTTCCTTAATGTTTCCTATCTTGTACATTTGAATGATTTTCCAGTTTTCTTCAGCACTTAGTCCATGCAAATCTATGCATGTCATACTTTATATGTTCACCTCTCAGATGACATATTGGTTACTATGGATGACAACCATAATTTTTCTAATATAAAGTATGCATAATTTATATCATTCATGATTTGCACATATACGCTCTCTCTCTCTCCCTCACGATTTAAAGTATAATCATTTTATTAAACAGGAAGGTCCCTGTTGGATTGTCGCAAGTATTGAAAATTTAGAACTTGGAAAAGGATGGTCGTATGTCAGCTGCAAGAAGTGTCAAAAGAAGGTGGATAAAGTAGGAAACATTTATCAATGCCCAAACCCCAAATATAAAAATGAAGATTACTCGGCAGTTATTAGGTAAAAGCAGCAACTCTATTTCCTTAATCCATCAAAAACGTACATTTATATCTCAAATCAAGTGTGCAATTAGGTACAAGCTTCAGGTTAGGGTAATGGATACTACTGGATCTGTTTCCCTATTGCTCTGGGACCGCGAAGCCATGTTTCTCATAGGCAAATCCGCAAAAGAATTGAAGGAAGGATTTCTTGAGGTATATCAACTAATTAAATTCATATTTTTTATTTGAAAAATTCTAACGCAAAATTTCATTCTAGAATACTGGCGCTGTTGATAAGTATCCCTATCCAGTAGAGCTGAACAATGTTCTCCAAAGAAAATTCATGTTTAAGGTTATTGTCAAGAGCTCGAACATTCAACTGCAACAGGAAGTTTATAGTGTTGTTAAGCTTACGGATGAGGAGCAACTGATAAAAGAAATATAGTCCTGATCTACCTTCATATGACTTAACTGTATGTCATATTTGCTCACAAACTTCATAATATATTTAAATTGCAAATTCCTTTTAAATTGCATTATTTGAATCAAAATTTCACACTCATTTATTTATTATTTTGTGATAGGACCCTGACTTCAATAATAATCAAGTCTTTGATGGAGAGAAGGAATGTGAGGTAAATACTTCACTCACTTTTAATTGGTCCTTTAAGATGACACAGACTTATATATCTGGAAGGATATGTTTCTGAATAAATTTTCAGATCTGGAGATTTTTTTATAACTTTAAAAGTTGTTAATGTTCGCTTTGTCTATTCTATAGGAAGCTGCAAACTCATTATTAATATTTTTTTACATTATTGATTCTTCTAAATAAATTTTTTTCAGGGTATAAATAAATAAAGCTATAGGAACTGTAAGTTCACTAATTATTTTCACAAAGTTTTGTATTTTATATATGCAAGATTCTACTGAAGAGAACGAGTTAATTGATATTGCAAATACACCTGCCAAGATAAGTTTAACTAATGCCGCAACAGTGGTTAAAGAAGATCCAAATACACAGTTGTCAGGAAATAAAATCAAGAGGGTATTTAAGAAGAAGAAAACAGCATAAGGTGTTTGTAAATGTAACACTTGGAGAAACCAAGAACTGTCTGATTAGTCTTATTAGTAGTTTTATTAGTTATGAACAATGTATTTTAATCATTTCAGGTTATTTATGCTATTTCACTTTTCTGTTTTACTTAGTTTACAAATTTTATACTTATGGACAAGATATTTGAAGCTTTTCATGGTTCTTTCTGGTAGTAAAGTCTGCCTATTCAACTGCGTATATTGTTTCTGGATGTACATTAATATTTTATCTCATTTTAGAATGTCAGCCTATAAATAGTATTGAATCAAAATATAGTAGATCATGCTACTTTCAATTGAATTTTCAGGGCCCGGAGAATTGGGTTATTTCAATGAGACTCATCTTATGGATGCATAGAGGAATATTAGAAGAACTCTCTGTATTTTCTTTTTATAGATGGATTATAGTGATGACACTCAAGGTGTATTTTAATATTTCATTCTTGATAGTGTATATTTCTGAAACAGAGAAGCTGGGACTGTTTGGGGTCACTCCTTATCAAACGTTTCTTTTGGCTGAGATTAGGCTACTTAATACTTTGATATGTAAAATTCAATCTGTACAGGTTCCACTGGACAGGTCTGCATTTACTAAAATCATTATCACCTGCTTATCATGATCAATCAGTGAACAAGAATAGCCTGTTATTCAGGGACTTGAAAAGCTTGGTTCTTTGGCTGCTTACTTGGGGCTTAAATGCATGTCTTTAATTTGTGTATATATAAGCATTAAAGTTTAACATTACAAAGGAATACTAAAGAAAAAAAATGCAAAGAATTGAAACGTAAGGAAAAGAAGAGAAAATGTTAAATGCAGAATTTAGGCAGCAAGTTTATTAATGAAGCAGCGAAGCGAGGGTCAGTTTGCGAAACCGGGACCGGAGCATAAGAGACCAGAAAAGTCCTGGACCGCGAAGCGAGGGTCACTTTGCGAGATCGGGACCGGAGCAGAAGAGACCAGAAAAGTCCCAGACAGCGAAGCGAGGGTCACTACTGCGAGTCCGGGACCAGAGGAGAAAAGTTTAGCTTCTCATATTAAAGATAAGTTAAAGGAATATCATATTTTCCTAATGTTGGACTATATTTTTCCGCAACATATTTTCTCACATGAAAAATCATATGTTGCATGGTCTAGAGGGATATAATTGTCGACAAAAAGAGTTTTTGGTCGTAACGAAGCAACCAAAGTGTCACAAAGGAACATAAACAAAAAAATACTATCTACAAAGAAGTGTTAGTTAAGATATTAAATTTAAGCATTTAAATGATTATTGCATTTTTCACCCCTTTATAACAATTTTGTCTTCGCGTGTGCGCGCGAGTGCGTGTATATATATATCCTTTCTAGCAAATTATCTCATACTTGCTCTTATTATTGACGAAACCACAAATTTACTGTTCACCTTTTCATTATGAGTTTAAAATTACCCTCAGGTTGGTATCCCGTTAGTGATCGAGCCAATAACAAAATCTTTTTGTGACAGTGAGAGGGGGTAATATTTGACCAAGAGTCTAAAGAAGAACAAAATTGCTCAATTTCAATAATATATAAATAAATTAGACTATTCTCCCATGTTTAAACGCAATTGATTTCAAAATACTATGGCAAACACCTATTAGCAGAAGTAAATGTTAAGGTATATCGGATAAAGCAAAAGAAACCCAACTTTTTTAAATACACTATTGCTTTATCCTAAAAATCAGTAGACACATCTAATCCTATTTACCTTGTGTTCTAAACCATTAAAACATACCAAAACTGAACTTCAATATTATCGATCTGGAAAAAGAAAATACTGGGATTTATATTAAAATATAGAATTACTTAAAAAAAATACGATGAATTAAAAATACCCCATTAAAAGCGAAAAAGAGGCGCAGTATTTGCCCATGTTTCGTCAACTGCATTAAACACACGGCTTTACAACTTTTCAGACCTAAGTCAGTTTCTACTCAATTTGACATGGAAGAAGAGAAGAAGCTCGCAAGAAAAAATAGGATGAACATACGGAAGCAGAAACGGCCGAAATATTGTTCAGATAATAATGGTATGAACTTTTATCCACTATTTTGCATATTTTCCTGACTGCTGCTTACAGACTCTTTGTTCAATGCTTCCAAATACTACATATTTCCTAACTACTCTTCTGTTATCTCTGATTTTCCTTGGGCTAATTGCCTTTGAGGCGCACCTAAGTCCTAAGACTCAGTTCAAGCTGAATTGTGCGCTTCGCGTTGTATATTAACTGTATTGGTTAGTATTGTTATCTTTTAAATCAAAGTCTGAAGCATATTTTATGAAGGAATCGTATCGTACAGTTTGGTAAAAGCAAGCTGAATGTTTGCTGATAAACTTATGATAAATTTTACCAATTAGTAAAATATGAATTACATAAAGGCAAACTGGTACTTCTTCCTGGCTATTAGCAAGGCAATCTTGAATTTCTGTTTGAAATAATGTACCCAATCAAGACTATTTTGGTTCACTTTTTATAATGTTGGTCCCAGAATTATGTATCCTTAGCAAGACGTTTTCTGAGCTTTATTACGTTCCAATATCAACTGCAAAGAAAAGAATTACACGGCTTAATGGTTATAACACGTTATGCTAATATTATGTGTATGATGGCCCATATTTATTCATGGGATGCCTGTTCTATAATCGCCATGTTAGCAACAACAACAAAGAAGAGAGGGTAGGCCGGCAGGGTACTTGACTCTTATTATACTAACTACTCTTCTGTTATCTCTGATTTTCCTTGGGCTATTGCCACAGGTAATTCTTTAAAATTTTTGTGGCTATTGGATCTCTCAAAAACTTGCATAAGTTATTAGTTAAGTAAATTTTTATATGTTTTTTTGAACAAATTAATCGTCATGTACATTGCAGAAGTGATATATGTTGTGGTGTTTAAATTAAATTAACTGAAGTACTAATTTTAGAGATGTGGTGACTTAAAATTGTTGACTATGTTCAATTTTCTTAATTACTGATCTATATCTCTTTCATCTCAAAATCGGAAAATACAAAAAATATTAGGCAGTAGTTTAATTTAGTGGAAGAGTCATGAGGCTCGCTGATTTTAATTAGGACATTTCTATTATGTAGATACAAAAGAAACTTAGCTAGAGTAATTAGAAAGCGATTGAATTTACATCTTATGATACAATGTTTACAATGTAACTAACAGCACGAATAATCTCCTGTGATCTAATGTAATGTAGACGAGTCGAGTAATAGGCGATTATATTAGAATTATATTTGTGTCGAAAGCTCAGGTTCAAATCTTATCAAATGTCCTGTTTTTCAAAGGGGGGAAATATGGAATAAGCATTGAGTTCCCGACATTCTATTTTTTTTTTTTTGCAGGCTAGAAAAAGTGAAACGCCTCCACGCGTGTGTAATGATATCTGAATCATTTTGAAATCTTTAAGTTCTGCCTTTGTATTATTAATCGTTCGTGCTAATAGTTGATTTGTGTTTGTACCTGCCTGCTTATTCTACCCAAAATTTCTGATTAAATCCTTAAGTTTCTTAATCATACATTGATTTGTACTTTGCAGCAACTACGCTTTGCAACATCAAAAAATTCTTGATCTTTTGAACAAACTAATAGTCATTTTGTCGTTAGTGTTTGGGATGTAAACGCTGTTCATAAAAGATAAGAGCTCTAAATATGAAAACTATAAATAATGTGAATACAAATAGGTGTGATAAGCTAGGATACAAGTTCCTTTTATGGTTTGGTCAACAGTGAAATTACTAGAATACATCAAATCAATACCGTCTTATAATGTGTATTTTTGCAGAGTATTAGGAATTCAAGATAATCTGGACATTAGTTCATGAGATGATTGAGAAAATAAAGCCTACAACTACAATGATATTTAATTTAATTTGTGGATATGTACTTGTGGAGAGAAAGATTTGGCTACAAAATTAGTAGATATGTTTATCAAATAAAAGTTATTCAATTATAGATTTTAGGCATTCATTTACTGCAAATTTACAGTCCCTTATGGGTGTCATGAATGGCTGTATTAGCCAATGTTGGTTTAACGTCATCTTGCTGATATTTTATTCCACTTAGTTAGCTGATTTGTATGTTTTATGGTTTACAGAATTTATTTGTCCTGCTACTATCAGAGGGGATGCTTTTGGAAAAGAAAAGGCAACACAACTTTTAACAGACATAACAAATCGTCAACATTTCACACGATTACATTATACAACTTTAGAAAGTTGAGCACACGCTTCATCGTCAATCTCAGGCACGATATCCAAATTTACCTCGACAGAAACATTTGCAATTTGGTTTGTCAACTTCAAATGTGCAGACAAATTATCTTCTACCAGATTTAAATGAGCTACCCCTACTGCCAGGTTCTTATTATAAATAAAATTATTAATATAACATGAATCATTTATTTATACTAACGGCATTTTATTATAACTTATTATTAGAACTTGAGGATGTCAATATTGATGGTGATGTACCAGGTATGTTTTTAATGAATAAAGCTATTAAATTACACAAATAAACTACATTTATACTAATATTCAAAATAATGGTAGTTTGATTAAATACTTAACGTAATAATACGTGAAAACAATCGCAGAGAATAATGATGCAACTGAAGATGAAGACGACTATGAAGGTATGTCTATCTTAACACAAACAATGATTCATTCATGTCCGCCTTTTCAATTTGCATGGCTAACTTAATATGATTTTATAACTATTTAGAGCCTGACGTTGGATATGCAATTATTGACAATGAAGGTGTGCATATTTATTATTTCTATATGTATATATAATAAGTAGGCTTACCATAACAGAACACCTTGACATTAATCTTACATTTGCTTTTTTTATTCATAGAGTATTGGGATATAGGCGATCCTACATATGAATATGAATATTATGGTGCTTACTTCTGGTACGAAGAAAGAATCAACAAGAAAATCAAAGGTAAAAAACCAGAGTTCTCTTTGTGTTGTAATCATGGAAAGATACGCCTACCAAAGCCAAAAAAACCTCCCACAATTTTAAAACACTTATTATTCGGATCAGGTAGCAAGAAAATTTATTTTTCATACTTCAATACTGTCTTCAATATATGAATAAATATTGATTCACAAACAAATACTTTTATCTAGGTCCAAAAAGTAACCATTTCAGAGATAATATTAGAAGTTATAACTCAATGTTTTCATTTACCTCAATGGGAGGAAAAGTTGATGCTTCTGTCAACCAAACAAAGGGGCCAAGAACATTCAAATTATCTGGACAAAACTATCATCAAATCGGGAGTTTGTTGCCCCCCGAAGGATCCACCCCCAAGTTTGCACAATTATATATATACGACACAGAAAACGAAGTTCAGAATAGAATTCATGCACTGGGGTTAGTATTTAATTATTCCAAATTTATATATGCATGAATAATCTAACAAAAACAAAAGTTAGACCAATTTTATAAAACCTATTTTTATGCAGTCATGGTGATAGAATAAACCAACTTCATGGTGAAATTGTTCAAGATCTGAAACAAATGCTTGATGAGCAGAATGTTTTGACAAAGTCATTTAGAATGGTGAGAGACAAATTTCAGGAAGATACTCACTCCAATTTTAGACTCAGATTGATAGGAAAACGTAACTATGATGGAAGAAGATACAACTTACCAACAATTTCAGAGGTTGCTGCTTTGGTAGTTGGAGATTTTGATGTATCTAGATGTGATCGAGACATCATGTTGAAACCCAATCTGGACATCTACAAAGGATAAATAAGTTGAATGCTGCCTATTAGGTCTTCAGTATCCTTTATTGTTTCCATTTGGTGAAGATGGTTATAGGGAAGACATTCCTTTAAATGGAACTGACGAATCAAGTGGAGGAAGGCATTTTGTTAGCATGCGTGAATATTTTGCATACAAAATTCAAGAAAGGAATGGCGAAGTACCAACAATTGTGAACTCAAGAAGATTATTTCAACAATTCTTGGTCGATGGATTTACAATGGTTGAATCGTCTAGGTTGAAGTATATCAGAACTCATCAAAAACAATTGCGAGCTCATATGTATAAAGGATTAGAAGATGCAGTTTTACATGGAGAGATAAATCCTTCTTCTCAAGGTAAAAGGGTAATTCTTTCATCCAGCTTCACAGGGGGTGCAAGATACATGATTCAAAATTATCAAGATGCTATGGCAATCTGCAAGTGGGCTGGATATCCAAATCTCTTCATCACATTTACTTGCAACCCAAAGTGGCCTGAAATTAGTAGATTTGTAAAGAGCAAGGGCTTGCAACCAGAAGATCGCCCAGACATTTTATCTAGGGTGTTCAAAATCAAATTGGATCGTTTAATAAAGGATTTGAAAGAGAAACAAATTTTTGGATCAGTTAAATCAGGTATATAATTAATCTTTTTTAATAAATTCTTATCATATTTATAATCTAATTTAATAAAGCATTTTGTCTTACATATAAATTACAACCACTTACCCCAATCGCAAATTATTATTTTTTGCAGTGATATATACTATAGAATTCCAAAAACGAGGGTTGCCTCATGCACACATATTGCTCTTTCTTCATAATAAATATCCAAATGTTGGAGACATAGATCAAATAATTTCAGTAGAAATACCAGATGAATAGGTCGATCCGTATTATTATAAGGCCGTGAAGAATTTCATGATGCATGGCCCGTGTGGTTCTGCTAGAAAATCGTCTCCTTGCATGCGTAATGGTAGATGTACAAAACACTTTCCAAAGAAGTTTGTAGAAAATACTACAATTGATGAAGATGGATATCCTGTTTATAAAAGAAGGGACAATGGTAGAACTATCCAGAAAGAAGGTATTGAATTGGATAACAGGCACGTGGTGCCACACAATAGATATTTATTGTTGAAGTATGGCGCACATATAAATGTTGAATGGTGCAATCAATCTCGATCAATCAAGTACTTATTTAAGTACGTTAATAAGGGTCATGATCGTGTGACAGCAGCTTTTTCTCAAAGTGTGCATGAGGAAGACTCATCGGCTATTGATGAAATAAAAATGTATTATGATTGTCGATACATATCACCGTGTGAAGCTGCTTGGAGAATTTTTAAATTTCCAATTAACCATAGAGAACCTTCGGTAGAAAGACTTTCTTTTCATCTACCAAATGAACAAACAGTTATTTTCTCTGATGATGATCCAATTGATGATATTGCCAATAGACCAAATGTAAAGGAATCACAGTTTTAAAGCTGGTTTGAGGCAAATAATACATATGAAGAAGCAAGAGAATCAACTTATGCGGAATTTCCTCTTAAATTTGTGTGGAATAAAAAACTAAAAAATTGGGAAAAAAGAAGAAATTCTGCATTTTCAATAGGGAGAATGTTCTTTGTACCAGCTGGAAGTGGAGAGCAATATTACCTTCGAATGTTGTTGAATGTCATTAAAGGACCTAAGTGTTATGAGGATTTACGCAGAATCAACAATCACGAACATTTAACTTTTAGAGATGCATGTTATGCACTGGGTTTATTAGATGATGACAAAGAGTATGTGGATGCCATAAAGGAGGCAAGTAACTGGGGAATGCCATCATATCTTAGACAATTATTTGCTATGTTACTATTATCCATGTCACGACCCAAAATCCACTAAGGGTCGTGGTGGCGCCGGACACCTCTTTCAGGCAAGCCAACTAAATTATCAATTAAATCCTCTCTTAATACTTCTGAAAATTCTAAGGTTTTTCCTTCCATTTATCATAAATAAAAGATCACTACTTGAATTCAAATTTAAATAATAATAATTAGTACAAATCTTTCCAAACCATCCCAGAACCTGGTATCACAGGTGCATGAGCAACTACTGATAAGGAAAATAAAATACCACATCTGTCCGAAATACAGTGGACAAGGAATAAAATACAAAATGCTGAAAGGAACTACACTAGCTGCGGGTCGCCTCGAACAATGCAGCTCACCTAGTCCCAAAGTACATTCCCGCTGCTACGCCCAGTAAGCTGCTAGAGGTATATATACCTGTGCAACAAAAATACACAGAAGTGTAGTATGAGTACGTAATCAACGTGTACTCAATGAGTATCCCGCCTAATCTCGAAGAAGTAGAGACAAGATGGCCAACTTCGACACTCACTAGAGGTCAATTAACAATATTCTAGAAATGCGAGGAAAATCATGGTTTTATATGGTAGTTCAAATTCGCGAAGCCAGAAAACAGGTAAACACCTTCAACAAATAATCAAGGATTTTCAAGGTTTACTCTTCATTACCTTATCAATTTATATCAAGCCATGAAAGGAAATATCAACATTTAAAATTCTCGGGAAACAATATACATATCATGCGCAAATCATGCCAAGGTCGACGGCCCGCTCCAGCAGAAATATAAACTGTGCACTGCAGAGGGTCAAACGGCACGAACCATAGATGCATCTATTTAATCTGCCGAGGCGTTCGGCCCGTTCCATAAATAAACACATACCCTTCTCGCAAATCATGCGTGCGACGCAGGTACACATAGAGATACATGCTCAATCAGTCAATTAAGAACTTATCAGAATATTTACCCGAATAAAACAATTTCTCTTTTTAACAATTCAGGAAAAAATGATGTTTAATCTCCTTTTAAATTCATTTACTAATCCAAGGTGATTCAAGCAATTCAAGCTATCAATGGGTTCATAAATAATCCAAGTATAACATGCTTTTAGGCCCTAACTACCCGGACAATAGCATAATAGTAGCTACGCACGGACTCTCGTCACCTCATGCGTACGTAGCCCCCGCAAATAGGAGCACATAATCAATTATTTCACCTATGGGGACAATTCCCTCTTACAAGGTTAGAAAGGAGACTCACCTTGCTCCGAAGACTCATAACCGGCATTTTACATTCTTCCGAAGGCTTGAACCGACGCACAATGCACCAAAACTAGTCAATTAACGACAAACTAATGAGAACATGCTCAAATACTTGTTATCAATTCAAATTATACAAATTCTCAACTCCGCTTAGTGAAATGACCAAAATACCCTTGGGCCCACGTTCCCGGATTCCGAAATTTCTCGAAGATAAAGGTTACCCATGACCTTAGGAACTCAAATATATAATTTTCTCTAAATTCCATACCAAAATCGTGGCTAAATTCTAAGAATAAATTTTTTTAGGTTTTCCACCAAAACCTCAATTTTTATACTAATTTTCATGCCCAAATCCATACATAATCAATGTATTTAACTCATAATAGGTGGGGATGACTTACCTTAACATTGATGACGAAAATCCTCCCTTGAAGCTCCCCAAAATCGCCCCAAGCCATGAACAAAATGAGAGAAATGGACTCAATTCACGATTTAAAACAACCTTGCTGCCTCCAGGTATTCCGCGTCTGCGGTGCATTTCCCACTTCTGCGGATGTCGCTTCTGCGATTTTTGACCGCTTCTGCGGCTTGGGCAAGAGGGAGCTGACCGTTTCTGCGGTCCCAGGGCCGCTTCTGCGGTTTCCTTGGGCCTGGCCCCTTCCGCTTCTGCGAGATTTCGACCGCATCTGCGGTCCAAGAACCGCAGATGCGGTTATGATAGAAGCAGCAACCTCAAGCCTTCCCAGATTCCAATTTTCGATCCGTTAGCCACCCGGAATCCACCCGAGGCCCCCAGGACCCCAACTAAAACTACCAACCAATTCCAAAACACATTACGGACTTGCTCGAGGCCTCAAATCATATCAAACAACGCTAAAACCATGAATTACACCCCGATTCAAGCTTTATGAACTTTAAACTTTCCAACTTCTACTTCCGATGTTTAAACCTATCAAATCTTGTCCGATTGACCTCAATTTTGCACACAAGTCATATTTGACATTACGGACCTACTCCAACTTCCGAAATCGGATTCCGACCCCGATATCAAAAAGTCCACTTCCGGTCAAACTTCTCAAAAACCTTCAAATTTCTATCTTTAGCCAAATGGCTTCAAAAATGACCTACGGACCTCCGAATTCACTTCCGATCGCGCTCCCAACTCCAGATTCACCATACGGAGCTATTCACAGTCTCGGAATCCCAAACGGACGTCGATAACACTGAAATGCACTTCAAGCCAAACTTATGAAATTTCTTCTAAAATGCTACTTCCACAATAGGCGCCAAAACACTCCCGGGTTATCCAAAACCCGAACCGGGCATACGCCCAAGTCCGAAATAATCATACGGACCTGCTGGAACCTTCGGATCTCGATTCCGAGGTCGTTTGCTCAAAATTCCCATCCTAGTTCATTCTTTCAACTTTAGGCTCTTGAAATAGGAATTCTCTTCCCAAATCGACTCCGGATTTCCCGAAACTCAATTCCGACCGCGCGTGCAAGTCATAATGCCTGAAATGAATCTGCTCATGGCCTCAAACCGTTGAATGACGCGCTAGGACTCAAAACGACCGTTCGGGTCGTTACAATCTAATTCAATGTCACGGCCAGAATGTGTTTGGGAGGCAACATGGATTTTATTATCAGATGATATCTTACATGAAGAAAGAAGAATATTGGATAATCCAGGTATACAATTCGACCTTCTACTTCAGATTTTAATATTATAAAATTGTTAAAATATTTTTACATTATTGGTGCATACAAATTAAATCTTAGTCTAATCTACGATCTACATTTAGGCTTGCAAATTATGAGCGATTAATTATTAATATATTTTGTTGGAGACATAATGGATGTAGCCTTCCAATGAAGTAAAGTAACATTAATTTTCTTTTACTATTTCTGAAGGAAGTTGTTTTGCTCTTATCTTTATATGACTCATGACAACTTTATATTTTTATGATTAATTAATTAATTATATACTTTTGTTATTTTAGAGGCTGAGCTAACAAATGATGAACTAAAGAATCGTTGTCTACAAAAGTTAAAAAATTTGTTGGAAGGTTGCGGAAGAACGTTATATGATTTTTCAACAATGCCAAGACCGGTTTTCAATGAAAAGGAAGTTGACAACACCAATAGACTCATCTGTGAAGAATTGCGTTATAATAGGTGCTCTTTGTCTAAGGAACATGAAGAATTATTGGTTAAACTGATTGTGGAGCAAAAGCTAGTTTATGACATAATTATCACAGCAGTGCATGAGGACAAAGGTGGATTCTTCTTCTTATATGGTCATGGAGGAACCGGGAAGACATTTATTTGGAGAACTTTGTCTTCTGCCATAAGATCTAAAGGAGATATTGTGTTAACAGTTGCGTCCAGTGGAATTGCATCTCTTTTGTTAACAGGAGGTCGAACAGCTCATTCGAGATTTGCAATCCCACTCAATGCAACTGAAGATTCAACATGTAATATCAAACAAGGTACTCCTTTATCAAAATTGATTGTCAAGACAAAGTTAATTATTTGGGATGAAGCACCAATGATGCATAGATATTGTTTTGAAGCTCTAGACAGAACTCTAAGAGATATTCTTAGATTTAAAGATGCATCCAATTTAGATCGTCCATTTGGAGGAAAAACCGTTGTTCTTGGTGGTGACTTTAGACAAATACTTCCAGTCATTCCAAAAGGTACTAGACAAGATATTGTTAATGCTGCCCTTAATTCTTCATATTTGTGGAATCACTGTCGTGTCTTAAAGCTAACAAAAAATATGAGGTTGGAAAGAAATCAGGTGGATTCACATTTGAATGATCTAAGACAATTTTCTGATTGGATTTTAGCAATTGGTGATGGTATGATTGGAAATTCTGTTGATTGTATTGAAAAAGTTCACATCCCTGATGATCTTATCATAAATAATTGTGGCGATCAAATTTCTGCGATTGTGGAAAGTACATATCCAGATTTTTTAAGTCATTGCAGTAATATAACATACCTGCAACAAAGAGGAATTCTTGCTCCCACTCTTGACATGGTTGAATCAATCAACGAATACATGGTTTCACTAAACCAAAGTCAACCAAAAACATTTTTGAGTTCCGATATAATTTGCATGTCAGACGATGCTTTTACAGGTTTGGAACACGTACATACACCTGAATTCCTAAACACTATTAAGTGTTCTAGAATTCCAAATCATGTTATCACTTTGAAAGTGGGTGTCCCAGTGATGTTGTTGAGAAATATAGACCCATCTTCAGGGCTATGTAATGGAACAAGATTAATCATCACTAGACTCGGAAATCGGATTATCGAAGCAAAACTTTTATCGGGAAATATGGCTGGACAAAAGGTCTTCATTCCGAGAATGTCATTAACTCCATCTAATGCAAGAATACCTTTTAAGTTCCAACGAAGGCAATTTACAATAGTTGTATCCTTTGCAATGACTATAAATAAAAGTCAAGTAATCTTTATCTCATGTTGGGTTATATTTGAAGAAATCGGTCTTCACACATGGGCAGCTTTACGCAGCTCTATCACGAGTTACAAAAAGAAAGGGAATAAAGATTTTGGTTTATGACGATGATGGAGAAATTTCAAATGAAGCAATAAATGTAGTTCACAAAGAAGTTTTCCGTAATTTACTTGGATAATGAAAGCAAATCTGATCTGAAAGTTCATAACATTTTTTATTCACATGCTTCTGTCTTTGCTAAACCATATTGGAAATAAACTTCAGAAATAATAGTTGACAACTTCAATTGGTATGCTTATCTGTTATCTCATCATCATTAGTTGTTACTATTTTGAGTTACTTTGAACTAATAAATTCTTAAGTTTTAAATATACTAACAAACAACTCGCAAAGTTATATTTCTTCCACTAATACACGGTACTGCTCTTGCTCCAGATTTCTAGACTGTTTTTGAGCTATTTCGGCAGCAGGTTTCAGTTGGAATTTTTCGACTGTTTTTGGGTGAGAAAGTCGCGGCGTTTCGGACTGTTTGCTGCTGATTTTCGCAGCTTTTTGGAGTATTTTGAGGCTGTTCTAAGGCTGTTCAATCAGAAGTTGAAGGTTGGATTTTTCGTATTGTGTGCAGGAAAAGATGGCAGAAATGGGGAGCTTATCGATACTGGTGAAGTCGTTTGGTCGTGATTTCGAAGAGCAAAAAGAAGCAGTGGGGCTGTTGGTGAGTCTATCAGATGTTGCTGCAGTTAAGAGTAGAGTTGGGAGAATCCAAGGATGCATTGTCATGTTAGTTGCAATTTTTAATGGGGATGATCAAATGGCTTCACATTAAGTTTTGGTTACTGATGTCATTCAATTTATCTATGCATGTTACATCTTCATTTAGAGCAATGGGTCCTTTAATTAATTTCATCTACACTATTGACCATCCTTGCGAAAAAGTCTATCTTTCTTGGTAGAGTTCATTACACCAAACCATTTTATGCCTCCATTCAGTTGTGCAATTTTCTTTCCTTCTACAGTATGCTTCTGCATTCAGAGTTTCAAGCCATTGCATTTTCATATTCCTGGCTCCCAAACAATAACTGAACGTCTATACAAATTCACAAACAAACTTCTTTAGTCTATAATTGGTTTCTTCTGCAACAAACAACTGAAATCCAAAGTAATACACACAACAGCAAGAACTTGGCAATCATAAGCACAATTTATATCCAAGCAACTGATCCACTATGTTGTCATCATTTGGAATCTATTACAGCCAAAATGAGCAAACTCTGTTCTCAATGTAGGGGGATATCTTCATTCTTTTCTTTTTAACTTCCCAGGTTTTTTCCGTAGCCCTAGTACAAGGGTATGGGAATGAGGGGGTGAGGGAGTTTAGTTTCACGACAAGATATAGATCAACGACCCTTTCCATATTGAGTTAACCAACGTCTGGTACAAGAAGTCACACATCCAAAATAAGGAAAGCGAACCAGGCAGATATACACCTCTCCCTCTGTCTAATGTTAGGACTGAGTAAAGCACTAGGATACCTTCTCATTGCTGAATCTTCAATCTAGAAGAGCAGATCCCTCGAGGCATTTCTGAATCATAATGGACCAATGCCAAAGGCAAGGATAAATTACCTAAAGTTAATTACTTTAGCAAGATAAAGGTGAGCAATTATGTTGAACCAGAGCAAAGTCTCATTTGCCATCTTAATGCCTCCAGATTTAGTCCTAATATAGAAATTCAGAAAAACTGCAGTGAACACAAAGTTTTTGTTGTCCCCTTCTTCTAACGTGAATCATGATGGTGGTCTCAACAGTTTAGCTCTTGATGGTTTATACTTTCTGTCCTCTTTTTCATGTTCTTCACTACCAAGATATCCTTAAGCTGCGTGCCACCTGCTATTTTAGCAAATAACAACTTAATGGGGAACTTTTAAGCCTAAAAAAGTTGTAAATGTTCCTTTCTTGTCTTCTTATCAATAGACGTTGATTCAATTCTTCATCCTTAGACCAATCCACCTCATTGATTCCAGCACTTTCCAATGGAAACATTACAAAGGAAACTGGCTGAATCCATTCTCGGCGATGAAATTGAAAATGTGATCATCGCAGTTGTATGTGAACCTATTATTTGATGCAGGTAATTTTTTAAGGCATTGCGAAGCAATGCTGCCGAAATTACCGGTGAACTTGGTGTATTCGGCCAACATCACCTTTCCCCGGGCGACAAAGATGTACATCATTCTCAGAAATGCCTTATAATATTATGGACCTTGAATCTGTTACAATGACTAGACATCTATTAGCTAGCTACGTTATTGTAAAGGATTTAAATGTCGGTTCATGTTTTTTTCTTTTGGAGCTCAATGTAATGACTTTAGTTTAGACCATCAGATTATATTTGGAGTGTTACTTTACTTCAACAAATCAAAACATAACTACTCTTTGTTTTTGTATACGAGTATAAATTCGTGTTTGGAAAAATGCTCATTACTAATGAAAGTTTCTCTATTGTTTATTATTATCATTATATTAGCAACCTAAACTTTGTAATTTTTATGTGTTTCTCAGCCAAATATTGATGTCAAATACGTGGAGGGAAAACACATTGGGAGCTTTGATAAATTGCATGTCATCTTTGACACCAATTCTTATAATGTATCTGAAACCAGCATGGACAATACATGTGATGGCAGTACATAACATTTATCTCAGAGCAACGCCTTCTTCGTCGTCGCGTTCAAAGCAGAACCCACAAACAGGAGGTGCAATGACAACACTTGAGTCGATATGATGTGTGTCATTCCTGCAAATATCGAGGATTGCAACAGCCAACGCGTGTGCTCGGCCAAGATGTTTGGCCTGATAAAAAATTGTCGGGATTCGATGATGATTTAGTGATCGACGCTTATAAGTTCCTTACGAGAAAAGAGAAAGACATTCCTCAAATTGGATGAGATATTAAGAAGACTTTGGTTAATCAAACACTGGACATTTCATTTGTCGATTATACTCTTATTGATTAACAATATAGCCTTTACGTAAAATGTGNGGGAAAAAATGTAAATAGACCTAAAATTAAATAAAAATATATTTGGATTATGATTGTAGTTCAAAATTCCATATCTATTAGAATTGCACTGTATTTCAAAATTCCCCGATTAGGAATATGTGAAAAACCGTTCAAAATTACCTTCAAGTTTCTGAAATTTTAATTTTTTTTAATTATTAAATTTTTTTATATACATATTTTTTTTAAACAAACACCATACGTCTCCCATATATCCCCCACGATTTCCCACTCCCACCCAACACTCCTCACGTCCCAACCCTCTCCTTCACATCTCCCTTCACAAATCCTCCCCACTTCCCCACTCCCATCATATATAAAAGGACACAAAAAGGGAGGGGTCAAAAGAAGAAAAAGTGAGAGAAAAAAGAAAAAGAGAGGAATGTCCCACAATATTAGGTAAAAATTATTTCTGCAAAATCACGATAGCCTCAACTGTCTAAATTTTCTCCCGATAACAACGGTATGAACTTTAATCCATTGTTTGCAGATTTGCGATTTACATAAATGTTGCTTACAGAGGGTCTCTTTGTTCACTGCTTACAAATACTCCATATTTCCTACTTCATCTTCTTTTATCTCTGATTTTCCTTGGCGTAATTAACAAACGTCATTCTTTATAATTATCATGGATATTGGATGGCTCAAAAGCTCTATCAATGTTCACCGTGGACTTGCATAAGTTATTAGTTAACTAAATTTTATGTGATCTATTGAAATTACTGTTTTTTGTTGCAATATAGGATAAACTTTAATTGTTTATTTACAAAATTCGAATGTACATGGATACATAAATTTAGTATGTACATGGATACAAAATTCACGGTGAACATTATCTTACAAATATTAAAGTTTATTTAACAAAACTCACAGCTACTGACGGTGAACATTATCTTCGAATGTACATGGTTACAAAATTCATAGTTACAAAAATTGTTTATTTAAATTTTGTATTCACATTCGAGCTCTTCTTGAAATTAAGACAAAATTAACATTCAGAAATTTAAAGAATTTTAAATTCATGTCACTATTTTCTGTAGCTTCCTATACAATAAACAAAGTGAATGTTTAGAGGGTGATCCTATCATACTCGAAACTGATTTTGCTGTATAATTTGTTTATGATTATATGTACTTTAATTCATGACTTAAGTTACTATTATAGGAATTATTTTAATCATTCAATAAATCCATCAATATGTTCAAATATTATACATGTCCTATGTTATCATATTGAGTTGTTGTAGCCATTCTTATTGTTTCCTTGGTCCTATTTTAGATATGGCTGAACAAGGACAAGTTCGAATTACTCCAACTGGGAGTTCTCGAAGTCAAGGAAGGGGACAACGTAGAAGGGTACGCCGTCGCAGGACTTATTCCTATAATGATTCTGACTCGGAGCCTGAATTCATCAGGAATGTCCCAAGGCCGATACAAAATAAGTTAAGGAATCGAAAGGCTGAACGAAGGGAAAGAGAAAAGAAATTTAGAGAGCTTAGGGCTTCACTAGCTGAACATATTGGAAATTATCAGCTTACCCGAGATGCACTAATTGATGCTATTGACGAAATTAAACTATCTGATTGGGAAGCCTTAGCAATTTTAGTAGATTCACTTGGACAACCTTTAGGTAGTATTTTAACTGAAGTTTATCACGAGGTTTGGCCAAGTGAACCTTTTCGGGTTTATGTTCTTAAATTTGAAGCTGAGTGGGAGAACTGTCTCTACAACTACTTGCAATTTGTTTAATTAATGAAATTTTGTTATTTTTTTGCAAGATTACCTGTCATTTTACTCTTGATTTTTCTTAAGAGTATTAGATAAAGAACATAAAAGAATAATATTAACTTATTCCTTCAAATAATGCAACTTTAACGACATATCCAATGTCTTAAAAGAGGATAAACATGAAGACACAGATTAGTTTACGCTCTTTACTTAATTATATATACTCCTCATGTAAAGTAATACTTTATAATCTGTTTTGCCTCTTTTCAAATCAAAAATTAATGAGGAATCTATCTATATTTAGGTAGTTACAAATATGAATTCATCCAAAGTATACTTGCAGTAGAGTATTACTTTATAAACGAAAATTTTAACTTCACTAATGTTCCTTTCGGTGAGTATCAAGTGTTGATAGACATTTATATTGTTCAGTCGAGGCAGTCGTTGGGGAAGTAACGTAGAAAAATAATATGGCAGCAACTATCTTATGATTGAAATATTGACATAAAGGTTAGTCACTCTGTTAAAGTCCCGTAATTACTTTAACAGAGATTTTGTTCATTAAAATTTTTATTATAATATTAAGAACAATAGAATAATATTTAAAATAAAAAAATATTTCAACAGTAATAAATTATAAATCTTCTCATATATGACAAAAAGAAAGCGAATATTAAATATTGCTTAATACAATAAATAATATATAGAACAAAAAAGTTATTCACTAACTATATAAGTACCTTTGATTTAATAGAGATTTCATTATTGGGTATATCGTATTGACAAGTAAGATGACAATTATCCCTTATTAAAGCAATACAATCTAATAGAATCAAACAAGCCCGATCATAATTTAATTTAATTAATATTTTTTAATACTGACCGCGCATCGCGCGGGTACGACTAGTAGTATTATTAAAAGGAGAGGATAAAGCCCTCTCCTTAAGCCAAGTGGCAGCATAAAAAAAAAGCCACATGGCATAATTAGTTACTAATTAATTTTTTAGTTAATAATTAATTATTAGTTATTATATTTGAATTTAATATCTATAAAATATATATATATATATATATNGAGTAGTTTCAAGTTGGAGTTTTAAAATTATTTTAAAATAAAAAAAATTAACTATAATAAAAAAACGAAAAAAGAAGAAGAAAAACTACTCATTCAAATCGGGGAGTAGTTTCAAGTTGGAGTTTTAAAATAAAAAATTACAATTTCAAATTGGAGTTTTATAATTATTTTACAATAAAAAAAACAAAAATAAAGCAATAAAAAACTTTTGATTCAAATTGTGGAGTAGTTTCTTTCTAATATTCTATATTCTATATATCTTTATATATTATTAAAAGGAGAGGATAAAACCCTCTCCTTAAGCCAAGTGGTAGCCTAGAAAAAAAAACCTTATGGAATAATTAGTTAACAACAAAGAAATTATCTATTGAAAATTAACAAAGAAATTAACTACCTAAATTAACTACTAAAACATGGGTGAGGGTTTGTTTAGGTTAGTTAATTTCTTTATTTCATTTTTTAAATCATTTTCTTTTTTATTTTTTGAAATAAAAAGTATATCTATTCATTAAAATTCAAATAATATATTGAGAAAAATATAATAAAATTTAAAATAAAAAAAATATATTTTCAAGAGTAATAAAATATATATCTTCTATTATATTACAAATAGCAGACAAAAATATTAAACAAGTAATATGCTAATAATCTATCTATATATTATTAAAAGCCAAGGAAAAAGGCCCCACATTAATCTGAGTGGTAGCCTAGAAAAAAGGCACATGGCATAATTAGTTAATAACAAAAAAATAATTTACTAAAAATTAACAAAGAAATTAACTACTCAAACATCGGTGAGGGTTGGGTATATCGTATTGACAAATAAGATGACAATTGAAAATTATTAAAGCAGTACGGTCTAATAGGATCAAACAAGCCCGATTATAATTTAATTAATATTTTTTTAATATTGACCGCGCATCGTGCGGGTACGATTACTAGTTCAATGCTAAAATGTGAAGTCCATCTGAACGACTCCTATTTTACCTTTATTTCCTTTTCTAACCCTACTCTCATCTATTTTGCTTAACTTGGGTGAAAAGCTAGAATTCTCCCTCTACTTTTAATAATATCTTGAAATTAGCCTTTGTTGTACTTGAGAAAGATGTAAAACTCAAACAAATATTCTTTTTCAAAAGTGATAATAGCAATTTTGATCTCCCAATTATTGAAAAATTCTACTTTGGATTTTGTGACATATGACTAAGCATATTTAACCTTTAATTTATTAAATGTGTGTTTTTGTTCCCTTTTGTATAAAATATATATTATAGTTACACTTTTTTTAGAACTATATTACCCTCAAATATAAAGTAACAATACAAGTTTAACATAATACATAATTAATCAAATGCCGAATAGTACATAACTCATAAAATTTCTGAAAATTCAAAAGCAGTGAGATAAAAAAGACACATTTCAATAAATTGAAAGTTATATTTACTTTATCAGATATTACAAGGATTAAAAGTAGAATCTGTCGCTATCTGAGGGATTAATAGTGCAAATTTCCCTTTTCAAAAATTGCGTTTGTAAATTCAGTTTTTACAAACTTTAACAGTGACTTCTGGCGATTGTTCCGGAGGAAGAAGGCAAGCTTCACGAATTTTGTTTTTCTCCCGCCTTGCATTCAAAACTCCCACACACTTTCGCATTCATCAGTCTCTTCACTCACGCACACAATACAACAACTATGTACTTCTCCACCTCTCACCTCCACCACTTACCACCAACGCCACCACCAGAACCACCGTTAACATGCGCCCAAGGCCATAGCTCAACTTTGATTATTCCAACGGATGAAGGCGGGTCGATTTGCCTGCTCTGCTTGTCCAATCTCATTTCTAATCCGAGATCGCCGACTGTTCACGTTTCCTACGCTCTCTCCCAGTTATCTATTGCTCTTTCGCAACCGAGTTTTCGCCAATCATTCTTCACATTCCACTCTCATTTCCTCATCTCTCCTCTCGTCGGCGTTCTATCTTCCTTCGATGATGAATCCATCGCCAAGCAAACTACGGATTTGATTATTCATCAGTTGTGTGAAGCTCCGGACTGCAATGTGCGTGCAGAGTTTGTGACTCGGCTCGTGGATCATCTTTCTAGTGGCTCTCTGGCTTGGAGTCAGAGACAGTTGTACACGGTAACATGTCATCTATCCTAATTCTTAAATTTTTCGATTCAATGAACTTGTAGTTTAGGATGAAGTTGTAGAAAGGATAATTACCACGATACAGTACAATATTTGGTTTTCGATTGTGTGCTTCAGCATTTGCATCTCTATGTGGTGACGGACTGTGATTAGTAAAGCTTTCGGTTACTTCAAGATGACTTTGTAGATCAACTTGTTAAGATTTCTATTAAGACCGCGTTTGGCTGTATTACAATAAGATCTCACTTCAATGAAGATCAACTAAAGCTTGAGTGAAGGGTTAGCTTTGAACAGTGATTCTGGAACTGCTGTCAATTTCAGTGACTGCGGCTAACAGCAGAAGGTTAAGCATAGATACAGTATTATGGTTGCAGATTTAATTGAAAAGTTACAGTCAGGATGACTCCAGAGAGAATTGGTTTTAGCCAGAGCAGCTTGTAGAAAGCTAGACCTGTTAGGTAATTACTCTTAGGTTGAATTTTGACGTTCACGTCTATGAAGTCTGTCATGAAAGAAAGTATATAAAAGATGGTATGAAATAAAGAAGAAAACAAGGGATGATTCTGAACTTGTTAAACTTTGAGCTGTGTTTAATGGCACCAAAAGCTTGTTTTCTTCCTGATATTCGTAATTTTTTCGGACTAGATTCACAGTATATTCGGTGCCTATCAGATGACGACCTCTATGTGTAAATTGCTCATTCTATAGACATATTTGTTGGATGTAATTTGATTTCCTCATTGAGAAGCTAGAATGAACAAGAAAGAGGAAGAAATTATACCTTTTAGTGTTCCTATGTTAAAATTATTTCCCTGGTATCTGTCAATTTGTACATGTTGGACCTTTGTGAGGCAAACGATCAGCCTTCATTTGTAAAGCACTTTTGCAGTTTCTATTTTGCAATAATATATTTTCCTCTTATATGTGTAATTGAAGATTATTCTTGTTTTTACAGCTTCACTGCTTAGGTCTTCTCTTGGATTATCAAAATGACCAGTCCTATGCTTGTTTCGAAGAAAGAGATGCCCTCATTTTCAATCTCGTCAGCGGTCTTCAATTGTCCAGGTGACTCTTGAAACCAAGACAGTAAAAGAGATTGAGGATACTTTGACATAAGCAGGCATCCATTGTCACGAGTGAGCAGCTTGGCTATCTCCTTTTGCCTTGAACAGAATGTTGAGTTTTCAATTCCTTCTTGACTACAGTGAAGATATTCAAGGGGAAATCCTATTCGTCCTATACAAATTATTCCTTCTCAATGTGTCTCAAGATGGTGACTATCCTCCCAGTTTATTTGGCCATTTCTCGAAGCTCCTTCATTTAGCATTGGAAGTTCTCATGAAAGCTCAAAGTGATGTTGTTCGCTTGAACTGTATAGGTATGCCAGTTCGTTCTTTCTGCTCCTTGAACTTAGATTTTCTGAAATTTATTTGCTGCTGACTTGACAAGCAAAGTTCTATGCTCTCTTCACCAGAACTCTGATAATATCCTCTTCAGGCTTCTAAACCCCCTTCTCCCCCCACCACCAAAAGAGAAGGAAACACAACAGAACAGCCAGCAGCTGCTGGGGTTAGAGTTTCAGTAGGACAATCTCATCTCTCACATTTTTCAAACCAGTGTTACTGTTTGTCTATGCAGCATTCTTAACAGTAATGATACAGAGAGGATTCTTTCAAACTGCTTCTATGACTGAAGCAACGAGCTGGAGTTCTTATGATGTTGACCACTTGATGGAAACAAATGAGCAGATATCAGATGGGCCTCTAGTTATCTTGTTTGCAGAGGCAGTCAAAGGCCCGCTGCTTTCTTCTGATAATCAAGTTCAAATAGCAACTCTAGATTTACTTTACCTCTATCTGACGGGGAAAGATGTCTTAGAAAATGAAATCCAAGTTTTTGTGGAAGAGAACATTGCAGATTATGCATTTGAAGTGCTGAGATTGTCAGGTAAGAAGATAAGCAATAGACAGTGCATGATCAGCTAGATTTATACTGGATTCGTTTGAAGAAATGAAGATAAAAGAGGGTATTTTAATCACGCTCTATTTTCATGTACCCTTTTCTTCACTACTAAACTATCTGGAAAACAACCAATTCTCTGATGATTACAGCATTTTCCTACAAAACTAATTAACAAATTATGTTGGCCTCAACGTTTGTTGTCCATATGGTTCAACAATCTTTTGCATCTAAGTTCTCTAACAGCAATGAGACAGATAACATTCTAATTATTTTAGGTCAGATTACACGCAATTAGTGTTGTCTGTAATGACTAATGAAGTAATATAAATTTTCAGGATGCAAAGATCCAACAATTAAATCTTGTATTCAGCTTCTTGATCTTTTAGCAACTGCTGAGCAAGCATTTAGACAGAGACTTAGAATCGGATTCATGGCCCTGATTCCAGTTCTGCATCATGTTGCTGAAATTCCTTTTCACCCTGTACAGACCGAGACACTCAGGCTTATTTGGAACTCTATTGAGAACTGCCCTGGGGTGGTATCCAAGTCTCATGTGGAGGAAATAAGCCTTTCTTTGACGGGGATGCTCAAGAAAAATCTTGATGGAGAAATAGGCATGCTTCCAGAGACATTCACTCTGGCCTGTTCAATACTTGTTGCACTTATGAAAAGTTCATCTTCCTATGAGATTTCAAGTTTCTTACTATCAATTCAGGAGGCATCAAGAAATTGCATCTTAACTTGTTTAATTAATTATCGCAAATACCCAGGTCAGTTTTGTAACTCTCTTCACCTACTGAAAGAGGCATATGCATATAGTTGCGGGATGAATCCCACAAGCTCCATCAACACAGAACTTAGAAGAAGCATTATAGATGTATGTAAAACACATATATTACCTTGGTTTATGAGATCCCTCCATGAGATAGAAGATGAGGATATTGCAGTTGCAATTCTTGAAAACTTCTATTCCATATTGCTACAAGAGTCAGATATTGAAACCAAAATATTTGCAAATGTTCTGTTCACGTCATCCTGGTTCAGTTTTGCATATGGATGTTTAGGTTTTTTGCCTTCAGAAAAGATGAAAATGAAGGTTTATCTTATCTTTAGTGTGATGACCGATATCATCCTTGGGGATGATTCTGGGCGAAGCATTAGGGATGCTGCTCCATATCTTCCATCTGACCCTGTAGATTTGCTTTTACTTCTGGGCCATAAAAGCTCCCAAAATCTTGAATTGTCTTCTTGGCAACTGGCAGTTCTGCTGTTACTGTACATCAGCTCACTATATGATGATAGGTAAATTGTTTCTTTCTACATTTTCCCTGCTTATGTGATTAGTCCTCAGTTGATCATTTCAACCCTTTGCCAGGCTTGCAGATGATAAGCTTGTGTTAGCTTCACTGGAGCAGTACATTCTACTTAACAGCAGCGAAAACACTCATGGAGCTTCTGTTTTGGGAATTTTTATAAATCTATATGCACTCTACAGGGGTCTAGCTAAGGTGAGCTACCAAATCCCCTATAGTCCAGAGGCTGAAAAGATTGTGTTCCACCTGCTTTCTGAAAAGGACTGGGATTTGCTATCTACAAGAATCCATGTAACAGCTTTGAAATGGTTGTTCCAACAAGAGAAAATATGCAACGTGCTGTCTGCCCAGATGTTGAAATTCTGCAGAAGCAATTTTTCCGAAGTAACCCAGATAAATATACATGGTGAAGCCAATCAGAAGATAGATGTGTATGTTGTGGCAGAACTTGTAGCTTCGGCGGATAACTTTTTAGCTATGCTCATGGTGTTCTTATTGGGAGAGATTGAAGAACAATATTCCGAGTATGACATTGTTTCATTGGTGAATACCATAATACATATAATTGAAATCTCACCCAGTGCTTCAGATCAGTTCTGCATGCATGGGATAGCTGGTGCAATTAAGAACCTGTACTATAAGTTTGGTCATTCTTCATCCCCAGATACTTTCATGGCCACCTCTGAACTAGTATTCTGCATTTTTCAAGCAGTACACTCTGAATCCCTCTCCGATGATGAACCCTGGGTTGCAATTGTGGTGAAAGTATAGTACTCACTCTTTTAAATAATGTTTGCTTCCAGTTCCTCTTTAGTAAGTGGACCTTTGCCTTGATTTCAGATTATCGACTACCTGATTCCCTCAGTAGCTGCAGATGGATGGGCTCCAGCAACTCTTATATCACTTGGAATTCTTTCTATGGTTTTGCACCACTCAGCAAATCAAGTGATGGTTGAAGCTTCAAAAACCATACTCCTTAGTACTCCTTTGTTATCATTGGTTAATACCACAATCGCCAATGCCTGTTCCAAGGTACCTTCTCTAGTTGACCAAGACAAAGGAATGAGATCAGGAGAAGTTCTTGTTTTTGTGCTTTCGCTGCTTTTCTTCTCTTTGAAAAGGTAGATCCGTTCCTTTAACACAGTTCCTATCTTTTTTTTTGGAGTTCCGTAACTAACAGCTTTATTTTACTAGTTTGCATGTTGTTTTACCGGGGATTATGGACTGCCAATATCTGCTGGATCCTACCAGCATTCCACAACCCTGGCCCCATATTAGTATACACTGCCACGATTTGTGCAAGTTATTGCATTTCGGATCTATCCCTATTAAGTTGCTTTCCTCGCAATACCTGCTGGAGTTATTCAGCCGGATAGAAGATGAGAGGAGTAGAAAACCGGACACGTTAAAATTCAGAACTCATTATTTGTCGTCTGTAATGGCTGTTTTAGAAGGCCAAATATTCTCAAGTGACATAACAGTCGCAATGAACTGTTCCCTCTGTTTGTCTATAATTATCCGGTGGCAAGATGCGGAAATGGAAGTATCAGCTATACAAAGGAGCAACTGGAGTCGCTTTATAGTAGAAGAGCTAGTGATGTCTTTGGCAGCACCATCTTTGGCTTCAAAAGTTTTCATGCTCCATTACAAGCCTACAGTTCATATTGCAGTTGCACTGCTGAGAAGGAAGGAAATTCCTCAATGGATGGCTTCAATCTTTGATGAATCTTGCATATCTGCCATTACTAGAAACATTACAAACTGTAATTTGAGTGCTGAGCTGGTGCTTCTCTTAAGGGAGTTGCTTAAACATGGTTTTCTGAATGATGAACAAATTGCTGCTCTAAATAAAGTATTTCAGGTAAAAGATTCTTTATCTCCGAAAGTTCATTAGCTCCCATTGTGATCTGGCATCTTGAAGATCACTTCTTTTTTACTGAAAAAGAATGAAAAATGAAAAGAAAAAATGCAGTTGTTCTCTTTAAGGATCTGATTGAAGAAATAATGGAATTCCATATTATGTTTACCTGGCAGGAATGTAAAAAATGTATCTACACAGACAAACTTCAACATTATGGGGCAGAGGAGAAGACACTGAACGTAGCAGCTGCTTCAGATTACTTGGGTAAAGTTTGTCAGTTTCTCATTAGGCTCATGACAACTCAACCATCTAATAGTGTGGAGTCTATAAGATCTGAAAGTGGGAAAAGGGAATTGTTGGAAGAAATAGACTTATTTTCGAAATGCCTAATGAGGGATGATTAAGACTAAAAGATCTTTAGAGCAATACGTTTTGGACAGGACAAATCTGTTTTGTCAGAATTACAGTCAATTAAGCCAGGATGGATTTTGCCAACGGATCGATTGCATTTGTTGTTGTTAGCGACATCTTGCCCCATTAAACTTAGGTTTTGGCAGAGTATCACATACGTTCTTTACCAAGAACAAATCAGATTTTTTCCTGTTTTGTCACTCATAAACTTAAAGGACAATCGCATCGCCTATTATAATCCCTATACCTGTCATCGGAAAAAGTCTTCCGTACAATTGGCCAAATGAAAAGGTACAGTGTGAAATTTTTATCTGCGTTTCTTTTAAAGATAATACTCCCTCCGGTCCAAAATAAGTGTAAATACTTTCAAGATTTTATTGAGATTCTACAAACCAATGCGCAGCAATTCTGCTTATTGTACATCAGCAAGTTCTACAGATCATCTCTACTCTTTATTTTTACAAATCAGAAAGAGGGACAAAGAAAGTGGAAAGAAAAGCTAACAATTGACCTCCCCAAATCAAATGGTAGCATAGGGATTGGGGCAAGTGCACAAATAACCATTCTCAGAGATGCTATTTAGAGATTAGTCGGTACTTATTTTGTTTTGAAATTTTAAACTAAAAATCCTAACTTAAATTCAGGATGCACTGGTTAATTTCTAAATAGCAGTCCTTTAGAGTGGCTACCTGGTGTCATTTCTACCTTTTTCTTTCCTACCTGAGAAAACTTGAGCCGGATAGGCCGTCGTGGCAAAGCCCTTATAGGTAAACTGTGTAGCGGAAGTCAAGTTAAGCCCGAGATCGTCGGCCCATCCCATGCAATCCTCCAATGCTCGACTGGTAATCTGGTAACATCAACAACTCAAGCAAGCAAAACAAGTCCTTAATAAATGTTGGTTTTCTGGAAATGCACATACGAAAAGCTAAATAATTGATGGGACCACTTTCTAGTTTCTCCCACGGAAGTAATAGTTATAGTTCCTCCCATATAACACTAATACTCCTTTGCATGAAAAAGATAGCCCACCAATAATGTAACTTAATTTAATGCACCTTTGACTGCTAAGGCAAACACATACTATACTTTGTATCCTAATTTGCATATACATCAAAGCTAGAGAAAATGATCATCAAGATCTAGAGAGATCGAATGGAGGAGCCCCACTCCCTCGCCCTCAAACTTGGAGTACATTACGGCCCTTAGGAAAGCTTCTTTATTTGCGCTTGTATTACTGTTAAAACTTACCTGATATTGCTTACACCAAATTAAATTTATCATGATTAAGTGATCTAATAAGCTGAAAATACATTTTCATTAACCATGATAAGTGAGAAAAATATGTGTACAAAGCTATGTCGTGCATATATTTGGTTAGTATTTACACTCGATGCAAGCAAATTTATATACGAATTTATTAGAGGTTTTGGAAGATAGCGAAGAATGCAGTTTTTGAGCAATAGATATGTCACATTGTCATCTACTTGAATTATATGTTATTTCAAATGAATAGAAAGTACAGTGATAATCACATTCATAAAACCATAGGGGATAGAACATATGAAGATTCGTCCCTTCCTAAATCATGTATTGGAAATTTGGAACGAGAACATGATAACAGGGCAGAGGATTTGCAAGAGGAGTGTGGTCCCTGTGAGGAGGTTATCTTGTTAAATCATGGAAAGCAACACCCACGTCCTGTCCCTTTTAATCTCACCCTGCCCCGCCCTTACTGTACAAATAGAAAAGCTTATTTACACAGAATTCCGGTTAAATCATTACCTAATTTTAATAAACTCATGATTTCAGTTTTTTTTTTTTGGCTGAACCATTCTTTTATTCCTTGTTAAGATATGTTTCTAATTTTACTTCAATCAATTCTATCAAGATAATTAGTAGGAGTATATTATTTCGAGACTCGAGTCATTTTCACTTTTATACTCTTCATTTCATGTGCCTATTTTCTTTTACTTTCCTCTTGTCAATTAATGAGCACCAAAAAGACCTTAAAGTACCTAAAATACTGACCCCATATACATTGCGCTACAAAAAGAGAAAGAACAGAAAGTGAGAAAATCATCCACTTTTCTCTTGCGATGTATAATTTTCCTGTCTTCCTTCTTTCGTCCTTTCTTTCCTTTTTCGTTCCAGTTCTTCCTAGTTTACTACGCTGCAAGCCTGCAACTCGTGTTTGTGGGGATAAGGTTGTTTTTCATACTTAACCATATGGTCCATATCTTTTCTTTCTTTTGCCACTATCTATTTTATCACCTAAAACTGTAACACTGACTCCTTTGAATTGATATGATCCACACGTGAAGTCAGCTAAAAGATAAGCATATATATAATTTTGGAGAACGTATATACTTTGTGCTAGTTATCAATACTTCATTAGCGTAATATTCTTGTTATAATATATTAGTGTATGACTAATAGGATTTGTTTCTTTTAGCCCACTTTTTGAGCTCGCAGAATGATAGACCATCTTGACAAATCATGTAAAAGTTGGGAAAAAGTTTCAAAAAGAAATCTTGACGAGGACAAACCATAAGTAGCCTCATTTCCACCCAAGATCCTTTTATGATTTTAGATGAAGATTCATAAAGGTGCTTACGGCCAATCAAGAAGGCTACAATTTCTAACTAATTTATCATGTTACAACCATTGAAACAGTACTTGTTAGCTATAAAAAAAGGAGCCAAATGGAGACAATTATTTGGTATCTTTCAAGAGATTTGGTGTTTTCTCAAATCCTAATCGACTTTCAGTGGAAAATTGGCTGTCATACTTTTGCAATATTGATTGTTAGACTGTTAGCTAGTCAGCAAGTTCATTGATGGGGACTCTTGACTTTTTAAGATATCACATGCCTATCTAAATTTTAGGTGAGTAAATAGCGAAAAATATAGTGCTGGAGCAAAGCCATGAAATTATTAGAGTTCTTTTTCATGCCTAGGATATCGTTTTCGTGAAATTTTGACGTGGCTAGATATGGCAGTTGGTTTAGCAAGTTTTAGTTCATGAACGCTGTCACGACCCAAATTCACTAGTCGTGATGGCACCTAACCGACCTGTTAGGTAAGTCAACTATACTATCCAATTTCCATAATATTTAATAAGGCAGTTTAAACAAGAAAATTATCTAAATCTTATACACTTTCCCAAGGACTAGTAGTACAAATCATGATCTACGAATACAATTTACAAAGCTGATATGAAGTAAATACATCTTCTGTTTGAAAAGTACATAAACAGAGTTTTTATAAATCTACGACTACCATGAACAAGAGGCAGCTACAACGGAACGCAGGTACATCTTCAAATCCAGCAACCATCGAACATAGCAACAACAACAGACAATATCTGCACGCAATGTGCAGAAGTGTAGTATCAGTACAACCGACCCCATGTACTGGTAAGTAACAAGCCTAACCTTAGGTTGAAAGTAGTGACGAGCTAGAACATAGGTTGGGTCCAACACCAATAACCAACAGCAGTTCATAACAACGTAGAGCATTTAAATGAGGAAGTAACTCAAAGATAAAATGTTCAGCTTTTTCACAGTTTTCCGAAAGTAGTTCCGCTTTCAAGAATATCAGTGAATCTAAAACCCTTTACCGAAATCGTCGTAAAATATGAGATAGTTTGAAAACTGTAGTTTTTCTAAAAATCCTTTTCACAATAAATAAGATGTTTCATTTTCTTTCCACATAACAAGTGTGAAATACCTCTTTATGCCACATATCGATGTGTGTAAAAGTCATGGATGACGTGATACCGTACATCACGAGGAAAAAATGCATGTCTATGCCTGTATGTCATGCGTGCATGCCAATGCCATGTATCTCAGAGATGAATCATGTACTCACACTCTCAGAGTACTCAATCTCACTGTCTCACACTTTTCACTCATCATGCTTAATCACTCGGTACTGTATATGGCCCATTTGGCCCAGGGAAGATCCATCCAGGAATATATACATCACTGACCATCAGTCACTGTTGCTTCCAAACGCACACGCAAGTATACGTGGTCGACAAGTAATATAATGATAAGTTGAGTATCGAACCCACAGAGACTTGTGTAAACTACTCACGTAATTACTAAAATTGTTATTCAATCCAGCTAAAATCAAAGTCCAATAATGTGATTATATTATACTACGATTCTAAGTAATAACTAAATTATCAAGTAACGAATTGATTGTTGTGTATTCAGTAGATAAGTATTCCAGGGTTGTGATCGATTCACCATTCGTATTGTGTTCTAATTAACTCTCCATTTCATATAATTCACTCATGGTTACTAATTAATCGATAAATGCTCTCATAGCCTTCTCCCGAAGTACTACTCACCTATTCTCAATAGATTAACGCCTATATTCCTATGAAATCAATCTATTAAGAACGCATTAAGATTACGATATTTAATTAAGCACGGTGACTAGGTATATTCCTATCCTAACCACAAATCCGCTCCCCCTAAGGGTTAAGATCATGCTCTCTTCAATTCTTCTCTAATCTAAACATGGCTTTCCCAAGCATAGCATAGATAGTAAATAGAACCTAACTGTTGGCCAGACAATTAAGCAATTAAACACAGAATTGAAGAAACAACCATATATTGGTGAATTATAATCAAGGTCAAGCTAATATCAAACAACAATATTCATGGCTAAATCACAACCCTAGAACAATGGGTGTTTAGCCACTCATACTAGTGTTCATCACAATAAGGTTCAATTTCATCACAATTAGCAAAAACCAAGGGAAGAAAAGAAGAACTTGATGATCAAAATCTCTGCCTTGCCTCTTGCCTCTCTATTCCTTCACTAGACTATGAAAACCTTGATAGCTAATCCTTGGGAGAGCTTGACTTTATATAGGTTAAGTGGGATTTCCTTCATATTTCCAATTATACCCCTGACAAACACTTTCCGAAACTTGGACTAGTGCGGTCGCGCACCTGGGCGCGCATCTGACCGCGCTAGTTGGACAACGTACTGTTTTGAACGCGCTAAAATTAGCGCGGGCGCGCATCTGGGCGCGCTAGCCCAGCACTTTGTTTCCTCACTTCTGTTTTTCTCGTCTTCAAGTGTACTCATCTCCGAAGGGTCTTTCTTGCTCCAAAATAGTTCCAATCACAACTTTAAGGCATCACGTAGGCTCCTCATCCTGCAATGTATACAATTCACAATTAGAGCCTATTTTTCATCAATTAACCATACTATGACATTGGAATTTAACTAAGCGGGAGCATAAACAATCGCCAAATTACCTAGATTTAGCCTATTATCAACACCCCACACTTAATTCATTGCTAGTCCTCGAGCAATCACACTATACTTTCTAGAGGTTCCTTCACTCAACCATTTCCCCTAACGCATTACACCTAGAACAATTTACATACATTACGCCTAGCAGTGAACAATCCTAGCCTCAAAAGTCGACTCTCAAGTGCCATGCAATATTTATACTTCCTCAAAGTACTCTACACAAAAGTCAAGACTTGCCTTTCCTTCACGAATCACATGCCCTCACACTCACAATAAAGAAAATAAACTCAATCCATACATTTGAATCTCATGCTCACATATATCAAAGAAAATCGCTCACACTCACAAAAGAAGTCACATGCATGTACTTGGTACCATAAGCTTGCCCTTAATGTAAATCGCTACTAATGTAGGCTCACTCGATCTAAAATCAATTACGACTTTTTCATGGTTGTAATGTGAGCTAAGGGACGGGTAGGATATATTTAGGAATAGTGGTTCACCCTCCTAAGCACTTTAACACATCACATAATCACTTTGAGCGCAAATTCTTCAATCCCAACTTCAATTTCACAATTAAAATCACTCCCAACAATGTTCCCTCTTTCTTTAATCACCACTTTAATTTATACCCCACTAGCAAGAACAAGCCAACAATTTATTCACCTATATTTTCCTTCTTCTTGTTTTTTTTTTCAATTTCCGCTAGAGGTGTATTATTCTACAAAACAAGTGCACCTTTCTCCCTTTTATTGGTTCCACTCAAAAGACCCCACACTTAGTTCTTTTTTACTTCTTTTAGCGCTCATCTCACAATTAAAGTGCTTTAAGAGGTAAAAGGATAAAAACAATGTCAATTAAGAACAAAAAGGGTATAGGCTTGTAATGTGGGTACCAAATAAAAGTCTATAGGCTCAAAAGGGTTGACTAGGGATAAATTTTATTTGTGGTAAGCAATTAAGCTCAAAAAGATCAAAGAAAGCCTAAAATCATTTTTCACATCGAGCATCACCTCAAATTTTCTTCAACTCACATACCAGGCAAGTTCTAGACACAAGTACAAAGCATGGACTACACAAAAACCTCACCACACATGGCATATGATTCATTCCAGATCAGCTCATCAAGACGCTCCATTACGAGCATTCAATTCAGTAACAAACATACATATTAAGGCACTTTAGTGAGATTCAACAAATAAGACTAAGCGTTACACTCTAGGGTCTATTATGTTCAGGTGTGTCAACGCTATGGGTTCTCTCTTGATTTTCTAGCTCGTAGCCCATTAACCTACTCTACAAATCAAAAAGAAAACAAAATAAAAGAACGACCTATACCCGGTTCAAGTTAAAACCCTTGAAAAAGGACCGTGGCCCAAAGAAAAACCAAGGGGGAGTTGCTACACTACCTAAAAAAAATCTATTTGGTGTTTTCTCTAGACTAACTTCCCTCAAGAAAATTGTCTAAAAGATCCGTCATCAGGAAGAGTCTACATATTTTCCAATTTTTTTTCCGACTTAGTCCCTCAAGAACCCCGCCAAAAGGGATCCGTCGTCGGGACGAGCCACTTATCTACTTTAAACTAATGATTCCTACTTAACACCAAAACTATCAAGGTTAAATAAAACAAAATAAAAGCAACATTCAAATGATACAACGACGTACATACAATGAAGTACCCCCACCCCACACTTAAAAATGAAGACATATACCCATGGCTTAAAATTTGAATGAGCAGTGAGGTGAAGGAACTTCCCTGAAGTGTCACTCCTGGTCGGAGACAGCGTCTGGGTTGACGTTGCACGCACGACCCAGAGCTCGCAACCAGCCATGAATTTCTTTTCCGACTTCACTTGTCGGTCAGCTACCGCGTCTACTCGGGTGCCCAAATCAGTCATGGATGCTCGCAAACCAGCCATCTCCTGCTCCAAAGCACTGAAACGGGACACCCGGGCAGCTCCTGAAGATGGCGTAGTCCCAGATGGTCCTGCAACTACTACACCTTGTTCCTGAGCCTGTGGTGCGGCCTCCACGTTCCCGCAGCATCCTCCTCATCATCAGAATCATCAGAGCGACTACTCGCCGTCGCCTCTACTACTTCCTGCTCCTTGCCCGTGGTCACCTTATCAGCACGGAACTTGCCCTCCTTTCTTACCAACCCATTCACAGCTAGATTTTCGGGTACCCGAGCATCCCTGCATAGTTGAGTCACTAAAGAGGGGAAAAAGAACCCATACCTTTTGACTTGACTTCGGACGAATATCTCTTCATGCATCAATTTGGCCACATCGAAGTCGTAACCATTTACAAAGCACCAAATCAAGGCGCTCGGGGCCCATTTACCTCTGTAGTATTATGAGACGGAATCAAGCGGTTGTTTATGAGGTGCAACCAGCACTTCCCTTCAAAGGTGAGTACTGAGGAGTGGAATTTCTCCCCATAGTCCATCCAGACCACTTCTTTCCCGGGCACACAAATTGTCTCAAAAAATCGCGCCCATTTTCCGTCGTTCATTGGGTGGCGGCCGTACTCATAGAAGTAATCACCAGCATCCGGAGGTGGAGGCAGCTGGTAGGCCGTCCGTATTGCCTCAACAGAAGCATTCAATGGCTTTGTTCGAACGGGGGAATTAGAAAAGGGGGGGGGGAGTTAAAACCTAAACAAAATAAAAAGAAAAACTTAAACTACTAAAAAAAACGGGCGGCAATTTGACGGACTAGCTCGGCCAGATGCGCGGTCGGCTAGTTTTAGCTCGGCCAAGACAAAACATGGAGAAATTAGCGCGCCTAGATGCGCGCTCACATGCGTGACCGCGCTAATAGCGCGTTCAGAAGCGCTCCCAGGTGCGCGGCCCAGGCAGAACTTGTGCAAATTAGCGCGTCCAGTAGCGCGGGCGCGCACCTGGGCGGAATTTGTCCTCAATTTTTCACCTGTTCTTACCTCGTTTGATGGCCTTAGCACTTGCCCATTGTCACCTGCATTGGTTAGCACTTCCTAAAACACAAAATTAACAACTACTACTATCGTTGGGTTGCCTCCCAACCAGCGCCTTATTTAACGTCGTGGCACGACGATTACAACAATTCAATGGGTTGCCTCCCATCCAGCGCCTGATTTAACATCGCGGCACGACGCAGAGTCTCGCTTACTCATCAGCGATTACAACCTTGGTTTTTTCACGGTTAATCATTCCTCCCCAATAATGCTTGACTCTATGACCTTTCACCAAGAATTTCCTCTCACTATTTAAAGCTCGCAGCTTGATTGCACCATAAGGAGTGACTCTCACCACCTCAAAAGGACCTGACCATCTCGACTTTAGCTTCCTAGGGAACAGCCGTAGTCTAGAATTGAATAACAATACCTGTTGGCCTGGCTCAAAGTGACGTGGCTTGATATGCTTGTCATGCCATCGTTTTGTCTTTTCTTTATATAGCTTGGCATTTTCATAAGAGTGCAGCCTGAACTCGTCTAACTCATTCAACTGCATAAGTCTTTTCTCACCTGCGGTTTCAAGGTCCATGTTCAGCTTCTTAATGGCCCAGTATGCTTTGTGTTCAAGCTCAACGGGCAAGTGGCAGGCCTTCCCATAAACCAGTTTGTAAGGGGACGCTCCAATTGGTGTTTTATATGCAGTCCTATACGCCCATAGGGCATCATCCAACTTTGCAGCCCAATCCTTCCTATTCACACTCACCGTCTTCTCTAATATTTGCTTGATTTCTCTGTTTGACACGTCAGCTTGCCTAATTGTCTACGGATGATATGTTGTAGCAACTCTGTGGCGAACTCCATATTTAGCAAGAAGGTTATTCAACGATCGATTGCAAAAATGAGTCCCTTCATCACTGATTAAGGCCCGTGGCGTCCCGGATCTCGAGAATATGTTCTTTTTCACAAAAGCAGCTACCACCATGGTATCATTTGTGGGCAAAGAAATTGCCTCCACCCATTTTGACACGTAGTCAACGGCTAGCAAAATGTATTTGTTTCCTATGGACGGTGGAAATGGCCCCATAAAATCTATCCCCCACACATCAAAAAGCTCAACTTATAGAATATTATTTAAAGGCATCTCATGCTTCCTTGTGATTGTTCCCGTTCTCTGACATTAGTCACACTTCTTAACGAATGCATGGGCATCCTTGAATAAGGTTGGCCAAAAGAGACCGGATTGTAACACCTTTGCAGTTGTTCTATCTCCTCCATGATGGCCCCCATAAGGTGACGCGTGACAATCATACAACACGAATGCCACCTCTTTTTCAGGAATGCATCTCCTCATCAACTGATCAGCACATTGCTTGAACAAATAGGGCTCATCCCAGTAATAGAAGTTTACATCATGTAAGAACCGCTTTCTAGCTTCAGATTGGATTTCGGGAGGGAGTATTCCACTCACAAGACAATTCACATAGTCTACATACCATGGGGGAGGGTCTTGGGTTATAGCAAAAAGTTGCTCATCAGGAAACACTTCTTTAATTTGGCCACCCTCCTCCACGTGATCGTGATTTTCCAACCTTGATAGATGGTCAGCTACTTGGTTCTCTGTCCCCTTTCGATCTCGTATTTCTACATCAAATTCCTGCAG
>NC_031991.1:50832807-50836446 GCF_001879085.1 Nicotiana attenuata
ATGGACCTTTTGAAAGGTTATTGGCTTAGTTTGATATGATCAGGATCGACTTGAGGTCGGTGGATGGATTTAAATTTGAATATGGGCTCTATGTCAGGCCAGTTATGTTCATTTCAGTAATGCGCTCCTTATGGAGTAGTCAGGGTGTTATTTCGTTGTCAGATATTTCATGTAGTGATGCGTTGCGCCGTGTGAGTTGTGAGACGGCTTGAGAAATTTTTTATGTGTTGAGGATCCGCGTGGAAATGACGTATTATGAGCAAAATGGCTCTTGAGATTCAGATTGTATATCGCACCTCAGTTGTGCTTGAGTTTTGTAGCTTATAGCGCTATATGTCCCCTCAGGGATGGTATTATGCACTTAGCGTGCTTGTGACCAAATTCGATATCTTATTGTAATGAGCAATTTAGCTCGATGTATATCTCCTTATGCGAGTTCTACGTGTGGATCGGTTGGCACACCGCCATGGGTATGTTATTTGGATCGGGTGGCACGCCGCCATGGTTATGTTGTTTGGATCGGGTTGCGCTCTGCAACAGCATGATGTTCAGTACAGTTCCCTATATCTGCCTTTATGTGTTTCGTTTCCTATCTTTTTGGAGGAAAGCTCGTATTAGCTGTGAACCCGCGTCGCATGTATGATTCGCGAGCGGGGTGTCTGTTTAATATGTTGCCCGCGTCGCAGGTATGATTCGCGAGCGGGGTAATTGGATCTCCTTTTCATAGTTCATTTTTCTTCTTCCTTGTATCGCGCTCGAATCGGTAGCCTATTGGCACATTGTGGCATCAATTGAGACTTTTGATCATATCCGGGGTGGCATATTGCTTGAGTAGTTCGTACTGGGTGAGACGAGATTATTGGTTTTAAGATCCGTGCAATCCGAGTATATGAAATACATTAAGGAGCTAAGGCCATTATTCGGCCCAGAATGTAGTGATGGTTCTTGACAGAAGTATAGACCCAATGAATTGTTGATTCGGCAGTTGGTTATTACTTTCTGCACATCTCTCCCGTCGTGGCGGTATTGTAAGAGTTGGAGTAAGACCTATGTCTGTCATGGGGTGCAATAGGAGCATCAGATTAGTAGGATTTCGACTAAGTTGATCAGAAAATGTTATTGGGGTCCGGTGAGTAAAGTGATGCAAGGCGTGAATTCAGCTAAGGTATGCAGTCATGTTTGGGTACAGCGTGTAGTAATTGATATGGTGATCATATGTTGGAAACAGGTCGGGCATAGAATTTTGGATGTTGGAATTGGGCTCTAAGGCTTATTTGGTTGAATAAAAGGGAATATCTTCGTAATTAATCGAGCTAATATGCTCAACTGAGTTGTCGTAGCACGGGTAGGTACATGGGAAGATAGACAGCGATTTCAGACCACTCCAGAGAAGTTCTCAGCACGTTCGAGGACGAACGTATGTTTAAGTGGGAGAGAATGTAACGACCCGACCGGTCGTTTTGAGTACTAGCACTCCATTCAGCAGTCTGAGGCCATGAACAACTTCATTTCAGGTATTATGACTTGTACGCGTGGTCGGAATTGAATTTCGGGAAGTCCAGAGTTGATTTGAAAAGAGAATTCTTATTTCGGAAGCTTAAAGTTGAAAGAATGAACTAGGATTGGAATTTTGAGTAAACGACCTCGGAATCGGGATCTGAAGGTTCCACAGGTTCCTATGATAATTTCGGACTTGGGCGTATGCCCGGATTGGGTTTTGGATAACCCGAGAACGTTTCGGCGCCTATTGTGGAAGTTAGCATTTTGGAAGAAATTTCTTAAGTTTGGCTTGAAGTGCATTTCAGTGTTATCGATGTCCATTTGGGATTCTGAGTCTGGGAATAGCTCCGTATAGTGATTCTGGAGTTGGGAGCGCGATCGGAAGTGAATTCGGAGGTCCGTAGGTCATTTTGGAGCCATTTGGCTAAAGATAGAAATTTGAAGGTTTTTGAGAAGTTTGACCGAGAGTTTGACTTTTTGATATCGGGGTCGGATTTCGATTCCGAAAGTTGGAGTAGGTCCGTAATGTCGAATATGACTTGTGTGCAAAATTCGAAGTCAATCGGACGTGATTTGATACGTTTAAACATCGAAAATAGAAGTTTGAAATTCTAAAGTTCATAAAGCTTAGATTGGAGCTCGATTCATGGTTTTAGCGTTGTTTGATATGATTTGAGGCCTCGGTCAAGTCCGTAATGTGTTTGGGACTGGTTGGTATGATTGGTTCGGGTCCCGGTGGCCTCGGGTGTGTTTCGGGTTGTATCTCGCTCTTATTTGATGTTTCAACATAGTTTCTTTGGACATAAAGGGTACCATATTAAGCAAATGAGCTCCAAATTAAGTTTTTATTATACCATTAGATCCGTATCATAATTATGGAGCCATAGCAAAAAGAATCGTCGAATTTGGACATCGTATGAGGGAGTTATGCTCATTTTCGTGTCGGAAAGAATTGCTGGTTTCTGGTATGAAGATTTGTTCTTCGCGAACACGAGAGAGGTTCCGCGAACGCGAAGAAGAAAATGAGCTCCAAATTAAGTTTTTATTATACCATTAGATCCGTATCATAATTATGGAGCCATAGCAAAAAGAATCGTCGAATTTGGACATCGTATGAGGGAGTTATGCTCATTTTCGTGTCGGAAAGAATTGCTGGTTTCTGGTATGAAGATTTGTTCTTCGCGAACGCGAGAGAGGTTCCGCGAACGCGAAGAAGGATTTTTGGGTTGACTGGTCAATGCGAAAAATTACCCTTCGCGAGCGCGAAGGTCTCCCGCGAAGGCGATGAAGGAATATCGCCTGGTCAGTGCTTTAAACCGAGAATTTTAGTATTTTGGGCATAACTTGAGTTCTAGAGCTCCGTTTGAGGTGATTTTCGCGGTGTTTTTCTCGTCTAAACAAGGGGGTAAATATATGACCTTTATTTTGATGTTTCTCCTTGATAATTTCTGTTGGTTTCTATTTTTATCCGTGTTTGGATGGTAGAAATTGGGATTTTGAGCCCCAAAGTTGAAAAATGGTAAATCCTTGATTTGAGGGTCGATTCATGGACGAAATTGGATGAATTTCTGGATATAGACCATATGAGTTATGGGTAATATTTATTTTCAATAATTTTCAGAATCCGGGCACGTGGGTCCGAGGGGCATTTTTATCGACTTTTCGAGCGGAGTTGGGAATTGATATAAATTGAATTGTTATGAGTGTTTGAGCATATATTAATGGGTTTACATAATTGTTGGCTAGTTTTGGAGCATTGTGCATCAATTCGAGTCTTCGGAAGGGCGTGGAATGCCGGTTTTGGATCTTCGAAGCGAGGTGAGTCTCCTTTCTAACCTTGTAAGAGGGAATTGTCCCCATAGGTGAAATAATTGATTATGTGCTCCTATTTGCAGGGGCTACATACGCACGAGGTGACGAGAGTCCGTGCGTAGCTACTATTATGCTATTATCCGGGTAGTTAGGACCCAAAAGCATGTTATACTTGGATTATTTATGAACCCATTGATAGCTTGAATTGCTTAAATCACATTGAATTAGTAAGTGAATTTCTAAAAGGATTAAACTTCATTTCTTAAAATTTGTTAAAGGAGAATTGGTTTTAATTGGATAAATATTCCCCGATAAGTTCTTAATTGA
>NC_031991.1:50837096-50928574 GCF_001879085.1 Nicotiana attenuata
TGAGAAGGACATGTAGAAGGGTCAGGCGAGTTTAACTCTAAAAGGCCAGGCTTAGGGAGCGCAGGCTGAGCAGTTGATTAAAGAAGTGAGTTTGCCCAAAGTGGGAGAGCAGCGGAGCTGCGTAGGAGCTTGGTAATAAGATGACTATGCGCCTTAAGGAGAGTCTGTAACGATTTGAGAATATTGGTGCTTGGTTATTGGGGTCTATGGATCTAATTTGAAGTAGGGATTCTTGTGCGGCCGGAGATTTAATATAACGGAAAGGAGCCGCTTAAATAAAGAAGGATGTAGCATGACTTTGAATTGAAAGGATGTTGTCGCACACTTAAATGATGTCCACGAGGGGTAAATGGACCTGTGCAGCTGGAGAACGAGCTCAGGCTCATGGGGTGTTATTGATGACGTAATAATTGTACCCCGTGCGGCAGCGTTGGAAGATGCCGGAGAGAGCTTTTATAGGTGGGTTACCCAAGTGAGCAGGTTAGCGGTCGTGTGGTTGGCAAGGCTTCTGCGAAGAATTCTATCAGTTATATAGCAAAGGGATCGATTGTGCAAATATGATTGATGAGTCAGAATATAAGAAGGGGTTTTACAGAAAGATTTCGAGAACTTTGGCGGTTGATTGCGCAAGGTTATGTCAATAAGAGATAAAGAGGACGGGTGAGTTCCTAGTTTGTGAACTAATGGCTTCATGCTAAGTGGGAGAGTCCCACCGCTTATGATTGGGTTGCATGGTTAACTACTTGCGAAAATTTTGGCTATTAGCATATCGATGGGCTATTTCGGCTACGGAAAGGACCATAAGTGGTAATTTAAGCAAATGAAGTATTAAAGGTGGGCTATCGTTGGCCCAATTGGCCCATGTTCAGGCTTGGGGAAAGATTCAGGATTTTGCCTTGTATAGATGCGGGTTCCCAGGGAAGTGATTCGGCGGGTTCTTCGCCAAGAGGGTATTCATGTGATGGAAGACTCATGGAGTTGATTATATTCGGGGCCAAGTCAGAGCGGGTGGCTCTTAGCAACGGCCCTAGTGGATTCAAAGAGGTCAAGTGTGGTGCCTAATGGTTTTGATCCTATAGGTACGGTTAATAACCAAGCTTGGTGGCAGTCTATGAGAAGAGGCACGGAATGTTCTATGATGTTTTGACTTGCGATGTGGCAATTGGGAGGTACGAAATGGTTCATGGGATTTGAGACAGCATGGTCTCGTGATTCAAGGCCACTCGAGATGAGTGCAAATGGAGTATGTTATGTGTTGGATGGAGTTAGTATTATCTCTAAGGCAATCCAGGATAAATTGGAAAAGGGTAGATTGATTGGCCATAGTTGAAATTGGCATATTGGTGTTAGTGATCAGTTTCCTTCAGCGTGATCAAGATATGCAAGTAATTGTGACGGTACGTATCAGGCTTGTCAGCCGTCGTAATTGATGTTATTCAGAGGCATTCTACTGTTATGGCTTGTTATGTGGAAACAGATTCCGGAAGGGCTATGGTGGCTTAGACCACTACTTAGAGATTTGCATATTCTATAGTTTTGAGAATTCACCTATGTGATACTATGGATCTCCTGAAGTGAGTTAAGTGAAAAGTTTTCATATGATAAAGTGTTAACCTATTAGTGGTTCCGGAGTTATAATGAAAAGCATGTTCTATCGTATATTCGCATGATGGGTGCAGTGAGTAGTATGGAATTTGAAGTGAAGACCAAAGTTACAGCTCGGTGTTGACAAGGATGTCGCGAGCTCGAATGAGCAGGAAAGGAGTTTTTGATGATTAAAGATTTAAACCAAGTATGAAGGTTTGCGATAATGTCGTTAAATTGAGAATATATGCCTGGAGGGCACTCAGTTACTGGGTTGTGGATTGTGGATGAGTACTCCGATTATGACGGTTGTTCTTATGTGTTATGAGAAGAGGGAAATTAGTATGGACCTTTGAAAGGTTAATGGCTTAGTTTGATATGATCAGGATCGACTTGAGGTCGGTGGATTGATTTAAATGTGAATATGGGCTCTATGTCAGGCCAGTTGTGTTCATTTCAGTAATGTGCTCCTTATGGAGTAATCAGGGTGTTATTTCGTTGTCAGATATTTCATGTAGTGATACGTTGCGCCGTGTGAGTTGTGAGACGGCTTGAGAAATTTTTTATGTGTTGAGGATCCGCATGGAAATGACGTATTATGATCAAAATGGCTCTTGAGATTCAGATTATATATCGCACCTCAGATGTGCTTGAGTTTTGTAGCTTATAGAGCTATATGTCCCCTCAGGGATGGTATTATGCACTTAGCGTGCTTGTGACCAAATTCGATATCTTGTTGTAATGAGCAATTTAGCTCGATGTATATCTCCTTATGTGAGTTCTACGTGTGGATCGGTTGACACTCTGCCATGGGTATGTTATTTAGATCGGGTGGCACACCGCCATGGTTATGTTGTTTGGATCGGGTTGCGCGCCGTAACAGCGTGATGTTCAGTACAGTTCCCTATATCTGCCTTTATATGTTTCGTTTCCTATCTTTTCGGAGGAAAGCTCGTATTAGCTGTGAACCCGCATCGCATGTATGATTCGCGAGCGGGGTGTCTTTTTAGTATGTTGCCCGCGTCGCAGGTATGATTTGCGAGCGGGGTAATTGGATCTCCTTTTCATAGTTCATTTTTCTTCTTCCTTGTATCGCGCTAGAATCGGTAGCCTATTGGCACATTGTGGCATCAATTGAGACTTTTGATCATGTCCAGGGTGGCATATTGCTTGAGTAGTTCGTACTGGGTGAGACGAGATTATTGGTTTTAAGATCCGTGCAATCTGACTATATGAAGTACTTTAAGGAGCTAAGGCCATTATTCGGCCCAGAATGCACTGATGGTTCTTGACAGGAGTATAGGCCCAATGAATTGTTGATTCGGCAGTTGGTTATGAATTTCTGCACATCTCTCCCGTCGTGGCGGTATTGTAAGAGTTGGAGTAAGACCTATGTCTGTCATGGGGTGCAATGGGAGCATCAGATTAGTAGGATTTCGACTAAGTTGATCAGAAAATGTTATTGGGGTCCGGTGAGTAAAGTGATGCAAGGCGTGAATTCAGCAAAGGTATGCACTCATGTTTGGGTACAACGTGTAGTAATTGATATAGTGATCATATGTTGGAAACAGGTCGGGCATAGAATTCTGGATGTTGGAATTGGGCTCTAAGGCTTATTTGGTTGAATAAAAGGGAATATCTTCGGAATTAATCGAGCTAATATGGCCAACTGAGTTGTAGTAGCACGGGAAGGTACATGAGAAGTTAGACAGCGATTTCAGACCACTCCAGAGAAGTTCTCAGCAAGTTCGAGGACGAACGTATGTTTAAGTGGGAGAGAATGTAACGACCCGACCGGTCGTTTTGAGTACTAGCACTCCGTTCAGCAGTCTGAGGCCATGAACAGCTTCATTTCAGGTATTATGACTTGTACGCGTGGTCGGAATTGAATTTCGGGAAGTCCAGAGTTAATTTGGAAAGAGAATTCTTATTTCGGAAGCTTAAAGTTGAAAGAATGAACTAGGATTAGAATTTTGAGTAAACGACCTCGGAATCGGGATCTGTAGGTTCCAGCAGGTTCGTATGATGATTTCGGACTTGGGCGTATGCCCGGATTGGGTTTTGGATAACCCGGGAGCATTTTGGCGCCTATTGTGGAAGGTAGCATTTTGGAAGAAATTTCTTAAGTTTGGCTTGAAGTGCATTTCAGTGTTATCGATGTCCGTTTGGGATTCCGAGTCTGGGAATAGCTCCGTATGGTGATTCTGGAGTTGGGAGCGCGATCGTAAGTGAATTCGGAGGTCCGTAGGTCATTTTGGAGCCATTTGGCTAAAGATAGAAATTTGAAGGTTTTGAGAGGTTTGACCGAGAGTTTGACTTTTTGATATCGGGGTAGGATTCCGATTCCAAAAGTTGGAGTAGGTCCGTAATGTTGAATATGACTTGTGTGCAAAATTTGAAGTCAATCGGACGTGATTTGATAGGTTTAAACATCGAAAGTAGAAGTTTGAAATTCTAAAGTTCATAAAGCTTAGATTGGAGGTCGATTCGTGGTTTTAGCGTTGTTTGATATGATTTGAGGCCTCAAGCAAGTCCGTAATGTGTTTTGGGACTGGTTGGTATGATTGGTTCGGGTCCCAAGGGCCTCGGGTGTGTTTCGGGTTGTATCTCGCTCTTATTTGATGTTTCAACATCGTTTCTTTGGACATAAAGGGTACCATATTAAGCAAATGAGCTCCAAATTAAGTTTTATTATACCATTAGATCCGTATCATAATTACGGAGCCATAGCAAAAAGAATCGTCGAATTTGGACATCGTATGAGGGAGTTATGCTCATTTCCGTGTCGGAAAGAATTGTTGGTTTCTGGTATGAAGATTTGTTCTTCGCGAACGCGTGAGAGGTTCCGCGAACGCGAAGAACGATTTTTGGGTTGACCGGTCAATGCGAAAAATTACCCTTCGCGAACGCGAAGGTCTCCCGCGAAGGCGATGAAGGAATATCGCCTGGTCAGTGTTTTAAACCGAGAATTTTAGTATTTTGGGCATATCTTGAGTTCTAGAGCTCCGTTTGAGGTGATTTTTGCGGCGTTGTTCTCGTCTCTACAAGGGGGTAAATATCTGACCTTTATTTTGATGTTTCTCCTTGATAATTTCTGTTGGTTTCTATTTTTATCCGTGTTTGGATGGTAGAAATTGGGATTTTGAGCCCCAAAGTTGAAAAATGGTAAATCCTTGATTTGAGGGTCGATTCATGGACGAAATTGGATGAATTTCTGGATATAGACCATATGAGTTATGGGTAATATTTATTTTCAATAATTTTCAGAATCCGGGCACGTGGGTCCGAGGGGCATTTTTATCGACTTTTCGAGCGGAGTTGGGAATTGATATAAATTGAATTGCTATGAGTGTTTGAGCATATATTAATGGTTTACATAATTGTTGGCTAGTTTTGGAGCATTGTGCATCAATTCGAGTCTTCGGAAGGGCGTGGAATGCCGGTTTTGGATCTTCGGAGCGAGGTGAGTCTCCTTTCTAACCTTGTAAGAGGGAATTGTCCCCATAGGTGAAATAATTGATTATGTGCTCCTATTTGCGGGGGCTACGTACGCACGAGGTGATGAGAGTCCGTGTGTAGCTACTATTATGCTATTATCCGGGTAGTTAGGACCCAAAAGCATGTTATACTTGGATTATTTATGAACCCATTGATAGCTTGAATTGCTTAAATCACATTGAATTAGTATGTGAATTTCTAAAAGGATTAAACTTCATTTCATAAAATTTGTTAAAGGAGAATTGGATTTAATTGGATAAATATTCCCCGATAAGTTCTTAATTGACTGATTGAGCATGTATCCATATGTGTACCTGCGTCGCATGCATGATTCGCGAGCAGGGTATGTGTTTATTTATGGAACGGGCCGAAAGCCTCGGCAGATTAAATAGATGCATCTATGGTTTGGGCCGTTCGACCCTCGGTAGTGCACAGTTTACATTTCTGTTGGATCGGGCCGTCGCCTCGGTGTGATTTGCGCATGTTATTTGTCGCTTGAGAATNCCCAGCCACCAAACTGGGGCAGGAAATGTTCTTTGTTTTCTTTATTTGTTGCAGTCAGGAGCCCACCTGGAGAACAAGGGAATACTTTCCAAGCTTCAGCAGTCAGGAGCCCACCTGGAGAACAAGGGAATATTTCAAGTTCAGCAATCAGGAGCCCACCTGGAGAACGAGGGAAGTACAATTCCAATTTTAGCTTTAATTTTTAATATTTGATAACATGATGTGCCCAGCCACCACACTGGGGCAGAAATTTTCTTTGTTTGTCGGTTTTGTCGAAATCAGGAGCCCGCCTGGAGAACAAGGGGATACTTTTCGAGCATTGCAGTCAGGAGCCCGCCTGGAGAACAAGGGAATACTTTTCAAGTTCAGCAATCAGGAAGCCCACCTGGAGAACAAGGGAATGCTTTTCAAACACCAGCAATCAGGAGCCCGCATGGAGAATGGAGGCATATATTTCAAATCTCAGCTGTCAAGCATCACTCCGACGAGTGGCGAAACATCTCCAATCACAGTGCAAGGCAACAACGCAAGAATTCCAGTGGAAGAATACAAGTTCAAGGCAACACAAAGAGCAAGTTAGAAGACATAGATAGGACTATTCTTGTAATTCATAGATCATAGCTTAGGCTAGCTTCTTTTTATTTTTACACGGTGTAATAAGGAGGTCAGCGAGCAGCAGCAGCAGCAGCAGCAACAGCAGTGAAATCACAGCTCCTGGTAGTCCCAGCTACCAAACCTTCCAGAACTACACTGACCTGATTCCTTTATAGCCAAGGATATGTAGGCAACCTTTGAAGCAGGGTTCGGTCAGACAGTTTTCAAAAATGCTTCTCATGGAGTGCCAAGCAGGCAAAAATCTCTCATAGTTTCTCACTTATCTTTGCACGAAAACTCTTCGTGTTTCCGAGCAAAGAGGGGCAGCTGTGAGCACGTGATTTTTGCCTCGCTTGAACTATTCCTATAAAACTCTTAAAATTAGGATTTTTTCTTTAGTATTTGATTTTAGGGAATTAATTGCATGATGCTTGTTTTGGTTTGCATTTTTGTGCGCATTTTTAGTTGTCATAAAAAATAAAATGAAAAAATAAAAAAAAATTATTACAAAATAGCATACTTGCATTTAGGACCCAATTCTAGATTTTTAGATTAATTAACATAATTGAAAATAAGAGAAAATAATCCTTTGCATTGTTTTACTTTTAATTTTGATTTTTCCTTAAGTTTTCTTTTTAAAACTAGGATTTGTTTGATTTTTGAGAATTAATTAGTTTTAATTTTAGAGTTTAAATCAGGTCTTGTTTATTTTTAATTTTGTACTTAATAAAATCTAAAAATTGTGAATAAGAAAAGGAAGAAAAGAAGAAAACAAATAAAAAAATTCAATTAATTAAAAAAAGAACGAATTTTTAGGCTGTTGTGTTTGGGCCATTTTAATTCATTAGCCCAAAGCCAAAAATCCCCAAAACCGGACCAAACACCCAACCCAAATACACCCAAACCCGGTCCAGCCCCGTGTTAATAAAACGACACTGTTTTGTTAAGTGTTAATCCTGGTCGTCGAGGATCTTGGATCCTACGGTCAGGAACTAGGTTAGTTTTAGTATAAAAATGTCGGATAACCCTACCTCCCCCCCCCCCCCCAGGTTGTCTCTCTCATTCCCCACTCTAACCAGAGAACTCCCCATCGGTGCCGCCCTAAACCGCCGCCGGAAATCGTTCACGGCGGCGGTTAAGCTCCAAATTTGCCCAAATTTACACCCCTGCACCGTCTTAACCTCCTCAATACAAATCTGTGATTAATTCTCCTCAAATCCCAACCAAACGCCTCAAACACTTGAAACCCTAGGCGCCGCCACCACCGTGTACGGCGCCGCCGCCACCCAAATCCGTCCAAATTAACACCCTTGAACCGCCTTCATCTCCTCTCCCCAAACCCCAAACCCCGTCGCTTGAATCCTCACAAAACTTCTCAAATATCAAATCGAAAATCCGGCCTAAACCCTAAATCCTCCAAATCTCACCAAATTGACATCATATGACCTCCTCACTTCCCTCATGTTGAATCCATCGTCACTAGCATTCGAATTTCACCGGAGTGGTTCGAATTTTAAATCTGAGAAGCAGCAGGACTGTAGAAACTATATATCAGTAAGTTTTCTGTTCTTTCTTTCTTCCTTGTTTGATTTTTCTTCTCATGATTTTTGATTTCTAATTTAATGTTCGTTTTTGGTTGATTCTGCCTACACTATTTCTGATTTTTAGTTTAATTTTGTTTTAATTTTTGATGTTGTTGGTTTAATCCAGTGGTCAGTTCTTTGATTTTTACTTTTATTGAGTAGTTTAGTTAAATTCGATTTTTTGTTTTCTGTCCGGTTTTCTTAGAACTAATTTCGATTCTTTGTGATTCATATTTGACTTCGATGCATGATTGTGTATTTGACATGAATTATATTTTAGTTTCCATTTTTTTTACTTGTTGGTTAATGGTTAATTCACTGTTTTGACCATAGGATATTAGTGTTCATTAGGGTTAAAGTCCAATTTCAATTAATTAGATTAGTTAGCTCAAATTTTAAACTCTGTTTGGTTATAGCTGATTGATCTCTAGTATTAGTATTGACTAACTATGGTTGTTTGGTTAGTTAACAAAGCTAGGCTGGGTTAGTAAATTTCAGAGTAATTGAAGGGTAGAATAGGCACTCCTAGGTAGAGAATAATGCTGTAATTGAGACTAGAACCAACTAGAATCTTCTAGGACCTTCCAAAGTAAGGCTTTAGTGTAAATCTCAGTAATTTTAGTGGGATAACTTGAGTAACAAGTCAGAAAATAAAGGGTTAAGAAGAAATAAGTGAAGAACTAATGGTGTAAATAGAAAATGGAAGAGCTGCTCTCATTTTGCCTATAAAAGGCAGTAGATACTGCCTTATTTTACAAGTTTTGAGCCTAAAAAGAAGTCCCCTCCAAAATTTTCTCTCTAATCTCCAGATCTGAATTTGAAATTCAAATATTCAAAAACCCAAAAACAAGAGAAAAACCTTCAAAAATCCAAAAAATACTGTTCCATTAGATAATCCAGGTTAATTTTGGCTTTTAGTTATCGATTTCCATTCTTCTAGTTCAATACTTGGATTCTGAAACTTCAAGTGTTCCCTGGTCTGATTTCAAGCAATTTTGGATCGGTTTAAACTGGTTTTGGATGAGTTGTGCATCTGCTGAAGTAGTATAATGCATTTCGAGCTTATTTGAGTGCATTTCAAGCGATCCTTGGGTTGATTTGTTAATTTCTGCTTGGTTTGAAACATTTCTGGAATCACTGAGTCATTTCTGGGCTAGAATCAGTTGTGTGTGTTGCTATTTGAAACTCCAATCGTTGTTGCCTGCTCTGCTGTTGCTAACTTCTCCTTCTTCTTGTTACATTCTGATTTCCAGGTACACACCTTCAATTGATGTAACTCTGAGTTGAAGTCGAAATAAAATTCATTCACGACTTGGTTGCCTGATGATGTACTCGTTTGGATTGATTACTTGTCAACACCTAGACACATGTTGATTGCTATGTAGTAGTTTAATTTAGTTTTACATGATTTGTATAACTAGGACTGTTAATTAGTGGACTGTTAAAATAATTAAGGCATGCTCCTGGAAACGTGAAAACTCAGTGGCTATTAGTAGTTTAATTTGGTTGAGCTTGGGTTGCTAGTGTGATGAAGAATCTCAGTGGGCCCTCATATGCATTTCATTGTTTGTTTTGGATTATTTAAACTTGAAATCATCTAGTTATAGTTTTCCTATAGCTAGTACCTGTTTAACTTAGAGTTATTTCGGTTTTTAAAAAAAGAAGAATCAGAAACATTTGGATTTGGGTTTGATTTTGAAATCTAGTCTAATTTCAAACTTAACCTGTGTTGTGCTACAGCAATTCATATCTTCGTTAATATGTAAGTGTTAATAACTTTAGGTTAATGGTTCGAATCAATAGTTTACTCGAATTGAATTATGCATCATCAATTAGACTGGCTTGAGTTAGTTAACCTGTTCGAATTTAGTCCAGTTAGAGTTCGTGAGGGATCATTGCTTCAGTAGTTCGAGTGCGTGAGTATTATTTTTCCGTGATTGCCGACTGTTGGAGCACATCTAGAGTAATTTGAAAGTAATTCCAGCAAACCTTTGTTTAATTAAATTGTGGTTCAATTGAGTTTAAAGGGTCAGGGATATAACAGCCTATCCCCAGGCGTTTGGGCCTCAGGCCATCTGCTGCGCGGGCCCAGGTTCAGAGTTCATTTCCTTCACATTTGGACCTGGGCCAATGCCTGGTTTACCTCAGCCCAATAACAAATTATTCAGGACTTTTTCTTGTGTTTTTAGAGACAAAATAATTAGAAAAATCATAGCCGCTTTAGGATCAGCCTTTGAATAAAATGAGATGAGCCTCGCCAAACAAAACACATAAATTGTGGGGCCCTCGATAAATGTTTACATAAATACTTAGACTCCGGGATGGGTCATTTAGCGAATTTTACGGTTTTCCCCAAAGATAATAACGCGATATTATCTGAAATGTATATATAAACTGTGCTGAAACCCTTCTCTTCTCACCTCCGGGGATGTGCTTACTGGTTGAGACTCCCTATTCTGTTAGTGTCATACCTTGAAATAAGAAAGAGGCCGGACAAGTTACTAAGCCGGACGATCCCGCGGGTCCTCGGTACGTAGCCCCCTCCTCGACTCGAGTTGTCCGCTCGGGTACACAGTCTAGAACCCATACCCAGGATTTGAACCTAGAATAACTTGACTTCATGCCGGATCCCTAGTAGGAACGCTTATTTGCATCACGTACATTTTGACTTAGGGGACTCAACACAGGGGTTGGGTCCGTCTAGGACAGGTGTACCCGGAATAATGGACCATCCTGATGCATCCTACTTGTGCATTTATTTGTTTTGGACTCGCATGCTGACCGGCTTTGAATATCTCGGAAAAATTGGAAAAACAAAAGAGAAAAAGAGAAAATAGTAGTGAGTTAATTACCTATATTAGAAAAACCAATGTCCAAGTAATGCCGAAATGCTGCCAGATTTTTGAGAAAATGAAAGAAAAAGTAGAAAAGTATTTTTTTTGTTTAGTTTGTTTTGTTTGCCAATGGAAAGAAAAACAAAAAAAAAGTTTTATTTTCTAATTAGTTTTTTTATTTGCCACTGAAAAAGAAAATATAAAAAAGAATCTTGCTTTCAGAAATAGTGTATTTGCCAACAAAAATAAAAAGAATCTTGTTTTCAAAATAGTTAGGTTTATTTGCCCGAACTACGCAGGTTTGATTCTCACCGGATGTGAGATACGTAGGCAACCCTCATCGGGTCCAACCTCCCCTTTTCAAAAATAGCCAAAAATGCCAATTTTTTTTAATTTCGTCATGAATAAGTCGGGTGCCGCCATTCTTGTTTTAAATAAGCCGAATGTCCCCAAAAAGGGCGCCGGAAGGCTGTTTTTGCAAGAACAGCTACCCTGAGTCAATTTCAACGGTTAGCAGGCACAGCCTTAAAATCTTCTCCCCGAAGTGCTGAAAGGCCGTAATTGCAAAACCGGCCATTTGTTTTAAATCGGAAATTTGAAACAAAAATAGTGTCATTTTTTCATTGTTAGGTCAAAATAAGTGATTAAATCACCTAAATAAATGTGCAGGATGAGCACGACTCAAAATGAACCTTTTTCAATCATGCATAAAATCCCTTTGGAGTTGCGTCTGTGGTGGAACGACTTAGGAGGAGAAGGGCAAGATGAGGTCAAAAAATATTTGAAAGGGCTTACCGGTTTGTTGGAGATTGTGCCTCGGGGAGATATCATTAGAGCGTTGGTCACATGTTGGGACCCGACACATAACGTCTTCCATTTCTCGGACTTTGAGCTAACTCCGACACTAGAGAAAATAGCCGGCTACATCGAAAAAGATGAGTTTCCTTTAAGGCATAAGTACTTGGTTGCCCCGAGAACTGTGGCTATGCACAGATTTTTAGACTCACTGAAAATAAGCAGGACGGTCCACAATGCAGATTTGGCAAACGGCTTTTGTACTCCACACTTCATATATCACAGATATGGCCATATAGGAGGTTTCAACAACCCGGAAAACAAGATATGTAGCAAAGGGAACCGCCAAAAATGGGAGGAACATAGACGTTTTGCTTTTATGGTGGTCCTTTTGGGGCTTGTGGTATTTCCAAGGAAAGACGGAAACATTAACATAAAAATAGCCGGGGTCGTTAGCACTCTACTCACTCAAGCCAAAAGCACTCTTGCGCCCATGATATTAGCCGAAATCTTCCGCGCTCTTACAGCCTGCAAAGCCGGGGGAGACTTCTTCGAGGGGTGCAATCTATTGTTGCAAATGTGGATGACCGAACACTTGTGCCGTCGTCCTCAATTACTGAGTTATGGGTCTACAAAGAAGACATGTATAGAGGAGTTTTACACAAGGATTAAGGGGATCAGCTTGCCCGAGGGATTCACGGGCTGGACTTCATAATTTCGATCCCTCACTGCTAGTCAAATAGACTGGACATTTGGATGGTTGCCTGTCGATGAAATCATATATATGCCAGCAATGGGGCCACATTTCCTTTTGATGGGTCTTAAGAGCATCCAGCCTTATGCCCCGTATCGGGTTTTAAGGAAACTCGGCAGGTGCCAAATAGTGCCAAAAGACGGCGATCTTAGTGCTCAGGTAGTTGAAATTAGCCCTGACGGACAATTCCCTGAAGCAAGAGTCCGCCAGATCTGGAATGAATGCCAATACTTAAAAGTGGATACTTGCGTACAGGATCGGGCCAAAGGCGAAGTGTCGCCAGGATACCTTGCTTGGTATAGGAAAGAATATGAGCATGAAAGGCCAGCTAAAAGACCTCACATCCGGGAGTTTGCCGAATCATCGCAAGAACAGTGGGCTTGGTTAGCTAAAGAAAATGAGTACAGGGCCCGCATAGGAGCATTGGAAAAACAGGTCCAAGACCTCCAGTTTGAAAACAGCGTGCAAGCCGCAGCTGACGAGGGTGAGAGAAAGAAATTGGCCAAAGAGAATGAAGCCTTACGAGCCCAAATCCAAAAGATGAAGTTAGCGGCCGAAAATCCCGTCAGGAGTGCCAAAGATGCGAAGCTTATAGAAAATCTAAGGCAAAAAATGAATGACTACAGTTTTGACCTCAACAAAGCGGAAAGGGAATTAGCTGGGGTTCGAAAACAATTGGCTAAAAATGTGGAAGAACGGGCCCGCATGGTTAAGCAGTTAAAAGAAGAATACAATAATGAGGTCACAGGATTAAAGAAAAAGGTCATTGCCACGGAGAACAGAATGATCAAACAGGCAAAAGAATTCAAAGTTGAAAGAGAGCACTGCTATACGACATTGGCACAATTAGAAATGGACTTGCAACAACTCCAGGAGCAAAACCAGGTAGCCGAGCAAACTTTGGAGGCTAGGGCCCAACAGATAGGGCGGTTGCTTCAAGAAAAAGGCAGAATCAGAGAGAGAATCTTAACCGTTGCTCATTCCATTACTAGGAAATGCCAAATGTGCGAGAACATGACTCGTACCAGCTTCTTTGCATCAGTAATGATATTTGTGAAGCAGATAATGAGTGACCTGGACAGACTTCAAGGGGAACTTGCATATAGGCCCGCGGCGAGACCGAACGATGTCCCGCGGGCACCAGGAGCTTTAATGTATTCATGATTGTCTTTTGAGTCTGTATTTCTTTTTCTACTAGAGTTTGTCATTTGAGTCTGTATTTCCGTTTCTACTGGAGTCTGTATTTCCTTACAAGTCAGTCAGTTGATTGAGTCTGTATTTTTGTTTGAACTAGAATAGGGATGGTGGAGTCTGTAGTTCTTTTCTGCATCAGAGTCTGGTAGTTGTTTAGTCTGTCAGTTTTGAGTCTTTGTAATAGACGTAGTTGCTATCAATAAAATTGAAATTCCCAAAAAATATTTTTGCTTTACATTTATTCTTCACGAACTATGCTCGGTCTGATTCACACGGGGTCGTGATACGTAGGCAATCTCCATAGGATTCGACCGTAACCAAATAATAAAATGGAAAATATGCAAAACGAGAGAGCGGCAAAAAACAATGGAAAAACAAAAAGAAAGTGGCACATAGAAATAAGGAAAAGCCGGGATGACGCATGCAACCAAGCAAAGGCATAATAGAAATGGTTAACTGCTTAGATGCATTCATTCCCCAATGTACGGTTATCTATCTGTTAATGCCCTAACCGCTAACAAGTTGTTGTTGATGAGTTCAGGCAAGTGGTTAAGTTGACTGGCATTCTGGCAACCCATCCCTACAACACCCGCTCTAAGGATAAGTCAAACATGGTCAACCAGGAATTAGAAGCAAGCATTGTCGACCCGTCTAGGGAGGAGGAAGTAGTGGACGTTAATGCAATGAAGGAGGAGATGTATAAACTGAAGCAACAAATGGCCGAGATGTACCAGGCCTGGTCAAAGGGACACCCACCACCAGCCTATCCTGCTAACCCCACCTACATCCCACCACTAGCCCAGCCTCAAGATCCTCCCACAGTGAACTCATCTCCGGCTTTCCCTACTTACCAGCAGTACTACGGAACCACCTCTCAAACACCACCACCTCCACCACCCAAACAAATTCCATGCCCTCCACTGCCAACTACTCCTGTGTTTGTGGCTCCCCCACCCGTCGCATTACACAGGTCTTCTAGCGAACCTTTATTCCAAACCCATGATAACCAGTATTACCCACCCGAAGCCACCTTCAAACCACCAGAACCATGCTCTTACACTCCCCGTCTTGATCTCTCAGCTGAAGAAGAAAAGCCTCCCAAAAACCCAGAGCAAGAGGAAATGATACGGAAGGTTAAGAGCTTAGAGCAGTCATTCAGAAATATGCAGGGGCTCGGAGGACAAGTGAGTGTAGCCTACAAGGACCTGTGCCTGTTTCCTGATGTCCAATTGCCAGCAGGATTCAAGTTACCCAAGTTTGACTTATATGATGGCCATGGTGATCCGGTGGCCCACTTAAGGGGGTTCTGCAGCAAAATGAGAGGAGCTGGGGGACGGGACGAGTTATTGATGGCTTACTTGAGTCAAAGTCTAAGTGGAGCAGCCTTGGAGGGGTACACACGACAGGATCATGCTCGATGGTACACTTGGGACGATCTGGCCCAAGCATTTGCATGTCATTTTCAGTATAATCTCGAAATTGTCCCAGATCGTCTGTCGCTAACTAAAATTGAGAAGAAGCCCGGAGAAAGCTTTAGAGAGTATGGTTTTCGGTGGAGAGAGCAGGCGGCAAGAGTCGATCCTCCAATGAAAGAGAGCGAGATGGTTGATTATTTCCTACAGGCTTTGGAACCCACCTACTATGGTCACTTGGTGTCAGCAGTGGGAAAATCTTTCAACGAGGTAGTGAAAATGGGAAGTATGGTGGAAGAGGGTCTCAAGTCTAACAAGATTATGAGCTATTCAGCAATCAAAGCAACTACCCAGGCTATTCAGAGCGGCACTGGAGGGGTATTGGGAAAGAAGAAGAAAGAAGATGTTGCAGTAGTGGAATCGAGAGCTTGGTCCAGAGGTCCATCACCATATTATCACCAACCTCGCCCTCACCCCCAAACCTACCCACACACCCCATATGGCCCACCGCAGCACTATTACCCACCTCCTGTCCCCAATTTCTCTGTCCACCATGCCCAGACATACCCCCAACCTCCTACCCATGCGCAATGGCGCGCACCCACCCCACAAAATACTTACCCAGCTCAAAACACCTACCCACCCCCAAGAACCAACAGAAATCCCACTGGAACCGGTTTTCGACCTAACCCTGCATTTAAGAATGATAGGCTGCAAAAGAAGAAGACTTTCACTCCCTTGGGTGAATCTTACACTAGCTTATACCACAGATTGAGACAGCTGGGCATGTTGAGTCCGATTGAACCCAAATTGCCAAATCCTCCCCCAAGGAATCTGGACCACTCTGTGAGTTGTGAGTGTTGCTCAGGTGCGCCGGGACATGACACAGAAAAATGTTGGCACTTGAAAACGGCCATCCAGGAGCTTATTAACACCCGCCGAATTGAAGTGCAAGCCCCAGAAACGCCTAACATCACCCAAAATCCATTACCAACCCATCACGAGACCCATATGATTGAGCTAGTCCAAAAGGGAGAACATAAGAAGCCGTCACAAACTGTAATGATGATCAGGGCTAGTGAGGATAGATCAAGTGAGAAACTAACAAAGGGGAGAGAATTGATCAAGGTAGAAGAAACAGTTAGCAAACCAGTTGTAGTGATAAAGAAGGAGCTTTTGAGCAGTGTTGCAGAAAAATAAGAACCAGCTAAAGTGGTAGTGTCGGGGGCAGCAGTCAAGCCCGTTGTGATTGTAAAAGGGGCTCGCACAGAGCCAGTTGTTATCAAGCCAGTGACTCAGTTACCAGTAATCAGTGAAAAGGCCGTCCCATGGAATTACGGCCGAGTGACAGTGATGTATCAGGGGAAGGAGGTCAAGGATGAAGTGTGTGAAACCCATGGGCTGACTCGCTCAGGAAGATGCTTTGCTCCTGACGAGCTGAGAAAGGCTAAACTCACCAAAGATAATCCAGTACAAGTAAAGAAAGTTGTAACTGAAGAAGAGGCAGAAGAATTCTTGAAAAAGATGAAGGCAGTGGATTATTCCATCGTAGAGCAATTGAGAAAGACCCTGGCACAGATCTCATTGCTATCATTACTAATCCACTCAGATGAGCACCGCCAGGCATTGATGAAAATTTTGAATGAGGCACATGTTCCTGATAAGATTTCTGTGAACCATCTAGAGAAAATAGCAAACAAGATTTTCGAGGTCAACAGGGTTACATTTTCCGATGATGAGCTGCCTTTGGAAGGCACTGAGCATAATAGAGCACTCTACCTCACGGTGAAATGTGAAGACTCTGTGGTCACCCGGGTGCTAGTTGATAACGGGTCCAGTGCAAATATTTGCCCTCTCTCCACCCTGGAAAAGTTAAAGGTGGATAGTGAGAGAATCCACAAGAATAGTATTTGCGTGCGAGGATTTGATGGGGGAGGCAAGGACACAGTTGGGGATATCGTGTTGGAACTGACGACAGGTCCGGTTGAATTCACTATGGAGTTCCAGGTGCTCGACATGGCCGTCTCTTACAACCTCCTGTTAGGCCGACCCTGGATTCATGCAGCAAAAGCAGTGCCATCTACCCTGCACCAGATGGTTAAATTCGAGTGGGACAGGCAGGAGATTGTGGTGCATGGGGAAGATAGCTCGTGTAGTCTGGGTGGTGCCATTGTGCCTTTCATAGAAGCTGAGGATGACAAAGGTCCATGGGTTTATCAAGTCTTCGATACGGTACCGGTTGAAAAGATCCCGGAAGGGAAGTGTATTCCTGTGCCAAAGGTAGCTGCTGCATCTGTCATGGTTGCGTCGGAAATGCTGAAAAATGGATTTGTACCTGGAAAAGGCTTGGGTGCTTCTTTACAAGGCATCGCACAGCCCGTATCCCTTCCTGCAAACCTGAATACTTTTGGTTTAGGTTTCAAGCCCACTACTGCAGACATAAGGCGATCTAGAAAAATGAAAAAGAAAGCATGGACCCTTCCAAAACCTATTCCCCGCCTTTCCCGTTCCTTTGTCAGGCCTGGTACTAAGAAGCGCCTAGCAACAGCAATGCCCAATGGTGTGGTTGATCCCGACGAGGAGCTGATTGAGAGGTTTGAAAAGTTGTTTCATGAGGTGAATGTGTTAGAAGCCGGAGAAGGTCCAAGCAAGGCAGATGTTCAGTTCGTGAGGCCCCAGGCCAAGCTTAACAATTGGGAAACAACTCCCCTTCCTACCCGGAGGGAGTCTTGGTAGTTAGTTTTGATTTTCTTTTCAGTTTCATCTGGATTATTTCCAAGGTGGTAATTCGGATGCTATGTTCCATCCGTTTGGATGAGTTAAACCTTGTTATCTTAAATGTTAATGAAATGCAATTTCCATCTTTTTCATTCCTGATAGTTTTCATTTTTGTCTTTCTTTTCTTTCTTGTACAGTCCCTTTTATGCTGGTTTCAGTGATGTGTCATGCACGAGGAGTCTTCAGCCCAGTCTTAAGTGCCAATCTAACTCAGACATAATAATACAAGAAATTGAGTGTGATGACGAAATAGAATATGATGATGAGGAAGCTTTTGAGGAAATCAGTAAAGACTTAAGCCATTTTGAAGAAAAACCCAAACCTAATCTGAATGACACCGAGGCAATGAATTTAGGGGATCATGAGAATGTGCGGGAAACGAAAATAAGTGTCCATTTGGAACCACAGCTCAGAGAAGAGATAATTAAAGCACTGTTTGAGTACAAAGATGTTTTTGCATGGTCATATGACGACATGCCAAGGTTTAAGCACTGATTTGGTGGTCCACAAATTGCCCACTGACCCAGCATGCCCTCCTGTCAAGCAGAAGCTAAGGAAATTTAAAACAGACATTAGTGTGAAAATCAAAGAAGAGGTTACCAAGTAGTTCGAGGCAAAGGTCATCCGGGTCACGCGGTATCCCACCTGGTTAGCCAATGGTGTGCCTGTGCCAAAGAAGGATGGAAAGACCAGAGTGTGCGTAGATTACCGTGATCTCAATAAGGCAAGTCCAAAAGACAACTTCCCACTACCAAATATCTACATATTGATTGACAATTGTGCCAAACATGAGATCGGTACCTTCGTGGATTGTTATACGGGCTATCACTAGATTTTGATGGATGAGGAGGATGCAGAAAAAACGGCATTCATCACGCCTTGGGGAACGTATTGTTATAGGGTCATGCCGTTTGGGTTAAAGAACGCAGGGGCAACGTATATGAGGGCGATGACCACCATGTTCCATGACATGATACATCGGAAAATTGAGGTCTATGTGGACGACGTGATCATAAAGTCGAGAAAACGATGTGACCATGTCAGGGATTTGAGAAAATTCTTCCAGAGACTCCGCAGGTACAACCTCAAGCTTAATCCATCAAAGTGTGCGTTTGGAGTTCCATCTGGGAAGTTATTGGGATTCGTGGTGAGTCGGCGCGGTATTGAATTAGACCCGTCTAAGATCAAAGCCATTCAGGAGCTACCGCCGCCAAGGAACAAGAAAGATGTGATGAGTTTGCTTGGTAGGTTGAATTACATCAGCAGGTTCATTGCCCAGCTTACAACTACTTGCGAGCCCATCTTCAAGCTGCTAAAGAAAGATGCTGCGGTCAGATGGACGGATGAATGTCAAGCAGCATTTGACAGGATTAAGGAGTATTTGGCTAGTCCACCTGTGTTGGTCCCGCCGGAGCCGGAAAGGCCCTTGATCCTTTATCTGACCGTGCTAGATAATTCTTTTGGTTGTGTACTGGGGCAGCATGACATCACAGGAAGGAAAGAGCAGGCAATTTACTACCTCAGCAAGAAGTTCACATCATATGAGGTGAAGTACACTCAACTTGAGAGGACGTGTTGTGCCTTAACCTGGGTAGCGCAGAAGTTGAAGCATTACTTGTCAGCATATACGACCTATCTCATCTCTCGGTTGGACCCGTTGAAGTACATTTTTCAGAAGCCCATGCCCACAGGGAGGCTGGCAAAATGGCAAATCTTGCTTACGGAATTTGATATTGTCTACGTGACCCGGACTGCAATGAAAGCACAAGCGCTGGCTGATCATCTGGCTGAGAATCCAGTTGATGATGAATATGAACCTTTGAAAACATACTTTCCCGACGAGGAGATAATGCATGTTGAAGAATTAGAACAAGTCGAGAGGCCAGGATGGAAACTGTTCTTTGATGGAGCTGCCAATGCCAAGGGCGTCGGGATAGGAGCAGTATTGATTTTCGAGACAGGGCAACACTACCCTGTCACTGCTCAACTTCGTTTCTATTGCACCAATAACATGGCTTAATACGAGGCATGTATTTTGGGTTTGAGATTGGCTATAGACATGGGTGTCCAGGAAATCTTGGTCATGGGTGACTCGGATCTTCTGGTATGCCAGATTCAGGGTGAATGGGAGACACGAGATTTGAAGCTCATACCATATCGGCAATGTTTGCATGAACTTTGTCAATGGTTCCAATCAATAGACTTCAAGCACATTCCAAGGATTCACAATGAGGTTGCCGACGCTTTGGCTACTTTGGCGTCAATGTTGCATCATCCAGACAAGGCTTATGTGGACCCATTACAAATTCAGGTCCGAGATCAGCATGCCTATTGTAATATGGTGGAAGAAGAGCTTTATGGTGAGCCGTGGTTCCATGATATCAAAGAATATCTCCGGATGAGAGTATACCCAGCACAAGCTACAGGAGATCAAAAGAGAGCAATTCGACGCTTGGCAAGCGGATTTTTCTTCAGCGGAGGAGTGTTGTACAAGAGAACTCCAGATATTGGATTGTTGAGATGCATGGATGCTAAACAGGCTACAGTTATCATGGGTGAGGTACATGCGGGAGTTTGCGGACCTCATATGAGTGGATATGTATTGGCAAAGAAGATTCTCCGAGCAGGTTATTATTGGCTTACTATGGAACGGGATTGCATCAGTTTCGTACGCAAGTGTCACCAATGTCAGGTACATGGAGATTTGATTCATTCTCCATCATTTGAATTGCATACAATGACAGCATCATGGTCGTTTGTTGCTTGGGGAATGGATGTCATTGGTCCGATCGAGCCAGCGGCGTCAAATGGGCACAAGTTCATTCTGGTAGCTATTGATTATTTCACTAAGTGGGTTGAAGCAAAAACCTTCAAATCTGTGACCAAGAAGGCAGTGGCTGATTTCGTGCATTCGAATATCATATGTCGGTTTGGGATCCCGAAGGTAATCATCACAGACAATGGTGCCAATCTCAACAGTCATTTGATGGCCGAGACATGCCAGCAGTTTAAGATCACGCACCGCAATTCCACCCCATATCGTCCTAAGGCAAATGGGGCAGTCGAAGCAGCTAACAAGAACATGAAGAAAATACTTCGAAAAATGGTAGAAGGGTCAAGGCAATGGCATGAGAAGTTACCTTTTGCCCTGTTGGGCTATCGCACTACTGTCCACACTTCAGTAGGGGCAACGCCTTATTCAGTAGTATATGGCACCGAAGCAGTAATACCCACAGAGGTTGAAATCCCGTCCCTTCGGATCATCGCCGAGGCGGAAATTGATGATGTTGAATGGGTTAAGGCCCGCTTGGAACAACTAAGTTTGATTGATGAGAAGAGATTGGCAGCAGTGTGTCACGGTCAGTTGTACCAACAGAGAATGGCAAGAGCATATAACAAGAAAGTGCGTCCGCGGAAGTTTGAAGTAGGACAGTTGGTGTTGAGACGTATCCTACCTCATTGGGCTGAGGCAAAAGGAAAGTTCGCCCCAAACTGGCAGGGGCCATTTGTCGTAACTAGAGTGTTGTCCAATGGCGCTTTATATTTGACAGATGTGGAAGGAAAATGTGTAAAAATGGCTATCAACTCTGACGCAGTCAAGCGATACTATGTCTGATTTCTTGGTTTAATTGTATTTTATTGTATTTGGCATATTTTTGAGATTTAAATGACGAAGGCATTTTGTTCTGCTATCCAAACACTTTATCCTTTGTTACCCCTTTTGAGCCTCATTTACTTTCTTTCTTACCCCTTTTTCGGAATCAATAACAACTTGGGAGCTCGCGCAAGGGAAATCAGTGAAGAAACAAGAAAACACAGTCCAAAAGAAAAGAAAAAAAAAGAAGAAAAGAAGACAAAAGAAAAGAAAGAAAAAAGGGAAAAAGAAAAAAAAAGGAAAAGAAAAACGAAGAAAAGAAAAGAAAGAAAAGAAATGAAAAGAAAGAAAAGAAAGTGGAAGAAAAGGAAAGATTGCAACAACAAAGTAATTCCTATGACCTGAACTACGTTTGACTTGATCCCGAAAGGGTACGTAGGCAGCCTCTCCCTGAGGTTCAGTCACATCAAAACAAAATCCCAAAAGTCCCCACAAAAGAAACTGGGGCAGCAGTTATGGTTGTGCAAGAAAGTTGATTCCGAAAGTTGTAGTTGTGAACCCACATTGAATTGCTTTAGAGCCTTTGATGCCCTTTCTTTCTAACCCTATCCAAAAGCCTGCATTACGGTCCAAAGAAAGACCTTTTGATCAATCTTCAGGAAGTGCCAATACGAGCAAGTAAAAGTGATTCACGTCAGGGGAAACACTCCGGTGCAAGGAAAAAATGATAAATGAGAGTCTTATTGGTGAAAACCCTCATGGGCACCGTAAGGCGAAGTGAGTCGAGAGAAATAAAAAAAATGAGAGAGTCTTATTGGTGAAAACCCTCACGGGCACTGTAAGGCGAAGTGAGTTGAGAGAAATCAAAAATGAGAGAGTCTTATTGGTGAAAACCCTCACGGGCACCGTGAGGCGAAGGTGAGTTTTCAGACAGGCAAATGAGACGCGTCTGTGGTCAAAAGCTGCTCAAGACATTGCAGGACGGGCAAGATTTAGGTTTGGGGTGAAAATCAGGTTGTGAAAGTCCGGAACAGCAAATGTGGCAAACGAAAGTTGATTGGTTAGATAGACTGGGCTGGTCAATCCAAATGCATGGCATACTCAATGGTACCAGCTATTCCACTCAGATAAGTCTCATTCTCTCCTTTCTTCATTACAAATCATCCGTGCTCAGATTCTCTTTATCCTTAACCCTCGAGGTCGTTGCATTTCATTCTTTCGAGGTCTATCTTTAAGACGTTTCAGTGTCAGTTCTGTTCAAAACAAAAGGAAAGAATGTCAAGGCTAACTACCAGCTTCCTAGTTGTACAGGCAAGGCCAGAATATATCAAAGATGTCAAAATTAATGTAAGTCATAAAGGACCACTGAAAGTGTCATCGGTGGATTAATCAATAATTATGGGGAAGAAGCGAAGTTTAAAAAGAGGGGTCAGAAACACAAAACAATAATATGGGATAGAACACTTGGGTCATCAGAGTCAAGGGGTTGAAATTCGGTCAGGAAGCCAAGGAGATTCAAGGCAAGGCCAGGAAAGCGGGACGGAGTGGAGCCCAGCAGCAGGGATGTACCTAGCAAGAATGCCAGCAACTAGCCACCATTTTTAAAATTGACAAGATTTTTCTTTGATTGAAACAGGGGCAGAAATTTCGGAGGAACCCTCCGTAAAGAAAGGCAGCACCCAAACAGGTATGACTGGAAACTCTCAGGACCCTCCTGGAAAATGGGACTTAGTTTAAATCTCAAAACAATCATGAGTAGCATAATTTAGCATAAATGTACGCCAAGGAACATAAGTTGGTTTCAAAGTTGCCTGTTTAAGATAGGATTCAATTAGGAGTTGTCAGGACCTTCCTGAATAATGGGACACAGTTTTAAGACCTCCTTTAGGTAACAAGATACTGTTCAGCCGTAGAATTGGCACACTTAAGATGAGACTTGAGTTTTGATTTTTCAGGACCCTCCTGGATAATGGGACGTAGTTTTAAGGTCTGGATAACAAGATATAGATAACAAGGTCCGCTTAGGTTTAAATTGTTTTTTTTTTAACCAGAAGTTGTCAGGACCCGCCTGGATAATGGGAAGTAGTTTAAGACCCTTTAGACAACAAATATAGTGGTAGTAATACCTTTGGGAGATATAACTTAGGTTCGTAATCAGGACCTCCCTGGATAATAGGACTTAGCTTTCACATTCTTATAATAGTCGGCAGAATAATGCAATTTAACACTCACATCTGTGCCCAGCCACCAAACTGGGGCAGGAAATGTTCTTTGTTTTCTTTATTTGTTGCAGTCAGGAGCCCACCTGGAGAACAAGGGAATACTTTCCAAGCTTCAGCAGTCAGGCGCCCGCCTAGAAAACAAGGGAAGTACAATTCAAATTCTATCTGTTAATTTTTAATATTTGATAACATGATGCGCCCACCCATCACACTGGGGCAGAAATTTTTCTTTGTTTGTCTGCTTTGTTGAAGTCAGGAGCCCGCCTGGAGAACAAGGGAATACTTTTCAAGCTTCATCAATCAGGAGCCCACCTAGAGAACAAGGGAATACTTGTCAAGCGTCAATAATCAGGAGCCCGCCTGGAAAATAGAGGCATATATTTCAAATTTCAGCAGTCAAGCATCAATCGGAGGAAAGGCAAAACATCTCCAATCACAATTCAAGGCAACAACAAGGATTCCATCGGAAGAATACAAGTTCAAGGCAATACAAGAGCAAGTTTAAAGACATAGATAGGACCTTTTGTAATCCATAGATCATAGCGTAGGCTAGCTTCTTTTTATTTTGACACGGTGTAATAAGGAGGTCAGCGAGCAGTAGCAGCAGCAACAGCAGTGAAGTCACAGCTCCTGGTAGTCCCAGCTACCAAACCTTCCCGAACTACACTGACCTGATTCCTTTTTAGCCAAGGATATGTAGGCAACCTTTGAAGCAGGGTGCGGTCAAACTTTTCAAATTGCTTCACACGGAATATTCGAACGGGCAAAAATCGCTCATTTTCGCTCACTTATCTTTGCACGGAGACTCTTCATGTTCCCGAGCAAAGAGGGGCAGCTGTGAGCACGTGATTTTTGCCCTATGTGAATTATTCCCAAAATTCAAACCAAATGATTTTCTTTCATTATTTTACAACTTTGTGAATTTTGTGTTATTTTCTGTTAATTGTTTGCATTTTATTTGTGCCTTTTAATTCATATGAAAAAATAAAAAAATAAAAAAACAACATGCTTGACATTTGCATTTAGGATCTAATTTCGCATTTTAGGATTAATTAATGATTAATATTACAAAATAAAGAAGATCACAAAAAATGGTTCTTTCCATTTCTACTTTCAATTGTTAGAATTTGTCTTAAGTTTGCTTTTAAATTAGAAATTAGCTAGTTTTGCAATTTTAATTAGCATAATTTTAGAGTCAATTTGGGTCCTTTAGTTTTAATTTTACATTTAATAAAATCAGAAAATTCGAAAAAATAAATAATTAAATAAAATACAAAAAGAAAAGAAGAAAACAAATAAAAGAATTAAAAGGAAAAATGAGGTCTTAATAAGAAGACCACAACTGGACCAAAATTGGCTTAGCCCAAACGAGAACTCCTCCAATCTGACCAATCCCAGGCCCAAACCCACACCCTTACCCGGTCCAGATCCGCCCCCCCCCCCCCTAAACGACGCCGTTTGGGCATCCATCAATCCCAGCCGTTCATTCCTTATGATCAAACGGCCCAAATTTGTTCACAACAATACATAAAATTGCCCAATTAATCCCAAAACCCTTAGAACATACTTCGTCCTCCTCGTACACCCCTCCTGTAACGCCACCGCCCCCCACTGTGCACTGCCGGCCGGAAATCTCCTCCGCCGGCGGCGATCACCCAAAGGCCACCAAATTTTCACCAGATCATCGCCTCACCCCCCTCTTTCCCAATCTCCATTCCTTACGCCTAAAATATGGCTAGATTTCTTCAAATCTTAGATCAGAAACACCGAACCCTAGAGCGCCGCCCTCAAATCCTCCACCACCGGTCGGCGGCGCCACCTCTGTTCAACGCCAAATCCACACCCTGGCACCTCCTTCCCTCCCTCATTCCAAATCCTCACCTAGATTCCTTTAAACACCCCTAAAACCCCTCAAATACCGAATCAGAATTAACCCTAAAATCCCAAGCCAAGTTTTGATTGCAATTTTGGGTTTAATCTGGTTTTAGTCGTGTGCTCTTTGTAAGAGCATGCGATTAACGCCAAATTTGGCCGGAATATCAGAGAATGGAAGACCCATGCCCCCTCTTTCAGTTTCGGATTTTTTAGGTATTTTCTGTTCTTTCTTCGTTCTAACCTTTCCTTCTTTATTCGTTTCTATCTCCTATTTCAGTCGCTTCTTCTGGATTTTGTTTCCAGTTTTCTTTTGCTTGAGTTTAGTTCTGTGATGCATTTTAGTTTTAAGAAACACTTTTTCTTTAATTAGTATGTTAATTAGGTTAGTTACGATTTATTAATTCTAGTTCATTAGTTGAATTTTGAAATTAGTTGAATTGTTTTGTTTTGTTTCTCCTCAGTTGATCTGTTTGTATTTGGACTGGGGCTCTTGTTTTTTAGGCTCAGGCTTATGATTTGGGTTGGATTTCTAAATGGGTCAGCCCAGGGTCAACTCGACCCATAACCAATCTGAGGTTCAGGGGTTTCCAAGGGGTAATTTGGGTAGATTGGTTAGAGAATCTTTTGTAACAGAAGGAGACGTTTCTAGGGCGGGGTTGGTTTGTAATTTTTATAGTTTGGGTGGTAAAAACTTGGAGAACAAGTTAGAAAATCAGGTCCCTTAAGCTAAAATAAAATTCAAAAGGGGAACTGGGGTAATACAGTAGTTTCAGGAAAGTTCAGGGGTAATCTAGGAATTTAGGGCTGGGCAAAAATGCTGTAGGTTATACTAGAATCACCTAGAACCTTCTAGAATAGGACTTTAGTTCTAAAATAAAAAAAATAGGTGCACTTACCTGAAGAACAAGTCACAATTTTAGGGACTAAAATGTAAAAAACTGAAATCTGAAGTTGCACCCTATTGGTGCTTATAAAAAGGCATCCCCAATGCCTTGAATCACAAGTTTGGAGCCTCAAAAAAAATCCCCCCCCCCAAAAATCTCTTCAAGCTTCACAGATCTGAAATACAAATTTCAGATCAGAAATTCCTTTAGATCTTAGCTTCTTCAAAAGAAAAAACCAAAAAAGGGCAAACATAGCAGAACACCAAAAAAAAATACTGTTATATTGATCATTTAGGATCAGAAACGGCTCGAGTTTCTCTGTTTCTCTGTTCTGTGTTCGATTGTTAGAGCATCTGGAGTCGTTTGGAGTTTATTGGGGTTGTTGCTGGGTGATTCTGATTGTTGAAAGTGATCTGTGACTTCCTAAGGCTGATTTCAAGTAGATTTAAGGTGTTTGGTTGATTTTACATCTGCCTGGGCACTTTGATATTGGTTTGGCTTTAAATCTGGTCCTATTTGATATTGTTGAACTCCGATCTGCTGCACTATTGCTGATCTCTCTCTTCTCTCTTGTTATCATACATTTCCAGGTACACATCTCACAATTGCTTCGATGTAGCTATCAAAAATGGAAATGAAATAAAGCATGGCTCACGTTTCCTGTTTCGTGATTCGCACTCGTTTGAATGTTGTATATCAATAATTAGACATTGCTAGTTAACATGTGCTTGTTTAATACAGTTTAGGCTAGACTTGTAATAATATGGACTTTGAAGTTTGAACTGTACTGGACTGTAATTTTTGAATTTGTATTCATTTGTTCTGGAGCAGTATCCTAATGTAGTGTAGTTAGATCTCCATGTTAGTTGAAAGTCAGTACATTAGCAGGTTTATCGTTAAAATGAAGTTTAGTTTAGTTTAGTAGAGTTAATATCGTGGCTTGGACGGACACAACTGGATTAAAATTAGATTGAACTGGGACGGTAACTCGTCTTAATTCAACAGCCTAATGTCTCATTCGAAAATCAATAATCACACCTTTGTATAATTTGGTTTATTTGGATGTCAATAGGTCCTCTAGTTTAACTGTTCAAAATCACGATTCAATGCACAAATGTCATACTGACTGTCTCATACTCCTTCAATTATTAGCATTTTGGTTTAATTCTTGTGGAATGACTTTTAGATTTGTGTTGCTTTAAGTGTATTACTGAAATTGGAATCCCATTGGGGAATTAGGCGTCAAGTTGGCCTTGAGATCTGAGGTCTCCAAACGTGCTTGGGCTATGAACTTTGGCCCAAATCATGACTGAAATCTGATTGTAGTCCTAGGGGCTCGAAATAAGGACCTCTGTGAAATTTGGCTCGTGCATGCCTCCTGAATGTTGGTTTTCGTTTGGGCTTGGGCCACAGTCAGCAACTGGCCAATTTTTGTAGTACATACCTAGGTGTAATTTCCCTACGTTGGGCTTGTCTTGGAGCCCAATGGCTGGACTGTGGTGCAGAATTATCATTTGGTCCAGTAACGAATTAAGTAGGACTTTTCCTGAGACAAATAAAAATAGAGAACCATAGTTGCTTTTAGGTTTGCCTTTTAAATAATAAATGAGATGAGCCTCGCCAAACAAAATACATAAATTGTGGGGCCCTCGATAAATGTTTACATAAATATTTAGACTCCGGGATGGGCCGTTTAGCGAATTTCACGGTTTTTCCCCAAAGATAATAACACGATAGTTTCTTTAGGCACGCATTTAAAATAATTTTACCTTCCTAAATACGGGTGCACATTTATGTGACCCAAATTCAAATCTCAACGAAGTCGAAATGTGTCAAAAACCGCGGGTGCATTTATGTGACGTGGTTCGAGACGTGTTTTCACGACGTTGCAATTCTCTAAAAATAATAATAATAAAGCGGTTCAAAGTTAAAAAGAACATAGTTCAAAACATGTATTAAAATCAAATAAATAAGCCAAATATGACAGTTGAGCGACCGTGCTAGAACCACGGAATCCGGGTGTGCCTAACACCTTCTCCCGGATTAACAGAATTCCTTACTCGGATTTCTGGATCGCGGACTGTTAAACAGAGTCATATTTTCCTCGATTCGAGATTCAACCGGTGACTTGGGACACCATGAATCTCCCAAGTGGTGACTCTGAATCTTAATAAATAACGAATCCCGTTTCGATTGTCCTTCAAGTGGAAAAACTCCTTTACGCCCTTGCGGGTGTAGTGAAAAAGGAGGTGTGACAGAAATGATATTGTTGTTGATAACATTTTTGCTTATAATATTGCTGCTGAAATAATGCAACACGATGAGGATCTTGAACTGAAATCTATCGATGAATGTAGACAGAGAAATGATTGGCCAAAATGGAAAGACGCTATCCAAGTAGAATTGAGTTCACTTAAAAAACGTGAAGTTTTTGGACCTATAGCCCAAACACCTGAAGGTGTAAAGCCAGTGGGGTACAAATGGATTTTTATGCGAAAAAGAAATGAGAAAAATGAAGCTGTAAGATATAAAGCACGACTTGTAGCACAAGAATTTTCGCAACAGCCTGGCATTGATTATATGGAGACATACTCTCCTGTGGTGGATGCAATCACATTCAGGTATCTTATCAGTCTAGCAATTCATGAAAAACTTGATATGCATCTTATGGATGTTGTCACGACCTATTTTTATGGCTCACTGGACAACGAAATTTTTATGAAAATCCCTGAAGGATTCAAAGTACCTGAAATATACAAAGATTCCCTGGAAACTTGTTCGATAAAGCTTCAGAAATCCTTGTATGGATTGAAGCAATCAGGGCGCATGTGGTATAATCGCCTCAGCGAATACCTATTGAAAGAAGGGTACAAGAATGACTCAATTTGTCCTTGTGTCTTTATAAAAAGATCTGGATATGAATTTGTCATAATAGCTGTGTATGTTGATGACTTGAATATCATTGGAACTCCTGAAGAGCTTCCGAAGGCAGAATGCTTGAAGAAAGAATTTGAAATGAAAGATCTTGGAAAGACAAAATTTTGTCTTGGCTTACAAATTGAGCATTTGAAAAATGGAATATTTGTCCATCAATCAACGTACACCGAAAATATTTTGAAGCACTTTTATGTGGATAAAGCACATCCATTGAGTACCCCGATGGTTGTGAGATCGCTTGATATAAATAAAGATCCATTTGTCCTCATGAAAATAATGAAGAGCTTCTAGGTACTGAAATACCATATCTTGGTGCAATTGGGGCATTAATGTACCTTGTTAATAATTCTAGACCAGATATAGCTTTTTCTGTAAGCTTGTTAGCAAGATTTAGTTCTTCCCCAACACAAAGACACTGGAACGGTATTAAGCATTTATTCAGATATCTGTGAGGGACCATTGATATGGGATTATCTTATTCAAATGAATCTAGGTGACAACTGATAGGTTATGCAGATGTAGGATATTTTTCTGACCCACATAAAGGTCGATCTCAAACAGGCTATTTATTTACATGTGGAGGTACTGCCATATCCTTGAGTGCTAGACATAGCTCATCTAATAATCCTCGTTGGACTCAACATAACTGAATTATTCTTATGAAAACGTTTTAGAAAATCCATTAAAGACTTGTTATAAAACAAAATGTTAATCGAAGACTTGTTAACCGAATTTATCGAGAAATGTTACTTTTTTTATGCCAAGAGACTGATAGCAAGCGGTCTATCAATGATATGCACACCATTGCTATTCTTGTGTGTGGTATATTATAAGTCAATTGGATTAGCGGGCGTAAATTGTTATCCTATATGCATGAAATACTGCTCTCTTAACAGCTTACGACCAGATATCTATCCATGTTTCATGGCAGTGATCAAACGACGCACTCATATATAATGTTCACAAAAGGCGGATGGAGCCTTGTCGAATGGATTCAACTGAATCTAATATTTTCGACATGAAACAAACATACAATAGATACATAATAGATGGCAAAATTTTAACAACTTAGTATTGTATTTGTTACAACAACAACAACAGCCCAGTGTGGTCCCACAAGTGGGGTCTGGGGAGGTTAGGATGTACGCAGCCTTACCCCTACCCTGGAAGGTCAGAGAGACTGTTTCCGATAGACCCTCGGCTAAAGAAGGTGAGAAAAGCCCTCGTAGCAAGTAATAGAAAAACAATAATTAGAAAACTAAATCGGAGATAGCAACAGATAATATGAAAGGGGTACTGATAACAAGTAGCAGCAAGATAACATATTTAGAAAACTAATTCCAAGGCAGCAGACGAGAATATGAACGAAGTACTGCTAGCAAACTACGGAATTACCAATGGCAAGTAACAACGAAACGAGACATGCGAATATAGAAAACTAAGGAAAAAAGGGTACCGAACTAGCGCTAATACTATCGAGCTAGAGAAGACAAAGGGAGATGCACGACTACCTACTAACCTTCTACCGTAATCTTCAACCTCCACACCCTTCTATCTAGAGTCATGTCCTCGGTTAGCTCAAGTAGCGCCATGTCCTGCCAGATCACCTCTCCCCAAGACTTCTTTGGCCTACCTCTACCCCTCCTCACACCTCCTAAGGCCAACCTCTCACATCTCCTGACAGGGGCATCTGCGCTTCTCCTCTTAACATGCCCGAACCACCTCAACCTTGCCTCACGCATCTTTGCCTCCACAGGGGCCACTCCCACCTTGTCTCGAATAACTTCATTCCTAATTCTATCCAACCTAGTATGCCTACACATCCATCTCAACATCCTCATTTCCGCTACCCTCATCTTTTGGACATGAGAGGTTTTGACTGGCTAACACTCTGCCCCATACAACATAGTCGGTCTAACAACTACCTTGTAGAACTTACCCTTAAGTCTCAGCGACACATTCTTATCATACAAGACACCGGAAGCGAGCCTCCACTTCATCCACCCTGCTCCGATACGGTGTGTGACATCCTCATCTATCTCCCCATCCTTCTGAATTATAGATCATAGATACTTGAAACTCTCTCTCCTGGAAATGACTTACGTATCGAGTTTCACATCCCCGTCCGCCTCCTGGGTAACATCGCTGAACTTGCACTCCAAGTATTCTGTCTTGGTCCTGCTCAACTTGAAAACCTTTGACTCCAGGGTATGTCTCCAAACCTCCAGTCTCTTGTTAACGCCACCTCGCGTCTCATCAATCAGGACTATGTCATTTACAAATAGCAAGTACCAAGGCACCTCCCCCTGAATGTGACGTCTCAAAGAATCCAACGCCAGGGAAAACAAAAACGGGCTAAGTGTTGACCCTGATGCAACCCCATCTCAACCGGAAAGTAATCCGAGTCTCCACCTACTGTCCTAACCCGTGTCTTAGCTCCATCATACATGTCCTGAATCACTCTAATATACGCTACAGGCACTCCTCTAGCCTCCAAACATCTCCATAGAACCTCTTTGGGCACTTTGTCATAGGCCTTCTCCAGGTCAATGAACACCATGTGCAAATCCTTCTTCACCTCCCTAAACTGCTCCACCAATCTCCTCACAATATGAATGGCCTCAGTGGTCGACCGTCCCGGCATGAAACCAAACTGGTTCTCGGTAATGGACACACACCTCCTCAACCTCCCTTCAATCACCCTCTCCCACACTTTCATCGTATGGCTTAACAACTTGATACCCCTATAGTTGTTGCAGTTTTGGCCATCCCCCTTATTCTTGTACAGCTGGATCATCGTACTCTGCCTCCATTCTTCGGGCATCTTCGTCGTCCTAAAAATAACGTTGAACAACCCAGCAAGCCATCCTTACCCACGCTCTTCCAGAATTCCACCGGGATCTCGTCTGGCCCCGTCACTCTACCCCTACTCATCCTGCACATAGCCCCTACAACCTCCCCCAATCGTATACGACTACATTACCCAAAATCTCGCTGCCGCTCCGAGTGCTCCAACTCCCCCAGCACAATGCCCCTATCTCCCTCTTCATTCAAGAGCCTATGAAAGTAAGACTGCCATCTCTGCCTAATCTGTGCCCCCTCCAATAAAACTCTTCCCTCCTCATCTTTTATACATCTCACTTGGTCCAGATCCCGGGCCTTCCGCTCCCTCACCTTCGCTAGTCTGTACAACTTTCTGTTCCCTCCTTTATCCCCAATTTCTTCGTATAGACGACTAAACGCGGCGGTCTTAGCCGCAGTAACCGCCAACTTCGCCTCCTTACTAGCCTTCTAATACCCCTCCCTGTTAGCACTCTTCTGCCCCTCGTCGATACTCTTTACTAGCTTCAAATATGTCGCTTTCTTCGCTTCCACTTTCCTCTGAACCTCTTCGTTCCACCACCATTCCCTTTTATGGCCAACAGAAAAACCCTTTGAGGCCCCTAACACCTCTCTCGCCGCCTCTCTAATGCAATTTGTTGTCATAGACCACATACAACTTGCATCCCCGCTACTCCTCCAGGCCCCCATAGTCAGCAACTTCTCCCCCAACTCCTGGGCCTTGTCCTTAGTCAATGCACCCCACCTGACCCTAGGTATACCAGACATAGCCCTCTTCTTCCTCGTCCACGTGATCTCTAAGTCCATAATCAAAAGCATATGATGGGTCGTAAGATTCTCACTCGGGATGACCTTGCAATCCGTGCATAAACCTCTATCACATTTTCGGAGAAGTAGATAATCAATCTGGGTCTTGGCCACCGCACTCCGAAAAGTTATCAGGTGCTCCGCCTTCTTCGGGTAATACGAGTTAGCGATCACCATCTCAAAAGCTTTGACGTACTCCAGTAGCGAAGTACCTCCACCATTTCTATCTCCAAAACCGAAGCCACCATGCACATCATCATATCCCCCAGGCGACCTCCCAATGTGACCGTTAAAATCACACCCTATAATAAGCTTCTCGGTGGACGGTATACCCCGCACCAACCCATCCAAATCATCCCATAAGCGTCTTTTAACCTCCTCGCCCAAACCCACCTGAGGCGCGTAAGCACTAACTACGTTCAAAATATACCCTCCCACGACTATCTTAGTGGCCATCAACCTGTCATTCACCCTCTTAAACTCAACCACTAGCTCCCTTAGATTAATGCCTACCTCGTTCTTCCCTCTCACCCTCCCTGAATACCACAACTTAAAACCATCCACCTCCTAAGCCATGTTCCCCACCCATTTAGTCTCCTGGACACAAGCTACGTTAATCTTCCTCTTATGGAGTATCCTTGCTAACTCTATAGACTTTCCCGTTAGAGTCCCTATGTTCCATGACCCCACTCTCAGCCTAGAAGGTTCCTTACCCCCCTTCCACCCTTACTCCCTACCCCCGCTCCGCTCGCTCTCCCCGAGGACATGCCCTCACTCTATCATAACTCACGCGGCCACTAGACCAGCACAAAGCTACAAAAGGATAGACTAGAAAGGAATAAACTCAACAGAAACCTACCGGTACACAAGGTGCTAATAAGGGATCCGACTAAGTAGGGACCAACTATGTATCGGCTATAACACTAAGGAGAAAGACAGAGACCGATATAAGTAGACAAGTCTAACTAAATAAATTAAACAAGATACTATGGATGTCAAGGATACCAGCAAGCAAAAATGGAAAAATAAAATAAAAAATAAACTACAAAATAAACTAAACAGAAACCTACATGTACACAAGGTACTAATAAGGGATCCAACTAAGCAGGGACCAACTATGTATCGGCTATAACACTAAGGGGAAAGACAGAGACCGAATAAGCAGAAAAGTCTAAATAAATATAATTTAAACAAGATACTATGGATGTCAAGGATACCGGCAAACAAAAATGGAAAAATAACAATGAAAAATAAAATAAAATACCAATATCACGAATACCAGCTATAGAACGAAAGAACCTGGAGCAAGTTTTCCTGAAGTTTACCGGAACTAGTAATTCTGCTGCGTCCCGCCGGAAAGATGAACGGGAGCCGCCAGAAGTAATGTAACTTGCCGGAAATCCTCGCCGGAAAAATATTGCACCTGTCCAAAAAATAGAACACACCCACACACTCACAAGGCGGGAGAGAGAAAGGAAAAAAGAGAGAGCGAGGAAGAAGAAGACGGAGCAGGGGTCGCTGGAAAATGCAGAACGGGAAGAGTCGCCGGGAAACAAGGGTCGCCGGAAGCTAGCAAAGCAAACCTTGAGGGACGATAAATCATACAACAAAAGAGAAATATACCAAAAGAGACACAAACATATAACGTGGTTCGGTCAACTGACCTACATCCACAACAAAGATGAGCAATCCACTATATAAAAGAGAGTACAAAATATCGAGAGAACAACCTCACGAAGAGGCAAACACAAGTGACATGCTAACACTTGTCCTGTAAAGTTCTCCCCTAAACACGACTCTCAAACCCCTTTATGGCTACATTGTGGATGCTACTGAATGAGAAGGAAGGATCCTCAATTTATAGAACTCTAAACATTTTCCTACAAGAAAAGGGACTAGCCAAATATGGGAGATTTGTAATTTCCTTCTACAAGAAGGAAAACCCAATTAAGGTAAACATGTTGTCCTTTCCTTCAACAAATAGAAAAATCAAATATGGTAAGAAAATTATGGCAAACACCTAACAATTCTCCCCATTGGCCTGAATTTTCTGACAAAATAAACTTGATCCACCTTCTTCACATAGCCTTCAACAGGTCGCATCTTCAAATCTCCACCACAAAGTTTGTCTCAATATACGTAGCACACCGGTCAAATTTCTCAGACAAAAATCACGATTATCGTCAAATATGTTGCGGCTAGAACTAAACCCGCCAAGATAAACTTGTCTTGAACCTCACTCTGACACCACTTGCTATGACCGAAAAAAGTCAGGTGTCATGCGAAAGCTAGCAAAGCAAACCTTGAGCGACGATAAATCATACAACAAAAGAGAAATATACCAAAAGAGACGCAAACATATAACGTGGTTCGGTCAACTGACCTATATCCACGACGGAGATGAGAAATCCACTATATAAAAGAGATTACAAAATATCGAGAGAACAACCTCACGAAGAGGCAAACACAAGTGACACACTAACATTTGTTCCGTAAAGTTCTCCCCTAAACAAGAGACACACTAACATTGTTCTCGTTATTTTCAGCTTTCTTTCCTTCTCTAGTGTCTTGATTCAACTTGCGGCAAAACCTTTTGATGTGTCCCTTCTTGCCACAGTGGTTGCATGCAATGTTATGGTATTTGGACCTTGACTTACTTCTACTTTTACCTCTATTCCACGAGCCTCTTGTTTTATCTCTCCCCCGGTCTTCTGTAACCAAGATATGTCTTTGCAAGGACGAACCTTCAGATTTTCTTCTTACTTCCTCGTTCAACACACCACTCTTGGCATATTCCATGATCACCTTACCTCTAGGAGCTGAATTTGTCAAAGAAACACGAAGAGTTTCCCAAGAATCTAGCAAAGTATTAAGAAGCGTATCTCATCATCAAAATTAACTCCCATTCCAGACAGCTGATCAAGGGCGCCCTGAAAATCATTTATGTGATCAAGGATAGAGTTGCCTTCCTTGTATTTAAAGGTGATCAATTGCTTTAGCAGGAACAACTTGTTGTTCCCAGTTTTTGAGGCATAAAGAGTCTCTAGATTTTCCCACAATGATCCCGCATGTGTCTCGTTCACAATATGGTTGCGAATATTATCTTCAACCCATTGTCATATATATCCACATACATGTTGGTGCTCGAAATCCCAATCTTCATCAGATATACTCTCGGGGTTATGTGCTGCAAAAATGTGTAGATGCATCTTCTTCACGAGCAACAAGTCTTTCATCTTGCTTCTCCAAATATTATAATTTCTCCCACTAAAACATACCATATTGCTCATATTCGCCTCCATTCCATAATAACCCGGATAAATAACCAAGGCTCTGTTCTTAATGACTCAATAAATCTGGTGGAAAGTGATACTTTATTAGAATTGTGGCATAGAAGATTGAGTCATATGAGCGAGAGGGAATTACGTGTTTGGCTAAGAAAAGTTTTCTTTCTGGAGTGAAACAAGCAAAGCTGAAAATGTGTATCCATTGTTTAGCTGGCAAACAGAAAAGGGTTTCCTTTAACAGCCATCCTCCCTCAAGAAAGCCCTATTTATTATAGATAGTACACTCTGATTTGTGTGGTCCTTTTAAAGTAAAGTCAAAAGGTGGTACACTTTACTTTGTGAACTTCATTGATGATCATTCTCGTAAGCTTTGGGTGTATCCTTTGAAATCTAAAGATCAAGCACTTGGCGTGTTTAAGGAATTTCAGGCCTTAGCTGAGAGACAGACGGGGAAGAAATTAAAATGTATTCGCACAGACAATGGTGGTGAATATTGTGGTCCCTTTGATAACTATTGCAAGGAACAAGGAATTCGTCATCATAAAACTCCGCCCAAGACGCCTCAATTGAATGGTTTGGCAGAGAGGATGAATAGAACTCTAGTTGAGAGAGTTAGATGCTTGCTTTCAGAAGCTAAACTTCCAAATACATTTTGGGCGGAAGCACTTAACACTGTTGCCTATGTTATCAATTTGTCTCCTGCTATTGCTTTGGATGGTGATGTCCCAGACAGAGTTTAGTTTGCCAAAGATGTTTCTTATGATCACCTGAGAGTTTTTGGGTGTAAAGCTTGTGTGCATATTTCTAAAGATGAGAGATCAAAACTGGATGTCAAAACTAAGCAGTGCATCTTTATCGGTTATGGTCAAGATGAATTCGGGTATCGTTTTTATGATCCAGTTGACAATAAACTTATTAGAAGTTGTGATGCAATATTCTTTGAAGACCAAACTATTGAAGATATTGACAAAGCTGAGAAGATAGATTCTCAAATTAATGAGAGCTTAGTTGATAGTGATCCAGTTTCTATTGCTAAGGCACCTATTGCACATGAAGGAACCCAAGACAATGATGGAGATAGTGATCAAGATCAAAATGATCATCATGGTGTAGATGTTATGGATGCTTCAGTTGATGAAGTTGTGGTTGATCAGCAACCAATTCCTGCTCAAGTAACTAGTTCGAATGCTCCTGAAACCTCTCTTAGAATATCTACAAGGGAGAAGCAAAAGTTCATGCGCTATCCGCCTGATGAGTAAGTACTTTTGACTAACATAGGAGAACCTGGGAATTATGATGAAGCCATGCAAGATACTCACAAAGATCACTGGATCGAAGCCATGGAAGATGAGATAAAGTCACTCCATGAGAATGGCACAAATGAGTTAGTGAAATTGCCGAAAGGTAAGAGAGCTTTATCTAACAAATGGATATTAAGAATAAATCAAGATAATTATACCTCTGCGCCTAGATACAAGGCGAGGTTAGTTGTTAAAGGTTTTGGCCAGAAGAAGGGAGTTGACTTTGATGAAATTTTCTCCCCTGTTCTGAAGATGTCTTATATTCGTGTGGTTCTAGGCTTAGCTGCAAGTCTAGATTTAGAGATTGAGCAGATGGATGTCAAGACTGCTTTTTTTCATGGTGATTTAAATGAGGAGATTTATATGGAGCAGTCTGAGGATTTCGTCATTATGCTTGTAGATAAGCATGCGTTTTGTAGAAAATTGGCAGGCATGAAGCCTACCAATAGTTCCTCTACTTGAAGACATATTTGGCCCCTTGCTGGAGGGGGAGTTGTTGGGCACATGCCCATGTTGTCCAGCCAAAGTCCCAATGCCTTAATCCTATTCTCTTTTGATTTTCATTCCTATTCGGAATTGGATTCGGTGTTTATTCCTATTTTGAGTGGGTTTTGGCTTTAAGAGAAAGCACCACTCATGATCTATAAATAGGACAACCTTGAAGAATTATTCTATGCTTATTGATACAAGTCTTTGAAAGACTTTAGCACATAAGAGTGGTTTTTGAGAGAGCTTTCATCAAGAGAGAAGAGAGAAGAAAAGTATTTGTTTTGCTGCAGATTTTTATTCCGACCAGCCAACTTCAAATTGCATTTTCCGATTCGTTAATCGTTGGAACGGGCTAATATTTTGGCTGAGTGTTCGTAACATTTTGATCTTTGATTTGAACAGTGAAGATCGGATTTGGAGGCCTGTAGCATCTGATTTCGAGTCTCGGACAGTAGCTTCATTTTTGTGGATTCTCCTCTTTCTTCAATTGATTAGTTGTTGCTCTTGTTGCTATTGTTGCTCTGTGTCTGGCACTTGTTGTGTAGCCAATTTGGAAGAATTATATTTTTCTTCTAGGAAAAGAAAAACCGAATTATGGTTAATATGTCCTTTCCTTCAACAAATAGGAAAATTAAATATGATAAGAAAATTATTGCAAACACCTAACAGTATTTTGTACACTTAAGTTTGAAGCGTGGTGAGTCTAATGGTAAGAACCTAGATGTTAAATTCCTTAAATTTAAATTTCCTGTTTATTGTTCCAAAATGCGTGACACTTTCTATTGGTTTTCAAAAGTCAAATTCAACTCTTTGCAAGTCATAAAATTAAATAAATAGGAAAAAGGGAATTTCAGTCCGCATCTAAATCCTAAAATTGAGTTAAGATTGCTGGGTGATTCAAAAATATATAATGTCTCTGATATAAAATACACGAAAGAGGTTTAGTAAAATATACAATTCTTAGTGTTAGAAAACGAACTCAGTTTTATTCCCAGGCAGTTGTTGCTTAGCTTTATCTTAGCTCACAAGTCACAATATAAGGCCTGTATTGATTTTTTAGTGGACCCGGCTTTTGACTATCATGCTGGACCAGACTTGGTGGCCCAGTTATCCACAATTTCTCTGGGCCGATGTCTACTGCATGAAAAAATCCAAAATTTCACGGTATAGCCAGTTTTCGGACTGGTCAATCAAAAATAGCCAGCGTTTATCAAGTCAATGAAAAATAGCCATCGTTTTGCTGCAATAGAGACCGGTCCATCATAATATACTGGAGTTCGGTGCACTTGTGTATGAACTCCAGCATATTATGCTGGACCGGTATACTTTGCTGGCTCCAGTATAATATACTGGAAACTGGAGCACTGGTGCTCCAAACTCCAGTATATTATACTGGACCATTATACTTGCTGGAACTTCAGTATATTATGTTGGAGTTCTAGTGTATTTATGCTGGAGTTCCAGCATACTATCCTGGAACTCCAGTATAATATGTTGGAGTTCAAGTATACTTATGCTGGAACTCCGGCATAATATACTGGAGTATTTTTCGGGTTTTGAACAGTGTTTTCGCTCAGATTTATCTTTACATAAAAAGTGGCTAAATTTTGATTACTTTTGAAATTGGGCTATTTTTGAACGACCAGTTGTAAATCTGGCTATTTTTAAAAATCACCCTGAAAGAATAGCACGGGCTAGCCAATTTTTGGACTGGGAATTGAAAAATAACCAGCGTTTATAAAGTCATTAAAAAGTAGCCACTATTTTGCTGCAACGCGGAATGTTCCAGCATAATATACTGGAGATCGGTGCACCTGTGTATGAACTTCCAACATATTATGCTTGAACTCCAACACGCGAAAAGTTCCAGCATAATATACTGGAGATTGGAGCACATGTGTATCAACTTCCAGCATATTATGCTGGACCGGTATATTATATACTGGAACTCCAGTATATTATGCTGGAGTATTTTTCGGATTTTGAACAGTGTTTTCGTTCAGATTTATCTTTACACTAAAAGTGCCTAAATTTTAATTACTTTTGAAATTGTGACTATTTTTCAATGCTATTTTTGAATTTCTCCCTACTGCACTCCTACAAACATAAATAGGCAAATACAAGATTGGTTTGTCAGTCAAATAATCGCATTCGCCAGACAAAAAGTATATAAAATATAAATAGTATACATAGTTCGTACATATTAAACACAAAAATATATTTTATCGGTTATTATTCATGGGAGCAACCAAAATTATACATTTCTCAACAGAAATTGGGACTAAAAAGTGCCCATCTCTATGAGACTATGGCTATCGCTAGAGAGTAAACAGATAATTATTAATAGGGGACTTCAATATAAATGGTACTAGAGATGTACAAAAGAAACCGACAAACTACACCAAATCGATAATTCGAGTCAAATTGAGAAAAAAGATGGACTATGGTTTGATTTAAATTGATTTGGTATTGGGGAAAAAATCCGACCATAATTGGTTTGGTTTGGTTTTAACTACAAAAAGTCAAACCGAAACAAACCAACCCGACATTACATGTATAGAAGTTTTAAATATATTTTAATACATAAAAATATTTATTGTAGTGTAGTTTATAAATATTTCTTAATCTTTTTCATAATTTTATCTTTTAACGTATTATTTCAAGTTTGGACTTATAATTTTTAAATGCTCCACTAAGTTTTATAGTCCATAAATGTTAGTAACTAAAATAAATCCCAAACCAAAATCAAATCAATATTAATGCTAACAAAAGATATTCAATTCAATTGTACTAGGAATGACAATAGTGTTGGATATCTATTTGTTTGTTAGTTTTTTCACAGTTTAGATAAAATGCGTAACTTAATTTTATTTTAGTGTTTAGTCATGTAAATAATAAGTAGCACTTATTAGTCGTACTTCTTTAGCAACTTAGTAATTTTACATTATGTTTATTTTCATTATGGCTTATTAATAAAATTTATTTTATGCGATTTTATTATCTTTATTTGAATAATTTAGTACAATGTCATGTCTCATCTCATCTTTTATGTTATTTTCTTGAAAAATACCTTATATAGTTATGTCTGTTGGGTGTGCGAACAAAGTCCCACATTGGTAGCTGAAAAGATTGGGAGTCTACATATAAGGTGTAGGGATCTCTTAATGGTGTGAGGCCTTTTGGGGAAAACCGTGCGGGCTTGGCCCAAAGCGAACAATATCACACCATGTTAAGAGTGTCATTGGGCCGTTTTAGCCCAACAATGTCTTACTAGAATTAAAGAAATATTTGGAGAAAAAATTTATGTTTTGTGCTACGAAGACTTTATGGGGAAAAAAAATTGAAAAAATCCGAAAAATCCCAGATGAAGAAACCCGACTTTTATTGGTTTGGTTTGGTCTTTAGGTTTAATAACCCGATACAATTGATTTGGTTTGATAATTGAAAAATCCGAACCAACCCGATCTATGTACACCCCTAAAGGGCACTTAAAACTCTTGTGGTTTTTGCATTTGGTGGACAAATCCCTTATCATATATAAAATGTCAAAAGATATATCTATGATAAGATCTCCATCTCCCAAAAAGAAGAAAAGAAAATCAAATTAGAATCAGTTAACTGGCCATAATCAAATCATGTTAGGAAATACTTAATTCTCGTTTTACATCTTCCTTTTCGTAGTTAACTTCTCCGAGGAAATGAAAAAAAAAGGTAATTCAGAGAACTCGTGGCTTCTTATTGTTGTACTAAGTTTGACTTAAGCACATGGGCCATTTATATGATTGTGCTACATTTCAACAACTAAAATAATTTTCAAAAGTCATGATTTGATATTCTTCAATTTATTCTGTTTACAATTGATCTATTCCCATTGAAGTGACTAATCATACATGCTGCACATGATTTTATTTGCAGTTGTCTTACCAGATAGTTTTCATTTTTTTAGGTTGTTTTCATGTTGAGCCTAATCTATAACTAAGTATTGGCCTACTTTGTATTTCTTAGGTTTAGGTTATTAATTTGGATTAAATCAGTAGTAAAGTTGCGTTGAGTCTGTTCATTTTAATATGTACATTAATTAGTTACCAAATTCTATTAAGGTTCATAAGTACACAGTTGTTTTATTTATGGACAAAGTCCTTTTTGTGGTGTATCATTTATGAGTTAAGACAGTCTAGACACTTCACGTGAATTCATGTGATGGTTTTGGCCCCAAGTTTGACTTCGATTAGACAAAGAACAATATTCTTTTCTTTGTTTATTTTTTGGGGCTTAAACTTGAACACATTAAGTGAACGTTTGGTTTGAATACGGCTATGCTGGGATTAGTTATTCTGGTATTATTTTATTCATTATTTGGTATGTTGTATTAAAAATGACAATTGCATAATCTCTAAGAAGAAGGTATAAGTTATCCCAGCACTAATTACTCACCCCCTACAAGGTATAAGTTATCCCGGTAGTAATTTTAATCCTAGAATAACTTCTACCAGATTCGATAACCAAACAAAATATTTAGGTGGTATTAAATTTTCATACCAGTACTATAGCTACTTATACCTCATACCAAACGATCCCTAAGGCTGTGGCCTGTGGGCAGGTGGTTGTGGAGGAAACAAAAAGTTAAGGCTATATTGCATTTAGGAAAGACATAAAAGTCAATTTTATGCCATTACCTCTTTTAGTAATGAGTCTAATTAATGATTAATTATGAACATTAATGGCGTAGCTCTTATGTTTATCAGTTTATGCTCTCTCCCCATTTTATACGAACCTTAGATTAGGATTTCTTAAGTATTCTTTAAACTGCATAGGCTAACTCTCTTTTTTTTCAAACCTTAGTCGTAAGTAAATATGCTATAAAAAAAAATTAAAAGAAAAAGAGTAGTCGTAAGTAAGTATTACACCTCGCCCCAAAGTCACCAGCAGGGATAGGGGTAAAAATAAAAGAAATTTTCAGAAACCACTATGTTTTAGTAATTATTAGCTTGCTATAGCTACCATTTACTAAATTACGTCCTATAGCTATATTTTCAGTTGTTATAGACTGTATTCGATGTATTTTTGCAACTGTATTCATGAATAAAGTAGTAAAAGTCGGCGAAAAAACAGGGGAGTCCAGCTAACTAGAGAATGTATTCGACTGTATTCGCGAGCTGTATACGTGAATACAGTAACGGAATTTGCGAAAAAAAAGGTCTTCAGCTGTTTAAAAAACGGTAAGTGAATCAATTAACGCGATAGACTCCTAATATAACTCAACAAACTCAATTATAACACACAAAATTTGTTTTTCCAGTTATAGAAAAGATTCTCAACCGAAAAACACCCCAAAAACAGAGCAATCTTTAGATATTCAATACATCCTTTCTTTTTTTAGTGGTATCTTTACTAAAATATTTTTTAGTGGTATCTTTACAAATAGATTTATATATTGAAATTATATAATTACATTGAATACAGTTAAATACATAAAAATACATTGAATACACGAAGTATAGCAGGCCATCTATAGTGCAAATACATATGAATACATACTGTAGATACATTTGAATACATATATACATCTAAATACATAAATTATATTAATTAAAAAACATATGAATACATTCTACAATACATTGAATACATACTGCTAAATATATACTGCTGGACAAAATAGTGAAACAAAGTGAAGCTTTGAAATTATATAATTACATTGAATATAGTTAAATACAGTGAAAAGTAGAAAAAATTAAAGACAGCGAATACAATGAAATACATGGAATACAGCGAGATACATTGAAATACAATGAAAATAAAGGTAACAGACTCTTCAAGTTCCTCTGCCCCAAACTCCATCCCTAATCCACCGATATCCAGGCCGCCGCCATGTGAGGCATTGCCGCCGGTTAAATGAAGACAGTTGTTGAAGAAGCACCAATTTAAAGGATCAAATAGAAACTAGAGACAGAACTTCTTCAGATCTCACAAGGCAAACATGAACAATCAATACAAAATCTAAGAAAAATTTAGAATGTGTAACACAACTGTGTGAAAGAAAATCACCGGCCGGAGGAGGGGGTTAGGGGCGACACAACAAGGAAGGGGGGAAGTGGTCGCTGGCCGGATCTGTCGTTGGCAGAACACAGCCCCTGCTAGTGTTTCTAAAAGCAGGGGAGGAAAAAACCGGAGGAAAAAGAGAAGAAAGAGGAAAGAAAAAGGAGGAGAGAGTGAAGAAAGAGGGAGAGAGAAAAATAATACACAGCGTATTTATTTTTGGCCAAAAGTATTATTATACCAAAGTTAAGGTGTTTGGCATAGCTTTTAGAAGGAAAAGAAAGTTGCTCTTGAGCAGAAGCAGTTTTAAGAAGGGAAAAAAATAGATTCTCTCTAAAAGTATTTTTGAGAAAAATACATTTAAAGTACTTTTTAAAAGTTTGGCTCAAACACTAAATAATATTCAAAAGTGTTTTCAAATTGATCAGTCAAATACAAACGGCTTCTTATCAAAAATATTTTTGTAAAAAATACTTTAGAAAAAAATACTTTTCATAATAAGCTTATTTTAGAAACACGGTCAAACATGCTACCATTATCTATTTGTTAATATGTAAAGAATAAGGATAATTGAATTTTGCATATAAGTCCAGGCTGGTACTTTGCAATCGAATATTCGGAATATCGGGCCCTTTATATACTTACCAGAATTTCCACTTATTTAGAGAGTACAGTCTTCTTTTCTGCCAGAGAAGCATATGCTAGCCTATAAAATATTCCAACTATTCTCAAAATTTTTTAATTATTTGGCTGGTATTTTTTTTTCCTGTTTCTTGCTTTTTCTAAAGTAATTTAGCTAATGTTTCATCTTCATTTTGAGTTAGTAAATGGTAAGCATCAACATTTTGAATCAATCTAGAATTTGAATTTGGAATTACTCAAAATGCAAACTTCAAGTTTGTACCCAGTTTATAGAATCAATATAGCTGCTTCATACTTTAGAGGGCAAAAAAAGATGCATTTAGTGTATGAAAAAGGACATGAACTGCCAAAAGCTTGCTAAAAGCTTTAGGGGTCGTTTTGTTGGAAACAAGTTATCCAGAATTAATTATTCTGGGTTAAGCTATTCCTCCCGCGATAACTAATCTCAGGTATACCACAATTTTATCAAAACCAGACATAGGATAAACTCATCTCAAAGTTAATCCTGGGATTAATTATCCCTCGTACCAAACGAGTCCTTACAGTGCACACAGATTTTCTATTATCAGGGGTGTGTAAGATGATCAAAGATTAAGTGTATATAATTTTTATGCAGTACAATGAACAAAGTGGGAAGACTCAAAAGAAACAAAGAGAAATGTACTAAAATTAACGAATAGTAGCCATTACATATATTATAGGCAATTAAAAAGAATGTATGAAATTTCAATAAATTAAACAACCATCCGGGGGAGCAGCAACTGATACAACCGGAAAATAAATGGAAATTACAGGTTAAAACAATTAATAATGGCCTTTATCAACATAACTACAACTAGACTCCTACAAACACAATCACAATATCCTCACTAGGAAAAGCCGGGCTCCCGAATTTTAACACAACATCAAGCATCAGTGGAAAAGTTCCCTAATGGAACACAGAAAATATTGCAGATACCAGCAGCAGCATCGCGAAAATGAATTTCGACCCGTTGCCTCTAATGGATGTAGCAGATGATATATCTTGAGGCCTGAGGAGTAAATGAACCACATTAGATAGGTATACCGAGTTATATATTATGCTTAATAAAACGTGTTGGTGAAGATAGTTGTTTACTTACTTTTGCAGTTTGCTAAGTTGACCACAGAAGAGTGCATTGTCTGGCATTGGCATCTCAGTCTTGTTAGAGGGCTCTGGATTAACAACCCTGATGTATGTTTCTTGACCAAGAAACCACGAGTCGAGGTTTTCTGTTCTCAGGTTCCAAACTCCAACATTGTCAAGGGAGACCAAGATTGCTGTCCATGCTCCAGGGAAAACCTGAGCACCACATGAAGGACGAGAAATTTGTCACAAGATGGAGGTTTTGAAGACATCAAATGAAATTAGGAACTATCGCCAAGCACAAAATTTCTGAAATAAGAGGCAGTGATAACAGTATATTCATGTCCCTTAAGGTTATATGCCATTTAAGTGACACTACCCTCCTCATAATGTGGAGCAATACTAACTCAACATGCTATAGGAAAATCTTATATTGTAATGCAAACAAATTACAAAGTTGTCATCTTATCACTGGCATATACAACTAAGAAAAGAATTGAACTCATGGGGCTGTAAGCAGTGTTCATTGAGATGGCAACAAAAATATAGTGAGTTTGGCCAAGGAATGAATCCATAATTCAACATGCTACAGCAAATATTATTCTTAACAACATGCTATACCTTTTCTTTTTGATAACATACTTCATATACTTAGTATCAACCTTATTTCACCTGTCTAATAGACTACTCACAATTTTCTTGGCACCAAAATGAATTGTAAGCCTGTACTAACTTATCAAGAATTCAGAGAAATTCACAAGATATAACAATGATTACCTGTGTTGTGGTTCGAGCTATTCCATCCCATTTGTTGTAAGTGCCCCTACTACTATTTGACCATACACCATAATCCATCCTGCAAGTTGGTATTAATGAAAAATCAAGTTTAGCGATAAGAGTTTTCCAGTTTCAGGTTTGAATACAAGGAACATAGAGAGGAGGCCAGATCATACCCAACCACAAAAAAGGCGTATCCACTCATGTGGTATGTATGCACCTTGGTATCATTGTTCTGTAATATTATTTCCATAAATCCCCTGTAGGTACCATTTATAACAGAGGTTTCCATCTTAGGAGGTCCTGTTAGTGGTGCCGTGGGGAAATCTAGTTTATATACACCCTTCAATTTGTACTTGTCAGCAAGTCTGATTGGTGTTTTAGGATTAACAAACGAAATTCCATTAAGTGTTGTTCTTCTTTTTCCATCTACCATTGTTGGCGGCTTATTTTGTATCACGTATATCTCTGTCACGTTTATTGAGCCATATCTGAAAGAGCCTTGGGGATTTGGGCGAGCTCCACTTGCAGTTACATTCCACCTGCATAGCATACACCCCCTCTATTACTTACAACTTTCAGATACTAGTTGATAAGTGCATTTGGGAAGAGAAACAAACCTGATAGATCTAGCCTGGTTCATAGAGTAAGTTTTGTCGAATTCATCTTGAGGTGGTTCGGGAAGAGGACCATGTGCCTTTCCTTTTGAGTTTGTGTATTTCAAAATGCCTACACCAGTGACTCTTTGCCATTGTGATTGGTTCACAAATCTGGCACTTGCAACAATATAGTAATCAGAACTTGCGTTCTGATTCATGGTTACCAAAAAGGAGTATGATTGTCCAACATGTATGTCTAAGCTAGTATAATTTTGCTGCACAGTGTATGATCCTTCTGCTTCTGCCAAAAGTAAGTTATGATTTTGAATTCTGAAGTTCAAGCTGGTTGATATTCCAACATTGCTTACACGAATCCGATAGGTTTTGCCTGCAGAATCATAATATTACCATTACAAAACAACAGAGAAGAGTATCACACTTTAGATAATTAACAAGACAATGTAGCAGCACAAATGAGGACTTACAGTTCTAGACAAAGGCGAAGTCAGGAATTCTAATAAGGGATAGAAAAATGCAAAATGGTAAACCTAGAAACTTCTCTTATTACAAGGAATACACGCGCGCGCACATACATGTACGTACAAGTTTGTTTTCACCCTACTTGCACAATATAGTTTTTGGACGAAGAGGATTCAATTGAACCTCCTTTCTTACCTTTAGCTACACCACTGGTCCCAGATAATCAATTAATTTCTACATACAGATGCATTATTTCGCGGAATCATTTAATTCATTTTCCTTCTCTACACTATTGAAACACGAAAGCATAAGCACTTGCAAGAAGGTGAAATGAAACTCTAAAGTGTCTAGAGGAAGTTTTATCGCGAAAATGTCACAGAGGGAAGTTTTTGTCAGAGCAGATAAAATCCATGTAACAAATAACATGAATTACTTTGAAGACAACATAAATCTTACTAGTAGTCACATTCTAGCATAATGTAGCTTTACCTGGGTGGACAGTGATAGTTTCATAGTCAATGCCATCAGGCACAATAGTATCATTGTATCTATAAGGACCTTTTCCATTAATTAAAACACCATCTGGCTTTCCCAGATCTTTCCCGGCAAGAAGCGTGTTCCTCAAAGCCTACATCCATCCAACAAGAAGCAAAAGGTACACATTACACACTAAAACTATACAAATACTTTTAACTTCAACAAAAGCTTTACGCAATAAACTCATCGCGTAAACACTAACCGTGTGATTTCTGGTGTACCAATCACCAATCATAATAGTGATATCATCATATGGAAAATCAAAAGGGATTGGAATTTCACCCCTGTTGTTAATTGTAATTCCACCAAAACCACCTGATGCTCTCTGAAAATGGAGTGAAGGGAAGTAAAAGAAACTTCCAATTTGGTCCTTGGCCTGAAATTGGTAAGTCCAATTCCATCTTGAAGGGATAGGACAGTTTGTTCCTGGTAAACCATCTTGCCAGGTTGTCTTCTTCTGTTGAACACCAGACCTGTATAAATTACAACAAAATTATAACCCCAAAAAACCATTAACATTCAAAAGAGTGTACTCAGCGGGAAAAATTAAAACTTACCAATGCAGAAGAAGTTCTTCATCTAATTTGTTCTTTACATTAACAACAACATTGTCATTTGTAGTCACATTCATAGTTGGTCCAGGAAATTTTCCATTTATAGCAATAACCTGAAAATAGATTAGGTAAACATAGCTCAAGAAACTCAAACTCTAGGCATTACTGAACTCTAAGCACAAAGATGGAAACTTTGACATCACATATCCCATAGATCTGAAACCACTTTTCAAGAAACACTATGCAAAACATTAACATTTGTCCTGCTACCTAGGAAGCAACAAATGTATGTAAAAAATAAGAGATCTGAAAAAACAAACCTGTTGGGGTACACCAAGTGGAGAAGCTTCAATGTAGGAAACTTCAAAATTAAAAAACTTAAATGGATCTCCAGCAAAACATAACCCCATAAACAAGAAAATGCATACAAGTGTGATTTGGAAAGACTGAGTACAAGAAGCCATTTGGTTCAAAGTAAGTAAAGATCAATACTTTCAAAGTGTTTTATGAAAAAAAAAATGTTTCCTTTTTTTGTGCAGTTACATTATAAGATAGAGAGCAAAGAAAAAAATGAGTAAAAAGAGAGCAAGAAAGCAAGAAACAAAGAAAGCAGCTAAGAGAGAAAGACAGAAAGAGAAAGTATAGTAGTAGTACTAGTGGTTTTTTTATAATAGTAGTAAAAGGAGAGTGGCAACGGTTCAATTTTACTTTTTATGGTGGTGCTAGCTTGGATTTTAGAGGGGGTGAGCTGAAAGTTTTATGTTGGTCCAAATTGCTAATACTAATAATAAATTGTTATAATTATTAGGGTGCACATGACCAATGCATGGATTGAGGTGAAAGAGTGTAATCAAGAAAAGGTATGCGTGTCTTTGCGTGTAATGTGTGTGTGAGAGATGGAAATGAGCCAATGACAGATAATAAGATATATACATGTCATATATATAAGAAAATTAAAAAGAAATAAAATCTTTCACAAGGGAATGAAATTACAAAAATGAAAATATGGGCATAACAACAACAATAACGACCCAATAAAATCTCACAATGTGGGGTTTGAGGAGGGTAGTGTGTACGCAGACATTACCCCTATTCCGATGGGGCAGAGAGGTTGTTTCCGATAGATCCTCGGCTCAGGAAGACAGAAATAAAACAAGAAGAGACAATATATTAGTATCGTCAACAGAAGCCATAGAAAATATGAGCATAAATTTTGTATAAAATAATTAGATTATATATAAGTCATAAGTTAAATTTGAGGAAGTGAAAAAGATTGTATGTACCTTGTTTGATTTATAACTGGAATGCACCATTATGAATTGTTTTACCTAAACCTACTTCTTATGTTAGCAAACAAATAGAGCATACAGTACTAATCAATGACACAAACACTTGATGAGTGATATGTACTAATCAATGACTATGTTTTTTTCTTCATAAGTTGAAATATTAAGGCTCTATAAAAATTGACTTAGAAAGCAAGATACTAGTAACAAAAATGTATAATAGCTCGGTACAAGTAATAATTCACAATGTATGACATTGTCATCAGCTTTGTCCAATAACCTACATATATAACAACTTACTGTATTTACTATTTTCATATTGTATAACATTATAATGTCCAAAATGTCCTACTGCAGAATTCCGTTCCCCATTGAGTAATAAGTAGGCGTTTGGACATAAAAATTATAATTTTTTTAAAAAAATAGTAGTATTTGGAGTTAAGTTAAAAAATGATATTTGAATTTTGAAATTATTATGGGCATGCATTTTACTTGAAAAAATTTAGCAGTTTAATTTTTAAAAAATTTATTTTCAAAAAGTTTATAAAATCTTACAAAAATTTCATGAACAAACATATTTTTTTTTAAATGAAAAAAAAAATTATGGACAAACGGGGACACAAATAACAGAAGGGTTTTAGCTGAGTGATTTTATTTTGTGTCTCACACAACTTACACTAGTTGCGTGAGGCCTCTTTTTATCTCACATATTTGTGGACTCATATCTTACATATCTGGGTCCACAAAATTCTGAAACCCACACAGTTGTGAGATAAAAAAGAGACCTCACACAACTAGTGTCAGTTGCGTGAGGCATAAAATAAAAAATTTCGTTCTAGTTATATTTAGGGATGAGGTGGGGTAAGGGGGTTTGGGGATGACAGCCAATGGACAGTTCAGATTGATACATACCCAGTCATACATTACCCACACGCTTGCTCCTTTAATTGAGAACCAAATTTTGTCCTCCACCAGCCTCTATTATTCTTTTCCTTTTTCCTTCCCTCATAATTTTTACTATGATTATTAGACCCTTCCAGAGTGTATAACTTATAATTACTTGTTACTTTATTTTTTTGACGATAGTGTATGGTTCAATTTGTAGGCATTATAATTATTTTTCGCTACCATATGAAGTTTATGAGTTTGAAATTCTAGTCATTTTATGAAACTAATATTTTAAAATAATAATTAAGGCAAATATAATGTTTGAACAAATATTATTGGGTTGGATAAATTCATTACTTACACACTAGTTGTTCTGCCTCTGCTTGCTCCTCCCACTAGTACAAGTATCAAATAATTCTACCTACCGAGGCATAACCAAATGAGAAAAAAATCACCTAATTGCTAAAATTAGTTGCTACATTCATGATCAATCTTCTTCTGAATACACTTATTTTGCTGTCCTTCTTACTATAAGTGGATCCGAAACAACAACTCTTAATTGATTTCATAAAGGCATCATCTACTAATAGGGTAATAATAACTACAATTAACTTCAAATTATCATCTCTCAAATAGCAATACTCCATTTATATACATACACTGTGTTTTCATCATCCTTTGTTATACTTTTCATATCGGTATTACTCTGAAACTAAATTTTTAATGATGACTTGCGCAAGTTAATATGCACTAAGTTTGTTCCTAATACAGAAAAGGTTATGTTTTACTTATGAATACATATAACGTGAACAATTTAATTTTGGTAAGCATGTTCACCACTTAGCGAGCTAGTATACCTTTACCTTTTTCTTCTCTACATCGATTGCTTCTATAATTTATTAATTAATCCCAAAATATCTTTAAATTTCACTAAACACAAAACATTTAGAATGACTTAAGGAAAAGATGAAACTTTTACGCTAAATAAGGAGAAGATCTATCTTTCGAGAATATAATCGTAAAATATACTCTTTCTATCTTAATTCATATAATACTCTTTTTAGTTTTTAATTCGGACATTTCGAGATAGTTAACCCCAGAAATTCTAGACAACTTTTGCTACTTTTAAAAATTTTAATTTATTTAATCATTTAAATATAAGCTTTTATGGAGTATCAGACAGCGTAGCCAGGATTTCAAACTTATAGGTTTGAGATATATCTTAATTTTTTTAAGTTAATGTGTTCTAAATTTATAATTTGTACAAATTTAATAAAAAAATTAAGATGGATATATAATTTGAACTAAAGAGTGCGTCCAGCCGAACCCGTAGCCAACAATGCGGCTCCGTGTTCATACTATTATTAGAAGTTGCAAGTTGTAGAGAAAGACCATTATTTTTAGGCAGAATAGCGTGGAAGACACTTGTACTTATTCCGGTTTGTCATCCCGGTCCCTACACTTCATAAAGTTTCATTCAGACACTTCAACTTAATCAAAACAAGACTTTTAAACCCTTCTGACCGTTGACCGAGCTTATGTGTCATTAATATGGCTGAAGTGGACAAAATGAGTGATTTACACGCACATTAGGTGCGTGAGCTGATGATTCTTTTTTATTAAAAAAATAAAAATTAATAAATAAATAAATAAAAATACACTAGCAGCGCCTCCCCCTTCGTTCTGCACCCCCTCCCCCCCTCCTCCTCTTCTTCTTCGCATCCCTCCCCCTTCATTCTGCCCCCCTCCCCCCTCTTATTCTTCTTCAGCCCCCCCTCGTTCTGACCCCTCCCTCTTCTCCTCATCTTCTTCTTTAGATCCCCTCCCTTCCCCTTTTTCTTCATCCCTTCTTTTATTAGATTTTCTCCTTGGTGTGTATTTCTTCTTCCATCATGTCATCTTCCCCTTCTCTCGGACTCCTCCATTTTTTCCGGTGATTTTAGCTTTCAAATTTTTTCACAGCCCTTCCAAATTGGGGTAGAGGAATAAGTCAAAATTCAAAAGACTTAATTCTCTACTCATGTATTTTTCATGGATAGATAACTTTCTTTAAAAGAGGAGTGAAGGAAGTAGTGATATTCATGGTGGAGGAGCCATGGTAGGTGGGTTATTCTTTTAAGAAGGTTGAGTGGGGTTTGAAGAAGGGAGGAGGGGTTTTCTTTAATTTTAATTTTAATTTTTTGCTTTTTTTTATTTTATTTTTTGTTTATGAAATTAAAATTTTGTTAAATAATATTATTTTGGCGTAGAATCTGATGTGGATGCTGATTTGTCATCCACGTCAAGCAAGTGAGCATCACACGATTCCGGAGGTGTTTAACAGTCTTGTTTTGATTAAGTTGAAGTGCCTGGATGAAACTTTATAGAGTGTAGGAACCGGGATGACAAACCGAAACAAGTACAAGTGTCTCCTAGGCTATTCTGCCTTATTTTTATGTAAGGAGCGTCGTACAAGAAAGTTTCTCAGAAAGCTCCACATGATTGCCAGCAGGGTATCCAGGCACCGTGTGGGGCCCTTTGTCGTTGGTTTCAACCATTAATGGCTATGGTTCGCCCATTTACAGCTCTTTTCTTTCCTTCTATTTTCTGCTTTCTCACCGGTATCCCCAGGAAAAAAAAATATAAAAATTAACATAAATAGTTGTCCACCAACCACTTAAACTAAAAATAATTACTTGAGATATAATATATGCATACTTTATTTATTATATATATAATCGTATATAATTAGTAGTATATAATATATGTATATAGCTAGAAAAAGTAAACAATAAATTTTAAGATTTTTTTATATATTTATCAGCCGATGTTCCCTACCTGCATTTCGATTAATTCGAATTCATATCGTATAAGATCTTTAAAGAAAAATGTACTTACTAATATTTCTTTTATTTTTATTTTTATTTTTATTTTTAGGACTCAAACCTCATACCCTTTATTAAGAGCATATCAATTTTATTCATTCCATCACAAATTTTAGTGGTCATTGTCTTAGACTCTTAGCCTAACCAATGGTTTCCAGAACACAATCATCAGCTCTTATTCCTTCCCATGTGATATTTTGCTGACAAAAATCATTGTCAATGCTCCCACGAAATCATATTTTTCATTCTTTGGAAAATTCTTTTTCTTTTCTCCTGAAATTATGATTCAACGACAAGGTTTATGTTACACTAGGCAATTCTTTCACGGGATTTTTTTTTTTTTTAAAAAAAAAAACAAATGATACCGGAGAGTGAGAAAAGAGAGCGCAATGGACGTCAAAGGACGAATAGGGTAATTAACGCAAAATGAAAGCAACTTTGAAAATGACACACATGGAATGCAATGCCATATATAAGTCGCATTTAATTAATGTGATGTATAGGTCGTATTTAACCAATTTGATTATAAGTCAAAAATGCGATTTATAGGTCGTATACAAAAACGCGACTTATAGGTTCTTTAACTTCAATGCATCAACATCAATGAAATGAGCTATACATTTTATAAGAGAATTAATTGATCTGATTAAAGATTCGCCAACTTGACTTTGATGAATATTAGGTTTCGAAAATAAGTTCTTTTTCATTAGCAATCAATTATGAAGTTGAATGAAGAATTATGGTGGGATGATTGTAATTTTTCCATTCTTAAATCAGAGATTTCGATTTGAAACTTAAAAATGAATAGCTCTTTGATAAGGAGGCTATATCGCCTTATGGGATTATCCAACAAAAATTAGGAGTAATTGGACTAATAGACTTAGGATATCAAATAAAATTGATACTCCATTTAACTTCTCGTGAATTAAGGTTGAGAACATCTTTGTGGTAGACAAGAAAAGAAGAAGTGATAATTAAAGAAGCAAAACGAATCCCATTAATGGCCAGTTCCGGTAATTGTGCCTGTCTGATCTGTTATTAAAGTAATTGTGCCTGTCTAATCTGTTATTTAAAGGGATGGTAACCAGAAGTTCATGCTCACATCCCGTTTGGCTTAGCAGATTTAGAGTAGCTGATAAGCATTAAGTGCTGAAAAACACTTTTAAGTGCTGAAAAACACTTTTAAGTGCTGAAACTGATTTAAAAAATAAGCAGTTACGTGTTTGGATAAAAGTGCTGAAATTAATAATATGCAGCTGAAGAACTGGGTATACGAAGAGTTTTGTTTTAAAAAGAAGTATTTTAGGGATAGAATAGTAAATATTTTGGTCAAACTTAAAGTGCTTATAAGCTGAAAATTGATAAGTTGGGGGAGACCAACTTATGGCTTTTGGCTTATTTTTAGCTTATAAGCACTTAACTTATAAGCACTTTTAATTTTACCAAACGCGTAGATAAGCCAAAAAGTGTTTATAAGCTAGTTTGATCAGCTTATAAGCTTAGCCAAACACCCTCTTAAAGTTTTCAGGTTATTAGTCTCACAAGCTGGAGCTAAGGCCCCGTTTGTCCATAAAAAAATTAATTTTAAAAAAAAAATGTATTTATTCATAGAATTTTGTAAGTTTTTGAAAATTTTTGAGAATGTTATAAATAGAATTCTATTTAAGGTGAATGTCTATATTTAGAGAGATTCTAGGGTTTATTACTTGGTGGCTAAGTCAACCTCTCCCTATAAATAGAGGGTTCTATTCCATTGTAATTCATCCCAAAAATTCAATAAGAATTCCTTCTCTCTCTTTCTCTGCAATATTGTTCTTCTACTTTTATTATTTCATAACACGTTATCAGCACGAGACTCTAACCAATTGAGTAGAAGCTTTGGAATTGAGCATAATGATTGTCAATTGTTCCATGAACTTCCTTCATGATTAAATTCTGAATTTAAGGTAAGTATCTTACTTTATTTTTCTCTTTTAAATTCTTGCAATTCTATAATTTGATTTTATATACAAGCAAAGACAACAAAGTTTGATTATAACTCTAATGGAGTTTGTAAGAAATTATAACCACCTGAAGTAGTAAAATTTCTATGCCTTGCCATGATCAAATTCATGTACGATTGTGGGCAAAGAATTGAAAACCCGTCCCATTGAATTTGCTCCATTCTCATTCCCTTAAGAGAATGTGATAACAGTATGTGATAAGTCTGAAAGAAGACAAAATTATCACTATGAATGTGTCAATCGATGTGGACGTGGCAATGGACGAAATTATAATCGTCATCATTGTGATAATGAGAATAATAAGGATTCTCAAAATAATCCTTCACTCTGTGGAAAATATTTGTCATCGAATTGACATGAGATTTTGTAAAGCACATATAGATGATTATGGTCCATTCATGATGTGAATGTGACAACATCTGATTTATGAATACATATTCATTCTTTAAAGAATATGAACGTGCTAGTGCTAGTGAATATACCGCACTCACCTCTAAAAGGAGGTTTGAGATGATATAAGAAAATAATGTTATTATTATGGCATGAATGGTCATTGGTCACGTACCTATTGTACGCCAAAATATTTTGGCATTGTGATTGTTAAAAGACAACGGTAATGCAAGAAACAGATCTTGCATATAATTTTGACCATAACTATAATGGTATAACTTTCTCTTTAAAAGAGATATTCACCATATGGATGTTGATGAATATGTGGTACTACAAAATTAATTGAGAACTCTGCAAGAGCCAATTATACTATTTTGGAGAAACACAATTGATTACCAATAAGGTATTGTGTTTTAGTAAGTCTCAAAGAAACTTATTCAGTTTCCAAAGTAAACGCGAAAGCGGTTTATTATATTGAGACTATAAATAAAGGAAAAATTTAATATCTTCTATTACTACAACTTGTAGCGGGGTAATATGTATGTGAAAAGCTACCTGCTTTATTCTCCAATTTGTACTACATAAACAAAAGAATACCACAATGAAGTGGATATTTATTGATAGAAAAACCCATATCATAATAAACTTGGAGTTTATTCATAATTGCACACATCATGGTGTAAACCTAAAGTTTATCAATATTGATAATTTTTCCAGTTGGCATAATTGGTTTAGCCATGTTAATTCAAGTATAATGTGCAAAAATAAAAGAGAATTCACATGGGTAAATATTAAAGAACTAGAAAATTCTATACGAATTCTCTTACATTGCTTGTTCTCATTAATTAATAGACCAAATAAAATTGGGATTTAATCCCATGAATGCTGGAAATATCAAAGGTGAATATGGGCCCATTCACCTGCCATGTATACCACATAAGATGCATCTATGAGATGGTTACATGTGCAATTATTATTAACCCGCAACATGGTGTTTTGCGAGGTAACTTGCTCAATAATATAATTTCGAGCATAATTTCCAGATTTTTTATTCAAGAAGTTCATCTTGATAAGTTGGTTTACATCACAGTTCGTTTAGCAAAATGATTTATTGAGTGCCTCCACTTAATAGCTAAACAATTGCTTATGAGAACAAAGTTATCTATATCAGTTTGATATACGTTATATACGAAAGTATACTATTTTCTTCCCTCACAAGTGGTTCAGGGTCAGGAACCAAATAATTTCATCTTATTATTATTGATGTGCGGTGTATATTTTGATTAACACCATAACGCACAAAGGTGGATTCTCAAAGTTGAGGTAACAAGTTAGTTTTTCTAACATGAGGGGGAGACATGATAAAAGTTGAGAAAAAGTTACGTGGAATGAATTATCATTTGTACATCTAGATCCTCGAATAAAATAATATGAACTTGAAGTTCATAAAAGGATAATTCATGTGCAATTTATCGCAAAGCATGCCAGACGCATTTGCTGACCCAAAGAAAGTAACTATATTCTCATTGCAAATGCTCCTATTAAGTCCTAGAAGGACAAAGTCTATGGTAAGCTTAAAGCGTATAGACAATCGATTTCAAATAAACTTCTTGATAAAGAAGATGAGCAAATGATCAAAATGATCATAATAAAGGAGGCAAGTGATCTAGAAGATCACATGACATAACACTTCATAAAATCTCATGAGAGATTCAGGTACCTGAATATACGAATGAAGAGATCTCTATGTTATGTCTTTATGAAAAATAAGGAGGTTGGAACCGATATAAAATGTTTGTCGACGACATTGATTATAGCACTAAATATATATGAGGATCTTAAGCCAAGAGAAACAATTCAAATAGAATTGGTTTCATATGAAAGACATGTAGTTTTGAACATGTAGTTCAAACACTTGAATAAAGTCAATGGTATGTGCAATCAGTGTTTCAATATCTTATATGCCTAGCATGACATGAAAACTTGATATGCATCTAAAGTCTATTATATGACTTATATGACTTAACAATCCCTGAAGGATTTAAATTGCTTAAAGCATATAGAATTCATGGTCATGAAGTACTACATCCTCAATGCAATTTGTGCACAAATGTATCTTGCTATAACTATATGCATGATAATATGATTGCAAGAGTTTTCACCTCTATGTGAAGATATTGAACTGACGATTCCAACAAGATCATATGAAGACAATTCATCTCTATCAAGAATGATGATTTCAAGGTGCAATATATTCATTCAAGTTAATATGGCTGATTTGTTCATCAAATCTCTACCAAAGATCTTTTGAAGATGGTGCAAAAGATTGGAATGCAAATGCTTAAGGATGTGAATTGATGCTCTCATCAGGGGCGGTTAATACGCGTTGTACTCTTTTTCCCTTACAAGGTTTTGTCCCAATGGGTTTTCCTTGCAAGGTTTTTAATGAGGCAACCAAAAGACGTATTTCTAAACATGTGTACTCTTTTTCCTTCTCTAGAATTTTTTTTCCCACTAGGTTTTATTTTAGTTAAGGTTTTAACGAGGCACATTATCTGGTAGATAGACATTCAAGGGGGAATGTTATAAATAGAATTCTATTTAAGGTGAATGTCTATATTTAGAGAGATTCTAGGGTTTATTACTTGGTGGCTAAGTCAACCTCTCCCTATAAATAGAGGGTTCTATTCCATTGTAATTCATTCCAAAAATTCAATAAGAATTCCTTCTCTCTCTTTCTCTGCAATATTGTTCTTCTACTTTTATTATTTCATAACAGAGAATGAGTTTTTCAAACATTAAAAAATGGTCTTGAGCACTTTTCAAAATTTTCAGATTTTTTTTTCCCGCACACAAAACTGCAACATTTTTTCAAGTGAAATGTATGTCCACACAAAATTTCAAATTACAAATGTTATTTTTCAACTTAACTCCAAATATTACTTTTTCTAAAAATTACAATTTTTACGTCCAAACACCTACTAAATTTGCTGTAAATTTCATTCGGGAATATGTAGTGTCCAAATTAACAATTCTTCTTCATTTTAACTTCCAATTATTCGAAATGTAATGGCTCTTTATCCTAGTGCTAAGCTTCAGGTGTCTCAAGTATATGCAATCTATTTTTTTTTTTTTAATAACTTCAACTTAAAATATATTTCGAAATATATTTTAAAATACAACTACAGATTGGTAACATGCAAGAAAATATAAATTATTTGATTTAATACAGTAAAATTATGCTGATAACTAAAATTACATTAACAGCCAATAGTGGTTCGAGTCCTGTGAGGTTTGAGTGCAGCAGATAATAAGTCAAAGTCAATGAAACCTGCATATATTGTGGAAACATACTTCAAACAGTTTCATCCTCGAGATGCCCGTACTCTAAACAAAACATAAAGGAAAACACTAGTTTATACTATTATTAAACCCTCCCCCCTACCCCCCCCCCCCAACCCACCCTAAAAAAAAAGAAGTTAAAAAAAAATAAAAACAAATGATTAAAATGATACTCCTATTTGCTAAGGCAACCAGCAGATGCAGAAATTGACCATACATGAAACCAACGGATAAATATTAGACGAGGATACAATATTTGAGTATTGGATATTGTAGCTTCTGAAGTGGTCCTACTACTAACCTGGAAAAAATAGGTAAAAAAGACTTCTCAAAGTCTTTGTGGAAGAATATTGGACACAAGTAGTTCAGAGGTCAAATTAAAAATAATAAAAGTTATGAGTAATTTTGAACATGTGATGTTTGAAATATCTCCCATGATGTTTGAAACATCTCAAGGATGTTTGAAACACCCCGGAATGTTTCAAACATTTTCCGGGATATTTCAAACATCCCCGGGACATTTGAAACATCTCCCGGAATAGTTGAAACATCTCCCGGTAGATGTTTCAAATGTTCCGGGGATGTTTCAAACATCACGGGAGATGTTTCAAACATCCATCGGGGTGGAGGAGGAAGGGATGTTTTTGTAAATAAGAAAACTTTGGGGGTTTTAAAATGCCCCTTCTACCCCATTCTAACACTTTTATCTTAAAAATTTTATATAAGTTTTGAAGTCTCTTAAAAAACCTTAAGATTTTACTTTAATTTATTTTATAGTCACGTGACGTAGGCTTTTCTTTTTTGGGATGGTTTTGTCATATTACTTGTTAGGTTTTGATTTTATTTACGGCAGAATAGCCTAGGAGACACTTGTACTTAATCTGGTTTGTCATCCCGGTCCCTACACTTCATAAAGTTTCATTCAGACACTTCAACTTAATCAAAACAAGACTTTTAAACCCTTCTGACCGTTGACCGAGCTTATGTGGCATTAATATGGCTGAAGTGGACAAAATGAGTGTACACGCACATTAGGTGCGTGACCTGACGATTCTTTTTTATTAAAAAAGTAAAATTTAATAAATAAATAAATAAAAACACACTAGCAGCGCCTCCCCCTTCGTTCTGCACCCCCTCTCCCCCTCCCCCCCCCCTCCTCTTCTTCTTCGCATCCCTCCCCCTTCATTCTGCCCCCCCCCCTTCGTTCTGACCCCCCCCCCTCTTCTCCTCATCTTCTTCTTTAGATCCCCTCCCTTCCCCTTTTTCTTCATCCCTTCTTTTATTAGATTTTCTCCTTGGTGTGTATTTCTTCTTCCATCATGTCATCTTCCCTTTCTCTATGACTCCTCCATTTTTTTCGGTGATTTTAGCTTTCAAATTTTTTCATAGCCCTTCCAAATTGGGGTAGAGGAATAAGTCAAAATTCAAAAGACTTAATTCTCTACTCATGTATTTTTCATGGATAGATAACTTTCTTTAAAAGAGGAGTGAAGGAAGTAGTGGTATTCATGGTGAAGGAGCCATGGTAGGTGGGTTATTCTTTTAAGAAGGTTGAGTGGGGTTTGAAGAAGAGAGGAGGGGTTTTCTTTAATTTTAATTTTAATTTTTTGCTTTTTTTTGTTTATGAAATTAAAATTTTGTTAAATAATATTATTTTGGCGTAGAATCTGATGTGGATGCTGATTTGCCATGCACGTCAAGCAAGTGAGCATCACACGATTCCGGAGGTGTTTAAAAGTCTTGTTTTGATTAAGTTGAAGTGCCTGGATGAAACTTTATGGAGTGTAGGGACCGGGATGACAAACCGGAACAAGTACAAGTGTCTCCTAGGCTATTCTGCCTTTTATTTACAGCAATAAGTAAACCACTAGTTCACTACACAAAATATAAAAAAGTTAATTGAAAAAGTAATTTCATGCGATCTATTATTAATGAAATTGATTAGGTGATGAAATCAAGAGAAAAAGATTCAAACCAATTAGGCTCGACTTATGTCTTTTCACCAAACGATCAAGGAGTTGACTTTTACAAGCGAGTGATTATATTGGCTAATTTTCTGTAAATTGAATGATTTGGGGTTTTCTGGATAGGAAAAGTTAAATTACTTTTTGAAGGTAACAGATATCCACGAAATTAATCGAATTACGCATAAGGTGGTCCAAACATACAACTCTAATATAAGAAAAAAGTTTCATTTCATTTTTTAGAAAGAAAAAAAAATTGCATTTCGATAATATGGCCATCTGAGCAACTTAGCTAGTTTTGATAGATAAATGGTTTGAGTCAGAATTTTTTTGATCAATTATATATAGGTGCCACAAAATCTTTCTTTTACTTTTTAAGTAAGAAAGTACAACCCAATATATTATCAATACTTTTCATAGTTTAAAACTAAAAGTGCATTTTACTCCACGTACCATAATAAAATCTTAATCTTTAACTCAACTGGTTTGGCACTAAAGCGCAATTATTGGCGTATTTGGTCATTTCCTGTGTATAATTCTTCAAATTTTCCGCGTGTTTGCTCCTAATTGGAAATTTCTGGTAACGATCTTCACCTTTATAAATTATCGTTTGTTCTTTCAACACAACTGATTTACGTCTATTTTATTTTTTTCCTACACGAGAAGAATTTCATGGTATGTGTATAGGTTCATATTTGGTAACTACGGTAATAACGGATACGCAAGACAAAAGACGGGGTCGACCACGACACAACGCCTGAAGGTCGTCCTCATAAAGGCTGACGCTAGAAGTGGGCAGCTGAGATAGGATAGTAACGATAACTTTAATTCAGAAGTAGACAACTTTGGATATTCTTTATGTTGTACTTTTTAGGGTTTTGGGGGAATGTCCCTTATAAATAGGAAGAGATAGAGAACAAAAAGGGATCTGCCTTTTTGGAACTAGAACATATTGTAAAAGTTGAAAGAAGAATATACAGGAGGGTTGTCTTATTCACTTATTCAAGCACATGTTGTCCAATCTCTATTCATAAATCTCGAGATCCCATACATATTCCAACTGTTCTCCTTCCCACGTGATCTTCAGAAGAAAGGAACCTCCCAATCATATAATCATTGGTGATAGTTCCTTTCCCCCTATCATCTTTGTCCGTATTTACATTTATTATGCAGTTATGCTATTACATGCATTATAAATCATAGCAAATTAATTCTGTTGTTTATTGTTCCTAGAATCTATCCGTTATAGAAGGGTTTTGTGTCGTTTGATCTAGAATATATTAGATACAACTAAGATTCACTCCATCAAACTTAACATTAATTGATTTAGCAATTATTTGCTCAAATAATTTGGCGCCGTCTGTGGGGAGTTTTTTTTTGGTTAAACTGAAAACTTTTATTTAACCAAGTGTAAATATGTACATCCACTCGCTCATTGGACTCTAGAGACGGGTCTTACAAAAGTAGCCTATCTTTTTATCACTTAAGTTCCACATCTGGAACTTAAACTCTATACTAACATGGATATCTATTTATCCAATCTAAGACAACTCTCCATTTACAGTAGCTATTTCCTTTAATGTGTAAATGTAATACAATTTCTCTAACTCTATCCCTACTTTCTTTCCTTGTCTGTTGAAACCTTCGTAAGTTCCTTTCCATCCATGTGTGATATACTATTGCTGCAGAGGTATTTCCAAGAATCTTCCATTTTGTATTCCTGCTCTTTGTTTTTGTAGCCATCCATTCAATCTCTTCCTGCCATCTACCTACTTGTCGATCAATTCCAAACAGCCTCAAAATCTGCTTCCATATGAACTTTGAATATGAGCATTCAAAGAACAAGTGATCATGAGTTTCCTCTTCATCTGTCATACACAGAGCACATTCTGCAGGTACTGGTATTCCCCATTTGATCAGCCTATCCACAGTTGCTAGTCTCCGATGCAGTGCCATCCACAGAATGAATTGATGCCTAGGGATCATACCTTGTGTCAAGTACAATGTCTTCCAATTAACTTTTGGATATTGTGGTATGAAGGAACGATAAGCTGTGCTGATGGTATACTTCCCCTGTACAACATATAGTTCCAACTCTTGTATTCCAGTGGTTAACCATTTTCTGGCTTCAAATATTTTCCTTACCACCCAGCTAGCCTGTTTAGGAGTTTCCATGTTTTCAATCTCTTTCTTCTTTATATAGTGATTATGTATCCACATAACCCAAAACTTGTCTTTGTTCTGTGCGATTGCCCATAACAGTTTCCCTATTGCTGCTCTATTCCACTTAGAGAAGTTTATAATGTTCAGTCCTCCTGCTGCTCTTGGCTTGCAAATTTGTATCCCATGCTATAGGAGCTTTCTTTCCTTCATTGCTTCTATGCCATAGAAAGTTCCTGCATATCCTTGTAACCAGATCATGTACTTTTTTTGGGATCATGAAGACTTGTGCCCAATATGTTTGCATTTCAAACAACACACTTTTGATTAGTTGGACTCTCCCTGCATATGATAAAAATCTGGCTGTCCAGCATTTGACCCTTCCTGCAATTCTATCAACCAAAGGCATGCATTGACTAATGGTGAGTTTTTTTAAGGACAAAGGGACACCTAAGTACTTGAATGGTATTTCTCCAATGGTGAACTGCAGCTTCTCCAGTATTTCTTGCTTGTGTTGATTAGATATTCCTGCCACATAGAATGAGCTCTTTTCCATGTTAGCCTATAAGCCTGAAGCTGTGGAGAATTTTTCAAATTGTTTCATCAGAAGTTCAATAGACACCTTATCAGCTCTACATCACATTAATAAGTCATCAGCAAAACAGATGTGAACTATTCCCAATTTTGCACATTTAGGATGATAGTTAAAATCTGGATTTGAGTTCGGCTGCTTTAAAGATCTATTCAAGTACTCCATTACTAAAACAAAAAGATAAGGTGACATTGGGTCACCTTGTCTTAATCCTTTTTTCGCTTGAAACTTTGTAGTTAATCCTCCATTGATCAGTAGGGAGTTTTTAGTTGAATTTATAGTTCTTTCTAGGTCAAAAAAAGGAGGAGAAAGACGACCATCTTTTCTTTGTTTGTACAAACTAACGATGGTAGGAAAAGGAGATGCAAGACTGAAAGCGATAAAAGGCGTCACCACCAGCATTATAAATACCATCAACAAAGATGGTAAAGGAGACAACGAGAACGTGACACCAGACGCTACGCCCAGGCGAAGTGCTTCACCTCTCCCCTCCCGGCCCCCTCACGAAAGCGTAACAGCTTCACGCGAAAGGGGAGCCTCCACATCCACAGCTGAAGAGGCACCACCAGCAGTGAAAAAGTTACTGGAAGAGTGTTTGACAAGCACCCTAAACAATATACTCGATAGACCCGTTCAAAGGGAGAACAGAAATACCGCGCAAGCAGATACCACAACAACCACTGGCGAACAGCCCGCACCTCAAATAGGTATCGCTTACACCACTGTTGATGCAGGTAACGACGCACCTGCAACCGTATTAAAGAAAATGGAAGAAATGGAAAACGAAAACAAGTCACTCCGCGATCAGATGAGGGAGCATCAAGAAAGGGTCGATAAGATACCAGGTGCCCCAAAGTTGCTGCCAAAGCGAGATGTTGGTCGGTTCGTCGAACAACCATACAACGAAGAAGCGACTCCATATGCCATTCCAAAAACCTTCAAAATGCCACCGTACCTGAAGATATACGACGGTACTACAAACCTCGAGGATCGCATCATCCACTACATCACAACGGTGAAGGGCAAAAACCTTTCAAAGGAGCAAGTGTCGTCAGTGCTGCTAAAAAAATTCGGTGAAACCCTGACGGGGGGAGCCTTAACCTGGTATTCACAACTGTCGGCGCGGTCAATAGCAACGTTCGAAGAAATGGCCAATAAGTTCGTCACTGCCCACGCAGGGGCTAAAAAGGCGGAAGCCAGGGTGAACGACATATTCGCCCTTAGGCAATCGCCTGGCGAGGGAATCAGAGACTTCCTCGCCCGGTTTAATAGAGTGAGAATGAGCAATGTATCGGAAGGGATGGCGATAGCAGCCTTCCAGAACGGGTTGAACAGGAACGGATCGAGGGCAACCAAAAAACTACTGAGCAGGCTCAGGAAATACCCTCCCACCACTTGGGAGGAAATTCACAATGCCTATTGCGCCGAGGTAAGAGCCGACAAGGACGACCTTGACGGTCCGACCCAACGGCTAACATCAGTTCAAACAGAGCCGGGGAAAGATTGTCACAACGACGGTCGAAAAGATCAGTCAGGCCCCCGTCTCAACCGAGAAAGACACCAGCCCTACATCAGAACACCCATCCCACCGTCTCCCCGACATATAGAAGGGCCGCCCAGGCCGCAAATAGGGACTCAACAAAATGAAAGAGGTATGCCTCCACTCTTATCCGCTCACAATTTTTGTGTTTCCCCTTCAGAAATAGTATACACACTAGAGAAACTTGGCACAAAGGTGAAATGGCCACAAAAGATGAAGTCCAGCCTAAGTACACGAAAGTCGAACCTCCTCTGTGAATTCCACCAAGAGCGGGGTCACAAGATTGAGGACTACATAGCTCCACGACAAGAGGTAGTAAACATGCTGAACCAAGGGCACCTGAAGGAACTGATGAGCGACCGTGGACGAGCCAACTTCGGCCGCAGGCGAGAACAACACCAGGGACCTCCAATGCCGCCCTCCCCCGCTCGCACCACTCAAATGATCGTCAGCGGAGGCGATGAAGCAGCGGTCAACCATATGAAGTTCACCACCATACACAAACTCAAGCGATCGATCACGCACGAACGGTATGACGACTTCGGAGACATTATCATCTTTGATAAGTCAGATACCGACGGTTTGACTTTTCCTCATTTTGATGCTCTTGTTATTACTTTACGTATTTCAGATACTGATGTGAAAAGAATAATGGTTGACGACGGAAGCGGCGCGTGTATTATCCACCCTCGAGTCCTCATATATACAAATGAGACTCGAAGACAAGGTAGTACCACGTTGCATAACGCTGACAGGTTTTAATAATACAATTGAGCGAACCTCCGAGGAGATAACGCTACCCGTTTTGGCCGGGGGTGTCACTCTGGAAACAACGTTCCACGTCATGAACCAGGATACAGCTTACAACGTCATCATAGGGCGGTCATGGATTCATGCCATGAGAGCCATACCGTCAAGCCTATACCAAGTAATAAAGTTCTCTACTCCATGGGGAATATTCAGCATCCGAGGCGAGCAACGCATCGCCCAGGAATGCTATCGCATCGCTCAAGACTGCACATATACCCAACAACTAAAAAGAGCAGGCTCAGAAGCATAGCAATCACTGAAGTCGAGGATCAGACCCGACGTGCTGACAAACGTCATCAGGGACCCCGACACCGTGGAAGCTGCTGGATCAACGATAGAAGATTTTGATCCCGTCCAATTAGATAGCAGCAACGTCAACAAAAAGGCTTATATCGGACACAAGCTCTCAGAACCACGTAAATTTCATGAATTTTTAATTGATAACGCCGATTTGTTCGCTTTCACCCATGCAGATATGCCAGGCATCCCAAAAGACGTTGCCACCCACAAGCTGAACGTCGACCCGCTCTATCTACCAGTGCGGCAAATAAGAAGAAAATTCAACGTCGCAATCAATGAGGCTATCGGTGATGAAGTAGATAAGCTGCTCGCCAACGGTCCCATACAGGAATCGATGTATCCCCAGTGGGTCGCCAATGTGGTCATAGTAAAAAAAAAATGGGAAATGGCGCATGTGCGTAGATTTCACAGACCTAAAGAAAGCATGCCCAAAAGACTGCTTCCCATTGCCTCACATCGACCAGCTCATCGACTCAACGGCAGGGCACGAATTGTTAAGTTTCTTAGACGCCTATTCAGGTTACAACCAAATCCTTATGGAGGAGGAGGATTAGGAGAAAACTACTTTCATCACCCATTAGGGCACATATTGTTACAGAGTCATGCCGTTCGCGTTAAAGAATGGAGGAGCAACGTACCAAAGGTTGGTTACCAAGATGTTCAAAGACCAACTCGGCAAGACAATGGAAGTCTACATCGACGACATGCTGGTCAATTCAAAAAGGAAAGAAGATCACATCGACCACCTTAAAGAGGCCTTCGGTATATTAAGGCGGTATGGCAAGAAACTGAACCCCGAAAAATGCGCCTTCGGTGTAACCTTGGGCAAATTTCTCGGTTTCTTGGTATCACAAAGAGGCATCGAAGTCAATCCAGACCAGATCAAAGCCATTGAAGGAATACCTAAGGTGTTGACCAGCAAGAAACAGGTGCAAAAACTAACTGGCCGTATAGCTGCCCTATCGAGATTCATCTCACGGTCATCCGACAGGTGCCATAAATTCTTCAACATGCTGAAGAAAGATAACGGGCTCCAATGGAATTCGGAATGCGTCGAGGCCTTGAGGGAACTAAAGGCATATTTGTCCTCACCTTCGCTGCTCGCCAAAGCAGAACCCGTTGAGCGCCTCCTAATCTACCTAGCCGTCTCAGAAGTTGCAGTAAGCACAGTATTGGTCCGTGAAAACAAAGGTACGCAGTCTCCAATCTATCATATTAGCAAAACCCTGGTCGACTCCGAAACGAGGTACCCCCACCTCAAAAAATTGGTTCTAGCACTGGTCGTAGCTTCAAGAAAGCTTAGACCCTATTTTCAGTGCCACCCCATATTGGTAGTAACGACCTTCCCCCTGCGGAGCATCCTACACAAACCCGAACTGTCGGAAAGGCTGGCTAAGTGTGCCATAGAATTGAGCGAGCATGATATAACATATCAGCCGCGAACAGCGATAAAATCGCAGGTACTCGCCGATCTCGTCGCCGATTTCAATACCAAAATAATGTCCAAGGTAGAACAGGAAACGCTCCATACCTCCCATGGGCAACCCGACCTCTGGGTCCTTTACACCGACGGCATGCGTCGGGATCCGGACTGGGACTCGTACTTGAAGTCCCAACAGACGAAGTTATCCCCCAATCCATACGGTGCCCCGAAATGACTAACAACGAGGCCGAGTATGAGGCCGGAATTGCAGGATTAAAGTTAGCCCTCAAATACGGAGCACGACGAGTCATCCTCATATGCGACTTACAACTCGTCGTCAACCAAGTCGTAGGGATTTTCCAAATCAAGGAGCTAAGGCTACAGAAATATCAAGCAGAAATTCATAAACTACTGCCAGAATTCGATGAATGTCGACTTGACCAGATACCTCGGGCGGAAAATATCGAGGCAGATGGCCTCGCCAAACTGGCAGCGGCAACCAAAAATATCACCAGGAAAATATGGTCACCCTCCTCCACTCATCAATAGACCAACTTGAGGTACATTCCTTAAATTTGACTTGGGACTGGCGCAACCGCATTATGACATAATTGTAGGAGGGAGTACTCCCTCAAGATAAAAAAGGAAGCCAATAAGCTCCGAATGCAAGCGGCCAGGTACAGCATCATAAATCACGACCTATACAAAAGAACGTTTGGAGGCCCCTTGGCGAAATGCCTAGGACCGAATCAGACGAGGCATGTGCTCGAAGAAGTACACGAAGGCCATTGTGGTTCCCATACAGGCAACAGAGCCCTCGTCAGATTCCTCATTCGGGCAGGATATTACTGGCCCACTATGAAAAAAGGAACCCGCAGATTACGTCAAAAGATGCGAACAGTGCAAAAAATACGCACCTATGATACATCAAGCGAGCGAACACCTCCACTTTGTTACTTCGCCATGGCCGTTCATCAAATGGGAAATGGACATCGTCGGACCCCTCCCAGCAGGACGAGGTAAGAACATTTCCTTTTAGTTTTAACTGACTACTTTTCCAAATGGGTGGAAGCAGGTGCGTGCACCCAAATACGCGAACAGGAAGTCATTGCATTCATATGGAAGAACATCATATGCCGTTTCGGCATCCCTAAAGAGATCAGTTGTGACAATGGGCCCTAATTCACTGGGAAGAAGACCACCGAGTTCTTCAAAAAATGGCACATCAAGAGAATACTCTCCACGCCATACCATCTCGCTGGCAACGGTCAGGCCGAATCCTCCAACAAGACAATACTGAACATCTTAAAGAAAAAGCTCGAGGATGCTAAAGGGTTATGGCCGGAATTGCTACCAGAGGTACTATGGGCCTACCGCACCACGTCGAAAACAAGCACAGGCGAAATGCCATATTCACTAGTCTACGGGACTGACGCTATGATACTTGTAACCTGTTGAGGTCAGAGAGCCTAGTCTAAGATACTCCAATGAAAGAGGACAAGACAACAACGAGAACAGAAAACAACACCTCGACGAGGCAGAAGAATGAAGATACATGGCTTACGTAAGAATGGTAGCCCAAAAACAACAAGCAAAAAAGTACTACAACAAAAAGGCCAAAGTACGACCACTCAAAGTCGGAGACTATGTTCTCAAAGCCAAAACACTGGCGAGCAAAGATCCGAAAGAAGGTAAATTAGGAACTAATTGGGACGGGCCATACAAAATCACAGCAGCGGCAAGCAAAGAAGCATTCCAACTAGAAATAATGGAAGGAAAACTACTACAAAACAATTGGAATGTCGCCCACCTCAAATACTTCAACTTCTGAAAAAGGACGCCCCTCAAGTCGTACTCTTTTTACCTCACCCTGTTTTTGTCCCAATTGGGTTTTCTCGAGGAGGTTTTTAACGAGGCGACGTCTCGAATTTCAACGTATAATTCATCGCCCCGCCTGCCGATTGTTTCTCTAGGCCGAACGATGAAAGGACTAGATACAGGGAAACTTCTCCAATATATGTATGAAATGGACATGTGTAGTACTCTCCAGTGAATGAAATAAAGCAACATTTTGTACTCTCCACCAAGATATTCCCCAATGAGTGAAATAAAACAACATTTTATTCTCCATCGTTTCTTCACATTCGACCTCGTTCGAATTACTTAACATTCGACCTCGTTCGAATTACTTAACGTTCGACTAACGTTCGACCTCGCTCGAATTACTTAACGTTCGACCTCGCTCGAATTACTTAACATTCGACCTCGTTCGAATCACTTAACGTTCGAGCTCGCTCGAATCACTTAGCGTTCGAGCTCGCTCAAATTACTTAACATTCGATCTCGCTCGAATTACTTAGCTGTCGACCTCGCTCGAATTACTTAACGTTCGACCTCGCTCGAATTACTTAACGTTCGACCTCGCTCGAATTACTTAAGACGCCCTCACAACAAACGAAAATAACAATTCGAAGGTATACAGCAAAAAGGTAATCATTCCATTACAACTGTTATATTACAAAAAACTTTTTACAAAGGGCTCGAAGGCGCCCTCACAAAAATAGCAAGGCAAGACAAAATAAATACAACGGCCCTACGCTGCGTCATCCCCCGCGACATACTCCTCATTATACAAAGAATCGAATGCGAGCTTGTCCGTATCATCATCGACATCTTCCCCGCCAGGCGTACCAGGATCATAACCAAAGGCCTCGCGAGTTGCACGTGCTTTAACACGAACACCCTCGAGTTCTGCCTCGGAAACCTTCCCGTTAGCATTCAGGAACTTGTACACGTCAAGCTGAGCTTCGGTATGAACCCACATCTCATACAACTCCAGCGGCACGACGGGATCAGCAAAATTATGAGACGTAGATGGCTGCGACTTCCGTCGCACTTCCTCTGCCTTCAAAGCAACAACTTGTTTATTCAATCCGGACAACTCCGCCTCTAGATCTTAGATCCGCTCTTCTAACCTCGCTACCTTGAGCGTCGACGTCTCCACCTCATTATCCCGTTCAGACCTACAAACACAGAGGGCATCATTCAGTGACGCTACTTCAGAAACCGCGGCTGCCCTACCTTTTTTTGGCATGAGCCAATTCCTCAGCCTTAGCGCTCAACTCACCCCTCAGATCGACAGCCTCCGCCTCCCTTTCGCCCAAGCTCAGCAGTTAAGGTAGCCACCCACACCTGAAGATAGGCGTTCTTGGCCATCACCCCCTTGCTCACCTCGAGCTCATCATCCTTGGCCCTAAGAGCCGCCTTAAGTTCACTGCATCGACCTATGGCCTTCATCAGCTCGTCGTCCCGCTCTTTCAGCTCTTCGATTTTCTACGCCAGCTCTTCCTCCTTCTGCTTAAGCCCGTCGCGAAACAGCTAAAAATCACTATCTTGAGTAAAGACATCGGCCAAAGCATGGTGCTTGGTACGGTATTTTTTGTACTTGGAGGCCACCTTCCCAAAAATGGTCGTCCTGCGTTCATCCCTCCGGTCGCGCTCGATCTCCATAATAAGAGTCTGGCATGCAGATGAAAGAAATTCAGCATAAGTAGGTTACGCATGCGAAACAAATCTTAACAGGAAAAAGAAAAGAAAAATGCTTACTCGCAAAGCCATGCAAGAAATGCTCCCCGATAGCTCCGCGTCACTCATCGCCTGAAGCACCGAATTCTCGGAAGTGGCGCACAAGGGAGCAAATGCCGACACTGCCTGCTCAGAGTTCGCCAAAAGATCGTAACCCACAGGAATGATTACGTGTCAGTTAGGACCCTACGTCCTTACTTCCACGCGGGTATTTCTCTAAAAAAAGGCCTGCACATCTTCGGGGTTGATATCCGAGCCTGAACCATCGCCCTCCGTGAGCACTGCCCCATCCTCTCCGGCAGCCGACGACGCGCCACCTTTAGCAGCCCGTACCGGTCCTTCACCTTGGCATGTCTCTTCGACCCTAGGGGACCTCCCCGCCGAAATAGCATCCACCATAAAAACGGCCCCTGTGCCTGACCTAGACGAGGATGCCACTCTCGAAGTGACGACTTTCTTCTTTTCAACACCGGTGGCGACGGCCTTCCTGAGCTCCACCCTCCTCCTCTTTCTTGACGCCGATTCCTCTCCGTTGGAGGACTCATATACAAGGTGGTAGGTAGGCCGGGATGAGATCTCGTCCCGTATAGAGACCTCCCGAGGAGGGTCCCTTGTTGACAAAGTCTGAGTACGACCTCCGCGGGCGGCCTTGGCCAAAGTAAATCGCATCCCCGCCGTTGCAACGGCCTAGTAGAATGCCGGTACTGGAGCTTTCTTTTTGGAAGTCCGTCGGCCTGTCATCACAAAGAGGTCGTATCAATAAACGATAGCAAACAGCCGAAGGTCGAAACAAAAATAACACTTACTAACCTTCGGTCCAAAGCGTTTGTAGAAAACGGCCCAATCTCGGATTCCCACCATGTAAGGTAGCACGCGAGCCACCCAATCCTCAATACCGACGATGGGAAAGGGTGCACGCCTCTCAGCTGCACGAAAAAATCACAGATGAATAAAAATCAGAAAGAAGGAAAGTAGATAACAAGCGTACATCATCGACACCTACGGTTATGATTCCACTACTAAGGAAATCCAACAGGGTCCGACACCAAGTGCTCCGTTTTGATAAAAAAGTTCTTGTGCCAAAACCTCCGGCTCGCCCTGTCGTCCATTCCAACTACCAGCCCCCTGGTCCCGCGATGTCGCAGATGTATCATGGTATCTCTGTGAAAGCTTGGGGAAAACAAATGTAACAGGTGGCGGATGTCGACCTCACACCCAGCCAACTCTGTGTACTTTGTCAGCATCAGGAAAATTTTATACAAGTACGGAGACAGCTGTGCCGGGCAGACGTCGTAAAACCTACAGAACTCCTCCACTAGCGGAAGAAGAGGGAGAGTATGACCAATTACGAAAGGATAAACGTAAAAATCACAGTATCCAGGTCTATGGACCTCTACGATGTCCCCCCAGCTGGAACCATCACGACGTGAGAAGGAATATGGTATGTAGATCGGAGTTCATCTATGTGAGACGGCCCGGTTTCAGAGATCACCGGAACGGGAGAAGGAGCAGGTTCCTTATGGAAATCGTTCCTAGATAAAGGGTTTCTAGGGAGTATCTCTTCTACGGTAGGAAAACTTTCACCCTCCTCAGCCACGAAATCCTCACCACCGGAAGGAGAGGCCACTGACAACGGAGTGGCATCGGAAACTTCGTCATGTACACGAAGAGTTCGGGACATCTCGATAATAGAAGGTGGCTATTAAACCTGAAGAGAGAAACGGTGACTAAACAGGAAGATGAGAAACAAAATCGCAGAAACGGAGCTAATAACAAGAACTGATAAAGATGATCGAAGGAAAATAATGTACATACAAGGGAGGAAGTGGCAAAAATTTCTGAAAAAAACAAAACCCTCACCTATTTATAGGGCTGTGAGCACGTGATTTTTGCCCTATATATGAATTATTCCCAAAATTCAAACAAAATAATTTCTCTTTCATTATTTTACACTTTTGTGAATTTTGTGTCATTTTCTGTTAATTGTTGCATTTTATTTGTGCATCTTTATTTCATATGAAAATATAAAAAAAATATGCCTGACATTTGCATTTAGGATCTAATTTCATATTTTAGGATTATTCAATGGTTAAGCTGTTTTAGAACAAAATTTAAAGAAAATAATAATAATAGTCCATTTTTGCATTTTTGTTAATTGATGAATTTGTCATGGGTTTGCTTTTTAATAGGATTTAATAGAGTTTTAGGAATTAATTAGTTTAATTTTGGAAACAAAGCAGGTCTTTGATTTTGCATGTTAATAAAGTTAGAAAAACATAAAATACAAAATGAAAACAAATAAGTAAATAAAATAAAAAAAAGAGAAGGAAAACAAATAAAAAGAAATTGAGAATTTTTAGGCTGGCCAATCTTGGGCCAATTTTTGACCCCAGCCCAAAAATCCCTCCCAAATCCGGCTAAAATGGCCCAAGCCCAACCCTTTTACCCGGTCCAGCTCCCCTACCCTTTAAACGACGTCGTTTGGTTAAGTTTTAATCTTGACCGTCGATGTTTATTGATCTAACGGACAGGAAGCCCATGTTCAATGATATATATATGTCCTAACCTTACCCACCCCCACCCCAAGTCCGTCTCCCTCACTCCCCCATAACCCATTCTCAGAGACTGCCGCCCTCCGCCGCCTGCCGCCCGCCGGAAATCGCCTGCGGCGGCGGCCGGTCACCAAACGCCTCCAAAAACACACCACAGCACCTCCTCCATCTCCTCATTCCCAATATGGGATCAGTTTCCCTCAATGCCCTTCCCAACTCCTCGAATCTTCAAAATTACTGTCACCGTCTCCGCCGTGTCCGGCGGCGGTCACCCCAAACCGGTCCAAAATCACACCTCATGCTCCTCTCCTCCTCTCCTTTCCACATCCATGTCTATTCTCCCTCAAATATCACCCGAATTCCTCGAATTCCGATTCAAAGTTCCGCCCCAAAACCCTAATTTCTCCAAACAGTCCCAGATTAATACCATACACTCCCATCACCCTCCTCTACCCAAATCCCTAAACCGTTGTCCCCAAATCCAACAGGCACTGATACAATTTCAAATCTAGGGTTGGAGAAGTTTGAACCTCTTCTGGGTTTTTGAAGGTTCGACTTGGCTCAGTTGATGTATTTTGTTTAGTAAAGTCCGAGTCAGTAAGTTCTTTCTTCTTTATTCAATTTTTTCCGTTTATGGTTGATTCTCTGCTCATGCTTTTGATTTTCTGTAGTTTAATCTTGTATGTGGATTGATTCTGTTCTCGTGATCTTGTGTGAATCAATGTTTGTCTCTACTAGCATCGGGCTAGTCGTTACTGATTAGTTTAGTTAGGCTTCATCCTTGTTTAGCCTTCTATTCGTTTTTAGGATTAATCTTGACTCAGTTTTGATTCATATGCTTTATTTCAATTATTTGATCAATAGATGTTACTTTTAATTTGATTTTAACCTGGTTCATTTATCGTTAATCCTTAGTTCACTGACCAACCTAGGTAATGAGTGGAGTTAATGTGAATAATCTAGATTTTTGCTAACCATGGTCAATCATTGACCAATTATCAGGGTTGGAGGTTTAGGTTTGCTTGGTCAGTAATTTCAGGGGATTCAAAGGGTAGTTTAGGCATGGAAAAGGGTAGTTTCATTAAGATTGGTAATTATTGAAGTAAAGTAAGGGTAGAATAGGAATTGTAATGGGTATAGAACCTTCTAGGTTGGACTATAGTGCATATTTCAGTAAACTTAGGGTAGTTACTTGTGTGACAAGTCAGAAAATAAAGGATAAAAATAGAATTAAAATAGGGACCAATGGGGTAAAGGGAAAATCTGAAATTGGACCTAAGTTCACCTATAAATAGGCATTCATTTGCCTTGACTCACAAGTTTTTGGGAGCCTCACAAAAATCCCCTCCGATTCCTCACAAGTTTCAGATCTGAAATTTGAAATCCAACTCCTTTAGATCTTAGTCTTCTCAAGTTTCCAGAAAAATAACAGAAAATCAAAAAATTTTTTTTTACTGTTTCATTAATTTCTCCTTAGCTCACTTTCAGATTCCAGTCCCTAATCCAATTTTCTAGCTCGTTAAGGATCAGAAGTAACTTGAACTCACCTGATTTTGCTCGACATTGATATTTACAAGTTGTTCGAGTCAGATGTGCATGAGATTTGCTTAGTTCGAGTTGATTTTTGGTTGTTTACTGGTTGTATTAGTGCTGGGTTCATTTCTGGCTATTTGGTGCTATTTTGGGTTGATCTGTGGATTCTGCTTGGTTTTCCAACTTATCCTGAACTGCTGAATACTTTCTGGGCTATTATACTCATTTATTGATTGCTGCTGGGTTTTAAACACGTTCCTGAACTACTGCTGGGAATTGTTACTGCAGCTGACTTCTTCCTTTTCTGTTTGATTCATTCTTCAGGTACACGTCTCAGAATCACCCTGATGTAACTGTTGAGATAGAAAAGAAATGAGCATGTTCACGTTTTCTGCGTCACACTACGTGTTCATTTGAACTGTGTATATTAACAGTTAGAAATATGTTAGTTAGTGTGTATGTGTCTGATATAATTCAGGTTTGGTATGCACTTAATTGGACTGATTTGGACAGTTAAATTTGTGGTTACTTAGCTGTAGTCTTAGCACAGCTAGTACTTGCTTTGGTTTAGCATTTTTCTGTTTAAAATTAAAAATCAGAAGTAGTTTAAACCTGCAATTAAGTTAAAATCAATGTGATGGCCACATCGAGTTCAATTTTAAGCTGAACGTGCGTCTTGAACAACTTCGTAATGCAGTAGTTGATATAAGCAGATTAGTTATTAATGTCGAGGCATGCATTTCCTTGAGTTCATTGTTTCAATGTAAGCATTGACAATTCTAAGTGAGTAGTTAATATTAGTAGTTCACTTGAATTAAGTATGCAATATCAATTTGACTGATTTGAACAGCTAAGAAGTCACTGGTAGGTAAATAAATAAAGTAATTAGGCTGTGATATTAAATCCAACGCTGATATGAAATCTGGGCTGTTTTGAGCTTGCAATTGTTTGGCCCATTTGTTAATTTTTGGGGCTGAAATCAAATCGTGTGAGACCCCACGAATCTGTTGGGTTATGTATTCTTCCTGGGCTAAGCTTGAGGCATAAAGGAAACTAATGAAGTTCTTATAAAAGTCACGGACCCAAGAGGATAGTAGCTTTTGAACAATAATAATTAATTAGGGCTTCTTCTTTTATTATTAGAGACAAATAAAAACAGAAAATTATAGATTGCTTTAGGTTTGCCTTTAAATAATAAACAAGGTGAGCCTCGCCAAATAAAATGCATAAATCGCAGGGCCCTCAATATATGTTATATAAAATACTTAGAATCCGGGCGGACCGTTTAGCGAATTTCACGGTCTTCCTCAAAGATAATAAACGCATAGTTGCTTTAGGCGCGTATTTTAATAATATTACTTTCCTAAATGTGGGTGCACATTTATGTGACCCAAATCCAAATATCAACGAAGTTGAAATGTGTTGACAATTACGGGTGCACTGGTGCGACGTGGTTCGAGACGCATTTTCACGACGTTGCAATTCTTATTAAAAATAACAATAAAAACGGTTTACTACTAAAAGGCATATAGGTTAGAATGTGTTTTAAAATCAGATAAAAGCAAATACAAGAGCGACCGTGCTTAGAACCACGGAATCCGGGAATGCCTAATACCTTCTCCCGGGTTAACAGATTTCGTTACTCGGAGTTCTGGTTCGCGGACTGTTAACAGAGTCATAATCTCCTCGGATCGGGATTTAACCAGTGACTTGGGACACCATTAATCTCCCAAGTGGCGACTCTGATTTTAATTAAATAATCCCGTTTCGATTGTCACTTCAAGTTAGAAATAACTCCCTTATTATATCCCTTCACGGGGTGTAGTAGGTCAAAAGGAGGTGTGACAAGGGCTGGGTGGCACGAAAATCGAAGCAAAGGATTGTCAATGGTGCTAAAACCAAAGCGACAAGCACACTGACGCTGTCTCGGGAAGATGCATAATGATGACGCGCGTGGCAATGACGTCACATCTCGACAACCATACCAATCAGGGTTCCGCAGGTCGTGTCGTTCTCTCGATTTTAGTCGACCCAGCGTGATCTAATGACCAAATTCTCCCACGATGAAAATAAATGATGTCCGCTTATCGAGGACGTGCGGGGCTATGACCCCAACAAGCGGAGGGACTAACTGTATATGTCCAAATTTGGTAACCACGGTAACGGATAAGCAAGACAAAAGACGGGGTCGACCATAGCACAACGCCTGAAGGTCATCCTCATAATGGCCGACGCTAGAAGTGGGCAGCTCAGATAGGATAGTAACGGTAAGTTTAATTCAGAAGTAGGCATAAAGAATATTTCTTTGGATATTCTTTATGTTGTACTTTTTAGGGTTTTTTGGGGAATGTCCCTTATAAATAGGAAAAGATAGGGAACAAAAAGGGATCTGCCTTTTTGGAACTAGAACATATTATAAAAGTTGAAAGAAGAATATACAAAAGAGTTGTCTTATTCATTTATTCAAGCACATGTTGTCCAATCTCTATTCATAAATCTCGAGATCCCATACATATTTCAACTGTTTTCCTTCCCACGTGATCTTCAGAAGAAAGGTAACCTCCCAATCATATAATCATTGGGTGTAGTCCTTTCCCCCTATCATCTTCGTCCGTATTTACATTTAATNGTATGTGCATTGATTATCGCCAATTGAACAAAGTTACAGTGAAGAACCGATATCCTTTACCTCGTATTGATGATCTGTTTGATCAGCTACATGGCGCACAGGTGTTTCCCAAGATTGATTTGCGCTCAGGTTACCATCAGTTGAAGATTCGGGAGCCAGATATCCCGAAGACTGCTTTCAGGACTCGGTATGGTCATTACGAGTTCCTTGTTATGTCTTTTGGGCTGACTAATGCCCCGACAGCTTTCATGCATTTGATGCACAGCGTATTCAGGCCATATCTTGACTCGTTGTTTTTATTGATGATATTCTGGTGTATTCCCGGAGTGGGGAAGATCATGAGGCTTATCGAGGACGTGCGGGGCTATGACCCCAACAAGCGGAGGGACTAACTGTATATGTCCAAATTTGGTAACCACGGTAACGGATAAGCAAGACAAAAGACGGGGTCGACCATAGCACAACGCCTGAAGGTCATCCTCATAATGGCCGACGCTAGAAGTGGGCAGCTCAGATAGGATAGTAACGGTAAGTTTAATTCAGAAGTAGGCATAAAGAATATTTCTTTGGATATTCTTTATGTTGTACTTTTTAGGGTTTTTTGGGGAATGTCCCTTATAAATAGGAAAAGATAGGGAACAAAAAGGGATCTGCCTTTTTGGAACTAGAACATATTATAAAAGTTGAAAGAAGAATATACAAAAGAGTTGTCTTATTCATTTATTCAAGCACATGTTGTCCAATCTCTATTCATAAATCTCGAGATCCCATACATATTTCAACTGTTTTCCTTCCCACGTGATCTTCAGAAGAAAGGAACCTCCCAATCATATAATCATTGGGTGGTAGTTCCTTTCCCCCTATCATCTTCGTCCGTATTTACATTTATTATGCAGTTATGCTATTACATGCATTATCCATCATAGCAAATTAATTTCGCTGTTTATTGTTCCTAGAATCTATCCGTTGTACAAGGGTTTTGTGTCGTTTGATCTAGAATTTATTAGATACAACTAAGATTCACCCCATCAAATTTAACATTAATTGATTTAGCAATTATTTGCTCAAACAGTATGTTCTCAAATTTTATTGTTTAGCCAACCAAACGCCTTGCCAACAAAAAGAGGAGAAATTAACCTAGTATCTCATCATATTTCAAAAGAAATTTCAAATTGATATGAACTTTAAATGGATACCCTTTTAATATACTATCATGTTTGTGTATAATAATTCCATCACCTTCAGGTTAAAAGCTTGTTATTGTCGGAAATACTGAACACTAAACACGAAACTTGGGACCCATTTGTAGTCGAAAAAGGAGTTTTTTCTCCTCTCTGTCCATATGGTTCTATTATTAGCTAGCATTTGATTATGCAGATTTGAGAGAATTCCTTGGAATAATGTGTAAACTGTCCATTTTGTTCTATTGTTTAGCTCACAAGATTTAATTCACAAATGCAGAGACAAAAGAGTCACGAGGAATAACTAAAGAAGTACAACTATTGATCCCCCAAGAAGACAAGAGTAGAGGACCCCCCCATACCCCCCCCCCCCCCCAAAAAAGTGAGAGCGGAGAGTTAATTTTAACGTGTAATAATAGATTTGTTACCATTTTTACTAGATTAGCAATTAATACTTATTAAAATATTTGCCTTTAATTATTCAATAATGGACCTTATTGTGTAAATACTTGTGGAAATGATACCAGGTAGCCACTTTTAAGCATGCCGTTTAAAATATATTCACAGTTTATACTGTATTTAAAAATTAGCCATCTTCGCTCAAACTTCAGAACACGGCGTCCTAGAGTTTAGACACTCAAAATTCAAATCGTGTCCTAAAGTTCGAAAATTGTGTCTTGAAATTTGAATCTTATGTCCTGAATTTTAAATTAATAGTTCAGAAATTCAGGACACTAAGTCCTGAATTTGAAAATTCAGAATACTTAGTACTAAAGTTTGGGTGAATTAGCCAATCTTTAAAGAAATTATAAATTGTGGATATATTTGAAATAGCGAGTTTAAAAGTGGCTATAGCTGCAGATCGCCCTAAATACTTTTCAAAGCAGCACAGAGAAAAGGCCCACTTCACTGATTTATGGATTCAAAATGAAACTTTTTCTATTTCACCAATAGGAACTCTAGAGTACATACATGGCGAAAAGAAAAGGAAGAATGGGATAGATGAAATTAAATTACAATAAGAAGTGAAAAGAAATAAAAGAATGCCACAAAACAATGGTGGTGGAAAATCAAAAAAAGAAGAATCAACAATTTTGAAAATTTACAATCTACATATGGGATGGAAGTTAACTAGATTGTATATTTGCAGAATTCATTTGCCAAATCTTGAGTGAGGCAGTAATGGTAACATCTGTAGCATTGTTAAATAAGTAGAGCTTAGCATCTTCATATATTGCCTTGGTTGGATATACCCTTGATGTTATTGCTGTCCTTCCATTTTGTGCAAAGCTTTCTACTATTGAATGATCCACCTATTACATTCACAAAAAATACCCCATTAATTGATACTTAGTAAACTTAAGCGTACGCAATATAATCAAGAATTTGGAATAAGCAATTAAAAAAAGAAGAAAGATGAAAATTACCAGTGTTCTTAGAGAAAGCTTCTCTCCTTGGAGGACTGGAACTGTGCTTCCATAGATTAGTTTACGAACATCTGTTGCTTCAGATGACCTAAAAAAAAGAAGCAAAATGATGAAAATCACCATTATCATACTTAACATTACTACGTAATGCATGTTCAACATTTGTCTCGGATATCTTGTCCCCATTTTAATTTAAAGAGAATTGCAACAAATATCCGGCTTCATATATTGCCCTCGAGTTTTGGTCTAATGGTAAAACTGACTCGTAATCTATGGGTTAGACGTTACGGGTTCAAACCCTGCCACATATAAAAGGATGCATGGTATTTAAAAGAAGAAAGATAAAAGAGTGGGCCCAATATCAATCGAGTTTTGAACCATGTACATGCCACTTGTCTTGGGGACTTCTCCATTACAAAACAAAATTTAGACTTCAATTTTAAACATGGATAAAAGTTAGGGCTGTCATATTTGGCCCAAGCCCAAATGACCCGCCCAATCCGCCCAAGGTTGGGTTAGTTATTGACCCGCCTATTTATTGAACTTAGTCCATCTTGATCCAACCCATCTCAACCCATTTAAAGTTGGGCTAATTTTTAGCCAAAATTGATCCATGAGTAAGTTTGTCAAAATATCTTAGAAATAATTTTATTTTTTGTTTAATATTTTAAATATGACCATAACAAAAGCAAAAAAATCTTATTTAGTAATTATACAATTAATAAGAAAATAACACATATTAATTAAAGTTTAATAAGAGTTGGGCTGGTTGGGTTATGACTCGAATTTTAACCCATCTTGACCCAACCCATCTTAGCCCAAGTAACTTTTGGGAGGGTCATTTGACCCGCCCAATTATTGACTCAACCCATTTTGACTCGCCCAAAATTGACCCAACCCGCCCATTTGACACCCCTAGATAAAAGTATGGACATGAGAAATACTTAAGCTCTTGGAAAGCTCGGTTGTTATGAGAAAGATGTGTTTAGGCAGTTGCGGATTCAGACTAGATACAACCGGTTGTCCGGTTCAACAGAACTCATTGCATCTAGTTCGGACTATAGATATGTGTGGGAAAAAATATTGTACAATTTACATATATAGAATGGGACCCACTGACTCAAAATCCCGAATTCGTACTGACATTAAGCACTGAACCTATAAAGGTTTTCTCCGATTTCTTCGTTTGGTGGGGAGGGGATGAGGGGCTAAAATTTCATTGATGAGATGATAAGTTGATAGAAGGGGAGCATTAATGTAACTTGATAAAGCTGCTGCCACATGACCAGGAGGTCACGGGTTCAAGCCGTGAAAACAGCCTCTTGCAAAAATGTGTACAATAAACCCTTGTTGTCCTACCTTTTCCCGGACCCGTGAATAGCAGGACCTTAGTGCACCGGGCTGCCCTTTTAAATGATAAGTTGATAATACAAGAGAAGAGAAATTAGAACCTGGTGAGATCATTGCAGAAGAATGTGGTGAAATTTCCAGCAACGTCTTTTGTAATGTAGAAGTAAATTGGAGTTTGCTCGGACAAACCCTTATCTGTTAAAACCAATAAACCAAATGGTCCTAAGGCACCACGTTCAGCAGATCCACCGCTGCTTCTGCACTCATATGTAGCATTACTTCCTTCTAATCTTTCCAAGACCTTAGGGTCTACTTCAAACTCAGCCATTATGTCCAACTGTAACCATCAATGATTTAAATTATAGTAAGTTAAACTTATCGAACATTAGCATGTTACGTGCTATAATAGTTTAAAATACACTGTTAATCTTTTATGCAGTCAGTGTATATAAGTTAAATTCAATCAACAAACCTGAGTGGTAGTGCCAACTTCTAGTGGAACAATGGACCCTGGTTTGACCTCCACCTTATCGAATTCCTTGCTGTTTAATCTCAAATTCTCAACCTCCGCCACTGGCCAAGTAATTATGTTGCTTCCTGTCTTCTTGTCATATTTTATAGTCCTTGGAATAGGCTGTTTTACATCACACGCTACCAAAGTGTTAAATGAGACCAAAATTCAAATATGACAAAATGAAGTTTAAAAAAAAAAAAAAAGGAAATTAGCTCCTGTTTGGTCATAGATTTTGGCAACTTTTTTTTTTAAATTTTTTTGATAATATTGTTTATTCATAGAATATAATCAGTTTTTGAAAAAGAATTCAATATTTTTTCAACTTCCTAAAATCTGGTTTAGGGCAGTTTTTAGGTGAAATCAAAAAATTAGAACTGTTTTTTTTCCAAATAAAATGCATATTCAAACATAACTTCAACTTCCAAAAATTATTTTTCAACACAATTTCAAAATACTTTTTTTTATGTTTCAACCAAATCTATGTCCAAACGCTAGCTAAAATGTCTTAGACACAATTGAATTGTACCTGAAGTGATGCCCAACCTTTGCAAATATCAGCAGCTTCACTATCACTTTCAGTAATCCAAGCCCAAAGGACTCTTCTCTTTTTCTCTTGGTCATAAAATGTTTTTGATGCATAAAAATTTCCATAATCATATCTTAATCCAATACCAACATCAATGGTGGGATTATCAGGAATCCATTTTCCAGCCACAGCATCATAAGTTCCAAGTGCATAATAGTCATTTCGATCATCATCAAGACTGGACTTTAACACATGTTTTACTGCAGGCCCATTATCTGATGTGTCAAGCCCATTTTCAAAAAATTTCGAAACCGGGTAAAAATCCACACATTCCCACATACCCGTACCCGGTACACCATGGAGCACCCCATCCAACAATTCAAACTTCTTAAAATCAATAGTGTCATAGACCAATGAAATTCCAGTTTTATTAACCTTTGAACCAATAGTAATCCGCCATTTGCCTTGTGGTGTGGTCCATGCAGTGGTGGGGTCACGAAAATCTTTAGCAGCAATTCCGGGTGGTGGTACAAGAACCGGGTTGCCCTCATATTTGACCCATTTTCTTAGGAGAGGATCCGATGGGTCAGCCGGGTACGCTAAATTTTGAACCTGTACTGACTCATTGGTTGATCCGGTGTACAACATGACGAGTTTACCATCTGGTAAAATGGTTGCGGACCCGGTCCATACACCGTTAATGTCGTACCATTGATCCGCAACCATAGCAACCGGAAGGTGTTGCCAGTGAATTAAGTCTCTTGACACTGCATGTCCCCATACAATATTTCCCCATACTGCAGCCTCTGGATTGTATTGATAGAACAAATGGTACCATCCTTTGTAGAATAATGGACCTAAAATATTTTTTTAAAATTGGAGTTAGAAATGAATGAAATATAGAAGTATAACTTTGAAATACATTTTTTTTTGTATGATGAATATTGAAGTGTAAATATGAAAGCGCTTTAATGTAAAAATATCTCAATAAATTAGGTCACATACAACCAGACCTTTCTATAACATCATCCATATATAACAATTATTTACCGTAAAAGCCAAATTTTCTTCAGAATCGATTTTTTAAGTTATATTTTACCTCTCTATAATAACTTTTTACCCTATAACAACAACAACCATATTTATAGCAGAACGCTGTTTGTAAAATTACCACTCTATAACAGCCATATAAAATCTTTAAGATTGCTAATAATAATTCTAAAAATAAATAAAGTTTCTATCTTGCATAAGATATAAGATTAGATTTGCACATGATATCTTTTTTATTTGACAAATTCCAAAAAATATTTAGATAGAAAATTTAACGGTTAAGCTCTTAGATTGTCTTCAAGGAAATACTATTGAATACCTTTTTGCTAAAATTTTGGACATGAATCTTTGCCAATTCAAGCTTTATATCGCTAGTAAGAGAATGTAATCTACGAAACAAGCTATAATTACAAAGTTCTTCCATCAATCTTGAAAAAAATTATTTTTTAGGAAGCCTCAAAATGTCTACCTTAGAGTTTAAATCTTTATACTCTTAGTTATGAATTTATTAATAATGTATTATCTTTCTTCAATAGTTAACTAGTGAAATATGCATATCTTGTGAGATTTTAAATTTGAATAATTTTTTTATCTTTTATATGTAACATGAAAAAAGAAATAATTATTGATATTTAGATAATTCTTATCTATAACAATCAAAAAATATTTAAACGTTAAATGTTGTTATATATATAACAACCATTCACTATTAAAGCTAAAAAAATATCGGAACAGATGGGGCTGTTATGGAAAGAGTTTGAGTGTATAATTAAATAAGTGATCCAGTGTTGAATGAAAAAGGTGTAGTGGATCAAAAGTAGCTAGGTTCTATTTGGACAGACAGGATTGAAGTTGTTTACTATTCTAGGAATTTGTGTTTGCTCCTAGAAAATTCACATGCAATTGTCTAAAGACAACTGTCTTCATCATATTGACAATCTGTCTACTTACAAACTACCACGACTAGTATGTTTTGAGGTCCCCGTTTTGTCGATGGTTTCCAATATATCAAAACAAATTAATAATTAATAATAATAACAGCTGAAAATATGGACTTACCATTAGGATCTGACGAACAGAATCAGGCAATTTCCGTGATCAATGCAATCGAAGCCAAAGAATCCAACACATGCCAAATAAGAATAAATCATTAATGTTCGCCTTAAAAAATAAATAAATAAGCAAATAAGTTCCAAAACGATTTCATATTTTCCCTGAGTAATTCAAACTCTGTTCTTGCAATCAAAGATCCATCTTAGGCAAAGAAAAAGACAAGGTATCCATATTCGAAGCTGTAATGGTTTCTTTTATATCAATACTAAGCTTTTCTTAAACTATAAACGTAATATAATGTCATGTCAAGTGTTTAATTAATTGTGACATATAACGCATGGTTATGTAATGGAATGGGGATAATCATTCATTGTATATAAATTTCTAATTAACATCGTCAAGCATAAGGCGGTATTGTTAAAAATTGACAAATAAGTAATGTTGGTTTATTGTTTAATAAAAACAAAATTGATTTATGAAAATAACATAAGAGAAAAAGAATTACTAACCATTCATCCAATTCTTCTTAGGTTGAAAGTGGAAGGATGTTCTTTGCCAAGCCAACATTTGTTTGGTCCATGGAAACGGCCGTAATCCCAAGAAACGACCGCGTGATTTGGCGGAGACACCTTCTGCCACCCCACGCGCCACCGTCCTCATGCTGGTCAACGGCATTGAATTAGAACCAAGCATGTTGCACACCGTTTCTTGTGGTGGCACTGGCCCTGGATTTACATCCTCCGCCTCGTTATTGCCATATTTCACTGCCACAAATAATAACAAAGCTGCCACCAGCCCTGTTAATACTATAAACGACACTCTTTTGGGTCGTAGCCGGCATATGGCCGGAGAATTGCCGGAGGTGTTATTGTCCTCCGCCGGTAATTGGGTGTAAGGAACTCTATTGTTAGTTTCCGCCATCTTTTGCATGGTGATGGACAAACTACTTTTACGAGCTTTTTATAGCACTACAAATTTCCTTATTTTTCCTTTTTTTTTTCTTTGCAAAAACTGACGGTGGAGAATATAATTGTTTTTTGTACTTTTTAATTGTCTTCTCTTCTTTGCTCCCTCGACAGTAAAACAATGCCTAAAGAGGAGTAGAAATATTAAAAAAAATATTCTCTGCACTAATCTTTTGATTAAAACAGAAATAACAATAAACGAGGAGATTGGAGGGCTAAAGTGATTTCTGTTTTATAGGAAAAAGGATGATTTTGGGATTTACTAAATATATTAATATTAGGTTTCCTTAATTGCTTCCCCTACTTGGAGTGCAGGCGACTTGGTTAAAAGGTGGTTGCCTGGATTGGAGAAAAATTGAATTGTTTCTTTAGGGGGTTTCTTTAAAATAGTAAAGTTCAAATTGTTATAAATAAAATTTTATTTATGGTGAATGTCTATATTTAGAGAGATTCTAGGGTTTATTACTTGGTGGCTAAGTCACCCTCTCCCTATAAATAGAGGGTTCTATTCCATTGTAATTCATCCCAAAATTCAATAAGAATTTCCTCTCTCTCTTTCTCTGCAATATTGTTCTTGTTCTTTTATTGTTTCATAACACGTTATCAGCACGAGACTCTAACCAATTGAGTAGAAGCTTTGGGATTGAGTATAATGATTGTCAATTGTTCCATGAACTTCCTTCATGATCAAATTCTGGATTTAAGGTAAGTATTTTACTTTATTTTTCTCTTTTAAATTCTTGAAATTCTATAATTTGATTTTAAATACAAGCAAAGACAACAAAGTTTGATTATAACTCTAATGGAGTTTGTAAGAAATTATAACCACCTGAAGTGGTAAAATTCTATGCCTTGCCATGATCAAATTCATGTATGATTGTGGGCAAAGAAGTGGAAACCCGTCCCATTGAATTTGCTTCATTCTCATTCCCTTAAGAGAATGTGATAGCAATATGTGATAAGTCTGAAAGAAGACAAAACTATTACCGTGAAGGTATCAATGGATGTGGACGTGGCAATAGACGAAATTATAATCGTCATCATTGTGATAATGAGAATAATAAGGATTCTCAAAATAATATTTCACTCTGTGAAAAATATTTGTCATCGATTTGACATGAGATTTTATAAAGCACATATAGATGCTTATGGTCCATTCATGATGTGAATGTGACAACATCTGATTTATGAATACATATTCATTCTTCAAAGAATATGAACGTGCTAGTGGTAGTGAATATACCGCACTCACCTCTAAAAGGAGGTTTGAGATGATATATGAAAATAATGTCATTATTATGGTATGAAGTCATTGGTCACGTACCTATTGTACGCCGAAATATTTTGGCATTGTGATTGTTAAAAGACAACGGTAATGCAAGAAACAGATCTTGCATATAATTTTGACCATAATCATAATGGTATAACTTTCTCTTTAAAAGAGATATTCACCATATGGACGTTGATGAATATGTGGTAGTACCAAATTAATTGAGAGCTCTAGAAGAGCCAATTATACTATTTTGGAGAAAACAATTGATTACCAATAAGGTATTGTGTTGTAGTAAGTCTCAAAGAAACTTATTCAGTTTTCAAAGTATACGCGAAAGCGGTTGATTATATTGAGACTATAAATAAAGGAAAGATTTAATATCTTCTATTACTACAACTTGTAGCGGGGTAATATGTATGTGAAAAGCTACCCGCTTTATTCTCCAATTTGTACTACATAAACAAAAGAATATCACAATGAAGTGGATATTTATTGATATAAAAACCCATATCATAATAAACTTGGAGTTTATTCATAATTGCACACATCATGGTGTAAACCTGAAGTTTATCAATATTGATAATTTATCCAGTTGGCATAATTGGTTTAGCCATGTTAATTCAAGTATGATGTGCAAAATTTAAAGAGAATTCACATGGGTAAATATTAAAGAACTAGAAAGTTCTTTACGAATTCTCTTATGTTGGCTGTTCTCATTAATTAATATACCAACTAAAATTGGGATTGAATCCCATGAATGCTGGAAATATCAAAGGTGAATATGGGCTCATTCACCTGCCATGTATACCACATAAGATGCATCTATGAGATGGTTACATGTGCGGTTATTATTAACCTGCAACATGGTGTTTGTGAGGTAACTTGCTCAATAATTTAATTTAGAGCATATTCCAGATTTTCTATTCAAGAAGTTCATCTTGATAAGTTGGTCTACATCACAGCTGGTTTAGCAAAATGATTTATTGAGTGCCTCCACTTAATAGCTAAACAATTGCTTATGAGAACAAAGTTATCTATATCAGTTTGATATAGGTTATATACGAAAGTATATTACATTCTCCCCTCACAAGTGGTTTCAGGGTCAGGAACCAAATAATTCTATCTCATTATTATTGATGTGCGGTGTATATTTTGATTAACACCATAACGCACAAAGATGGGTTCTCAAAGTTGAGAAAACAAGTCAGTTTTTCTAACACGAGGGGGAGACATGATAAACAGTTGAGAAAAGGTTACGTGGAATGAATTATCATTTATACATCTAGATCCTCGAATAAGATAATATGAACTTGAAGTTCATAAAAGGATAATTCAGTTGCAATATATTGCAAAGCATGCCAGACGCATTTGCTGACCCAAAGAAAGTAACTATATTCTCATTGCAAATGCTCCTATTAAGTCCTAGAAGGACAAAGTCTATGGTACGCTTGAAACGTATAGACAAATCGGTTTCGAATAAACTTCTTGATAAAGAAGATGAGCAAATGATCTAAATGATCATAATAAAGGAGGCAAGTGATCTAGAAGATCACATGACATAACACTTTATAAAATCTCATGAGAGATTCAGGTACGTGAATATATGAATGAAGAGATCTCTATGTTATGTCTTTATGAAAAATAAGAAGGTTGGAACCGATATTAAATGTTTGTCGACGACATCTATAATAGCACCAAATATATATGAGGATCTTAAGTCTGGAGAAACAATTTCGAATAGAATTGGTTTCATATGAAAGACATGTAGTTTTGAACATGTAGTTCAAACACTTGAAAGTATAAAGCTAATGATATGTACAATCAGTTTTCGATATCTTATATGTCTAGCATGACATGAAAACTTGATATGCATCTAAGTCTATTATATGACTTATATGACTATACTTATATGACGATCCATGAAGGATTTAAGTTGCTTGAAGCATATACAATTCTTGATCTTGAAGTACCACTTCCTTAGTGCAATTTGTGCACAAATGTATCTTGCTATAATTATATGCATGATAATATGATAGCAAGAGTTTTCACCTCTATGTGAAGATATTGAACTGACGATTCCAACAAGATCATATGAAGACAATTCATCTCTATCAAGAATGATGATTTCAAGGTGCAATATATTCATTCAAGTTAATATGGCTGATTTGCTTATCAAATCTCTACCAATGATCTTTTGAAGATGATACACATGATTGGAATGTGAAGGCTCAAGGATGTGAATTAATGCTCTCATCAGGGGGAGTTGATGCGCGTTGCACTCTTTTCCCCTTACAAGGTTTTGTCCCACTGGGTTTTCCTTGCAAGGTTTTTAACGAGGCAACCAAAAGGCGTATTGTTAGATATGTGTACTCTTTTTCCTTCTCTAGAATTTTTTTCCCACTGGGTTTTATTTTAGTTAAGGTTTTAACGAGGCACATTGTCTGTTGAATAGACATTCAAGGGGGAGTGTTATAAATAGAATTTTATTTATGGTGAATGTCTATATTTAGAAAGATTCTAGGGTTTATTACTTGGTGGCTAAGTCACCCTCTCCCTATAAATAGAGGGTTCTATTCCATTATAATTCATCCCGAAATTCAATAAGAATTTTCTCTTTCTCTTTCTCTGCAATATTGTTCTTGTTCTTTTATTGTTTCATAACACAAATTAATTACTTTTATATTCGTCTATTTTTGTTTGTTAATAAGTTGACAATTTCAAACTGCCTATCATCACAGATTTAATGTCTGCTCTTAATTTGGAAAATTCAATGTTAAAAAAACGCTAATTATCGAGTTGCCGTGAACATCTTTGTTTTTTCAGGCATACGAAAGAATTTTCTTTTTTCACCAAACGAATACCAAGCTATGAGTAGTTTTTCTTGCAATTAGCTCAAAGTTTCAAAAGTACTCTTTTTTATTAACAGAATGGCCTAAATGACACCTATATTCGTTCCACTTTGTCATGTCGGTCCCCAAACTTCACTTGTTTTTATCCAGACACTTTAACTTGATCAAAACCTATTATTTAAACCCCTCTGACCGTTGACCAAGCACATGTGACAAAATAATGGTTGAGCTGGACAAAGTGGTGTAGTTCATGCGGATAATGAGCGTGAGTTTGAGCATTTTGAACCAGAAATAATTAAAATAAAAAGAAAAAATCAGTAAAATAAGAGTAAAAGATAAAATAAGTAAAAAAAGAAAAAAGCAAACGAGTGGATCCAAATAACTGAAGCAAATGGGTGGATCTGTTCTTCCTCATGTCCACCTTTCTCTTTCTCCTTATTTTGATTTAATACCCAAAGCGTATTTTCCCCTCCGACCAAGAAGTTGCAGGATATTCTTCCTCAATATTCACTAGTTGGGCCCTGATAATTTGGAGAATTTGAAGAAGCTAGCAGAGCAGTTCCACAAGCAAGCACCTATTGCTGCCCCAGCTACCGGGGCCCCTGAAGGTGTTGCTGCAGGTGATAAGGTGCCGGAACTCGTGGCTTGCCAAACGTTCGAAGCAGCCGATGCAGAGGAGGGTCACAATTCCTAAAATTTTAATTGAATTTTGTATAAATCCCTTCTCCATCTCAACGTTTTGAGATCCGTTTAATTTAGATGAGTGTTCTATTTGATTTTGATTGTGAACTACGGAACCGTCGCCGACAACCTCCCGCCGCCGACCCAAGTCGCCGCCTTCATCAGGGACTAAACCTAAGCGAATAAGTGTAAAATGAGGGGAAAATTTGGGTTGGGGGTTAATAATTATTTCCTATTTTATTTTCCT
>NC_031991.1:50928748-50939696 GCF_001879085.1 Nicotiana attenuata
TTTTAATGTTTATAGCAAAATATCTAATTTTGGTTAACTCCTACCCCTAAACCACTAAATACGCTATTCGGTTACACTATTTTCTTTCTTTCTCTACTTTGATACATGCCATTCTTTTCCCCATTCCCTAAAAATACGATGCTCAATCTCAAAATTCCTCTCACCCACATCACCTACGTTCTCTCCGATCCCAATTTCTCAAATTCCATCGGACGTTGCTTTCTCTTAAATTTTTTAATGTATACCCGATTTGAGCAAACTTCAGACACTACTTCCACTTTCCTTCTTCTTCTTTTTTCTTATTTTCTTTCTTCTCCCTTCTTCTTTGTTGCTGTTTGAAAGCTATAGGTATGTTAATATTGGAGAAAGAAGAAACTAAGTGTTTGGATTCTGATAATGTGAATTGTGGGATTTGTTTTGAGGAATATACTGTTTTTTCCGATCGGTGCTCACAACACAGGGGTTTTTGCTCGATGGTGGATTCGCCGGAAATTAGGGTTTGTTCTTGAACAAAGACGACGGAGTTTGGGGCTGAGCAACTTGATTTTCTGTTAATATATTTCAATGTATTTTCAACGTATCACGCTGTATTTTTATGTATTTCATTATATTCATTGTTTTTTTTTTCATTGTAATTCAATGTATCTCGCTGTATTCCATGTATTTCATTGTATTCACTGTCTTTTTTTTCATTGTATTTCAATGTATCCCGCTGTATTCTATGTATTTCATTGTATTCATTGTCTCGCTATATGCCATGAATGTATTCATATATTTTTTTTAATTAATATGATTTATGTATTCAGATGTATTATATAATTTCTCTGAAGAGTTCTATGTTTTTGGGGGTATTTTTCGGTTGAGAATCTTTTTTATAACTGGAAATACAAATTTTGTGTGTTATAATTGAGTTTGTTGAGTTATATTAGGAGTCTATTGTGTTAATTGATTCACTTTCCGTTTAAAAACAGTGTAATCCCCTGTTTCATGCCGTGAATACAGTCGAACACATTCGAATACAATAATCTGTCCAGCTGTAATCCCATGTTTCACGCCATGAATACAGTCGAATACACTCGAATACAACAACTGATTAGCTGGACTTCCCTGATTCACGCCTATTTTGCTATTGTATTCATGAATACAGTAGCTTGAATACATCTAATACATCTTATAACAACAGAAAACATATCTACAATCCGTAATATAGCAAATGATATCTATAGATAACTAAGTACCACTAAAAGATAGTACTTTACGAAAATTTCTCGATTTATCATCCATTAAGAGGAGAAAAGGCTTTACACCTTGAAAACCAAATAGCCATGGAAATTCAGAAAATTAGGACTCAAAATCTAACCAAATATGATTGGAAAAGGACAAACTAATTGCTGGGGGCTATAGCCAGCTAGGTGTTTAATTGTCTCATTAACTCAAACTGGCATGAAAATAATATCTGACCACGTGAATTACGGGGGTTTGAGAATGGTCTTGATATAGATTTTGGATATGGCTTTTGGTAAAAATACATGTTAAATTTGGTTCTAGAAGACTTTTTTTTTATTTTTTTTATTTTTTTTTTATTTTTTACAATGAGGGTTATTTATTGGAAATAAAGAGAGCACGAAAAATGGATAGCTAAATAGCAATGTTTTAAAAGGCGGGGGTGCGAGGCGAAGCGTTTTACCTCTGACGAGGCAAGGCGTAAGGCCTGAGACATGGGGCATAAGTCACACGGATCTTTAAATTTTACTAATTTCAAGAATTTTAAGATAGTATAAAATAAAAATAATTATAAAAATTACATTAAAATCACAAAATAATAACAAATAATCTATTTAAAATATTTATAAATTATAATTCAACTATGAATAATACAAAAAGTATGACATATATCATAATATGCAAATTAGTTGCAACGCCGTTACAACTCAAATATCAAAAGTAATGTATTCGATACGAAATCTTATATGTATCTCTTAAGGAGTAATGAATCTTGAAAGAATTTTGATATTATAATTTGATATTTTTTAAATACTCCTTTTATTTAATATGCTTTCTATTTGAAAGAGAATTTTTATAAAAATATAATTCACAATTTAAATATGATTCTCTAGCATCATTTATTTTTAAGTTTCAACAAGTTAATAAAGTGACACATAATTCACCATACTATATCACGATAAACAATTATTTGTAAATAGTTACTAGTTAATACTGAGCTATTAAATTAATAAGTATTATAACTCGTTAACGTGAAAAAAATATTTAGGAAAATTATTACAAAAAAATTATGGACTAATATAATAAAGACATAACAAAAGTTAATAAATAAATACTTTTAAACGAATGATTTACTTAAAATCTACTATCATAGTAGTCTTAGTGGATAACATGCAATAATTTTTATTTTAATTATGACATAAAATACTCTCAACTTAATGATTTATGATTAATTAAGAAAAAAGTAATTTTGAATAGTCAACGATTCATTAAGAAAATTTGAAGATTTACAAGGTTAGTTACAGTCAATTGCATAAAGTTCTATTAGGCAAGCTCAGTACGCGGGGCGTTGGGCGTGTCTGGGTGTAAGCCCCAACAGCCGTGGAGTAAGTCTCATGGAACTAAGCCCCACACATAAGCCCATGGGCGTTTTACGAGTGCTCCGTCCCAGGCCGAGCCCTGGGCGAATCAATTCTGCCTTTTAAAACAGAGATAAATAGTTCCCAAATAATCCCAATTAAACACATTAGGTCTAAGTCTGACATAGCAGATTTGGATTTTTTTCACTTTTACTCCGCACCAGATACTATTTACGTTCGGTTAGCTGAAAAAATATATAATTTTTGAATACAACTTACAGAATATATATATACAAAAAAATATTTTTTTTTTGGCTATTATTTTGAAAGCGGTTATACAGTGTCATTTCCCCGCAGACTTCTTTGGACAAAACCGTCTTCGTGTAATTGGTTTAAATAAAAAAACAAGTTGGTTTTGGTCTGGTCGGAAGGCTTGAGTGTTGAGCCAAGTTGAACCTATAGCTGTAAAAATCAGCTTACTTTGAGAAGTGCTTTTTTTCAAAAGTGCTTTTCTCAAAAGTGCTTTTGGTGAGAAGCAGTTTGTGTTTGGCAAATGGATTTTAAAAGTACTTCTGAGCAGCAATTAGTGTTTGGCCAAGCTTTAAAAAACTGCTTTTAAGTGTATTTTCTCAAAAGTGCTTTTCAAAAAAGTGCTTTTGGAAAGAAGCTACTTTTTTCTGCTTTTCCAAAACTGCTTCTGCTTCTCCTCAAAAACACTTTTTTTCCTTTCAAAAGCTTGGACAAACACCTTGATTTAAAAAATAAAACACTTTTGACCAAAAAAAGTGCTTCTGCCTCAAAGGAAGCTTGGCCAAACATGCTACTAGTCGAGCCGAGTTACATTAGATTTTTGTTACAATTTTACTGAGCTGGGTCGAGCTTGAGTCAAGATTAGATTTTAGTTAAAAAATGGACATAATTAGATTTCAAGATTCAAACTACAATCAGGATGCGATAGACTATGCAATTCATTACTCCCTCCGGTCCAAAATAAGTGATTTTTTGGATGTTTTTACACAGATTAAAAAATTCACCTTTTAGCAATAATTAACAATGGAATTGACCATATTAACCTTTACTATCTCACATAAACACTCCTAACACCTATTCCAACACTATTTACTCCAAGGATAATGTAGGAAAAAAATAATTAATTCATTCTTGAAATCTAGAAAAATCACTTATTTTGGACCACAAAAAAATACCAAAAAATCACTTATTTTGGACCGGAGGGAGTATCTTTTTCGATCTTCTTTTCTTTCATCGGGAGCAAGCATATCTCCACATTGTGAAATTTTTAAAAAAAAAAAAATCAAGGAACCAATGCATCTTCTCCTAATGGAATTGGGCCAAAGTACCAAGAAAGAGAGAAAAAAAATACCTCCTGGAACAACACAAATATCTGAAAAAGCATGTGCTTGAGCTTGACCACATGCAATGAGCCTAATGTTATTGCTGTTTTGTCCAATGGACTATATATCTAAGTCAATCATATTAGTGTGTTATTAGCCTGTAGGTGGAGAAAAAAAACATGAAAGTGTCTATTAATCGGATACATTATATTGAATAATTATTATATATAAATATGATTTGTCCATGCTTCCACATGAAACCAATTTGGAGTTACTTACCAAATGCACATGGTGTGTATGAGATTTGACACATCTTCCACATGCATTTACTGCCATAAAATTGGATCCACCGATTTGGTGTCTTGGTTCTTTCGATTCCTGTGGTTGAACGTTTTTTTTTTTTACTATGATTTGTTTTACTCCCTCACTTGGTGTGGCTGCTGATTTTTATGAAAAAGACATAACGAAGTATTTTGCCTTCCTTTTATCTTTCTTTGTGTGTTGTTTTTTAAGTATATTATAGTTTGGAATATCAATTATTGTGGACATTGGTCCATATGATATCAATCATTATCGAAACAAGTCTAGATGGAGATCGGAATAATTGAAGTTTGTAGTTACCGTTTCACTCTTGGTTGAAGACATAATTAATTATGCCTAATCGCCACACATCATTGTATTAGATAAGATGGTCACATAATTAAACACTGTATTAGAGTAAGGTCATGATTTTAAGTCTAATCGCTACCTACCAATCGTAAAAAGAATAGCCGGCATGTGAGGGGTGTATATATAAAAATAAATAAATGTATGCTCTTTCACAAAATGTAAATTTACCAAGGTCTTCTTTTTCTTGCTTTTCCTTCCCATTTATAAATATACTAGGCCTATAGCCATGCCCAAAAATGGATCCGTGAAAATTAATTAGAATTTATTGCTCTGTTTTAGAGTTGTTCACCAAAGATGTGAATCACGAAACTTGCTTGCTTATCGAAGTAAATAAGTAAGTTAAAACTTCAAAGATGTGAGAAGATAGTAATAATGTGTACGATAATTTGGCACGATCTAGCTATAAGGGACAACATTTAGCTGTGTTAAGCTGAGCTTAAATTGGTTTTGATGATTAATAATTCAAAGAATCAAGTCTCCTGAAGTAGATGCCTGAAGCAGATATGCTTAAAAATAGATTGGATAATTAATCAACAGCTGACAATGAACCAGATCTCTTGAAGATATTTATAGTGCTGATATATAGAGTTGCAGATGTAACAAGCAAATATCGAAAGGAAAAGATCTGAAAACGAAAGAACCAGATTACCTGAAGGCGATGATCAAAAGCTAAAAAGTTAATTCCTAATGCAAGTTGGATTCCTTGAAAGAATTAATTCATGGCTACAAAAACTATATTAGTTGATGGAATTCGCCATCAATAAGGATTCATTAGTTATGCGAGTACTTGAATAAAAAGAAAATCGTGTGAATGAGTTTTTTAAGGAAACAAGTCGTAATCTTTTGAGGATTTTTTTTCTTAAGAGGTAACCCAATTATTTGAGGTTTTGGAGTTAAAATTGAAAAAGGATTGGGCCAACCTCACTCTTATATAAAGCATCACATTGTTGCTACTGAAGTGAATGCTATTTCACGTTATTACAAAGATTCATTCAAGAAAAACAACATTCATAGCAAAAAGGTGCTTTCAAGGATTCAAGCTGTGATGGTAGACTAGGAACTCACGTTTTAAACTATTTTTTGTATTCTGATTACTACACTTTGATTGTATTTGAGCCTAATTACTAGTATTTAGAACTTATATATATAATGCTTTGTGGGAGGTGATTTAGTTGTTCATGATTGAGCCAATTGTTCTTTAATTGTAACATGATATTGTTTATTGAGAAGGGTAATCGTAGGTAAATAAAGTTGAGAATTTGTTTTGCTTTTTAAGCTATAGTTAGTTTAAAAAGGGGTAGCTATAGCTGGGTTGATTATAGAGGTTTAAGGTACCAGAGTTAGTTCCTTTAGTTATAGAGTTGTAACCCAAAATCGATCTTTGAAGTTAGTAAAGTTTTGAGGCAAATCCTATGAGAGTAGGTCGTAATTTTTACTCCCTTGAACAAGGAGATTTTTCACGTGAAATTGCTTATGTACTTTAAATTTCGCACTTCAATTTCAGTTCTGTGTTCGAATAGTTAAGTCAGAGAACCATGTAGTTTGATATGCGAAAATCGGGCAAGACACAATTGTATAGGTCAAAATATGATCAAAAGAATTCCACTTAAGGAAGAAAAACCAGGAGTCAATCAAGCCGAACTGGTGTATAGGAAGCAATACATCGGCGAATGATTCAGCTACAATCGAGGTCGAGCACTCAGTTCGGCCCGAACGGATAGCTCAACACTTAGACATTTTAGAGGAATATTCTACAGGATATTCCAAGAACTTAGGTACTCCGGTCAAGAACCGTTGGGTAAGGAAAGTGTTTGGTATAAATATCATGAGAGAGAGAATAACAAAGGGGGGAGGGGGGCTGATGGGAACAGAGAGAGAGAGAGATTCATCCCTCTAAAGGAGAAGATGTTCCATCCTCCCAAGCTCTTCGCCAAAAAGGAGATAAACCTCAAAGATCTTGGCATTTTATCTGTAGTTCAACTTTATCAAATGTATGGAGGTCTATCTAGTTCAAGAATGGTGATTTTTTTACTTTATGTATTTGTCGTCATCATTTGATATTATTGAAGCCATCTTCCTTTTCTTACATTATGGAACCCAATCGCGACTGTAATCAAACTTTACGTCCAGCTATGCTTATTTATTCTTATCTTCCGTCTCAGATCTGGAATAAATGATCTCTGACTAGATTTACCCCATATCTCCTTATTTAATTAGTTTAATAAAAAGGCTTAAAACTTTTTGGTCAAATAATTTGGCACCGTCTATGGAGATTTCTTAGCCCAAGTTTTAGTTTCCTCTAGATCTAAACTCGATTCTAGTTCTACTTCCCGTTCGTTGTAACTTCATCCTTTCACCTGTGTGCTTGTGGTGTGGCTTATGTTTCTGTACCTTCATGCACTCGGGACTGGATCGGATTGGGACTTGAACTCGAATACCCCAATGGGCGAATTAAGTCATCAACCCGCGAGGTACCCAGATTCGACCAACGCCGAAGCTAAGCACGAGGCTGAGATCGGATCTAAAGCTAGCACTCTCAGTTTATTGCCAATCAGATCAAAGGAACTTTCCAGACCCAAGTAGCGGAGACGGAAAAAACACCAAGTCAAAGACCCACAAGATGTCATCCGAGTTCGGTGAATATTAGCTCAACCAGTGGTAGCAGCTACGAAACATAGCCAAAGAAGGAAACACGATCGCTCCCTTCCACCCGTCAACCAATCAGTCGATGTAACAACCGAGTTTGTTTGGCTTGAACTTGATATTTCTTTTCATAGTGGGACAGGAACAGGGGCATACTCACCGACACGCGAACAGGGAACAAACGCCATCAAAATAGCACACCAAGAAAACGCTCCGCGTCATATCATCCTGCAAGCAACGGCCGAGCGAAAGCCCCCAACAAGTTGGTACTCATCGCCATAAAGGAAAAGCCAGCATAGACTGGGACTGGGTCACCAGCCCGGAAAACATACGAATCTCTCCAACATGCAGACAAAACACAAGTGCGTGAAACTCACCCACACATTCGCCAAAGTCACTATGCGACGGCACAACTAGCCAAAATTCAATCTCGTACATACATTGAGACGCCCCGAAGCTTGAGCGAGACATTCATCGCCCGACCTATCAACTACTTCTCTAGGACAAGCGATGAAGGAACTAGATAGACTGAGACTTCTCGAATGTATGCACAGACCGTATAGCAACATGTAGTATTCTCCAATAAATGAGTAAGCGAAGCAACATATGGAATTCTTACGCAACTCCACCAAGTTTACACATCACGCTAACACAATTCTACATTCGAGCTCGCTCGAATTAACAAGTCTACATTCGACCTTGCTCGAATTAACAGGTCTACATTCGACCTCGCTCGAATTAACAGGTCTGTATTCGAGCTCGCTCGAATTAACCGGTATACATTCTACCTCGCTCGAATTAACAAGTCTACATTTGACCTTGCTCGAATTAACAAGTCTATATTCAACCTCACTCGAATTAACAAGTCTAAATTCGACCTCGCTCGAATTAACAAGCCTAAATTCGACCCTGCTTGAATTAACAAGCCTACATTCGACCCCGCTCGAATTAACGAGTCTAAATTCGACCTTGCTCGAATTAACAAGCTTAAATTCTTCCTCGCTCGAATTAACAAGTTTGCATTCGATCTCGCTCGAATTAACAAGTCTAAATTCGACCTCGCTCGAATTAACAAGCCTAAATTTGACCCCGCTCGAATTAACAAGTCTAAATTCGACCTCGCTTGAATTAACAAGTCTAAATTCGACCTCGCTCGAATCAACAAATCGAAATTCGACGTCGCTCGAATTAACAAATCTAAATTCGACCTCGCTCGAATTAACAAGTCTAACCTCGCTCGAACTAACTACGGAAAGTTAGGGACTTAATGCAAGAAGATCCTAGAAATTCGAAAAGAAAAGAGAAGCAAAGGCCAAAGACGTGCAACCAAGGACAAATCAACTATTCCATTCAAAGGAAAAATAGCATCTTACAAAGGGCCAAAAGGGGGCCCTCACCCAACTAAATAAGTACAGAAAAACTAAATACAAGAGGAAAAATTAAGTACAAAGCTTCATGCAGCATTATCCCAATCCACGCCGTTATCCCTCTCCCCGCTTGGTTCAGCGGCTTCATCTCCACCGTCACCCTCTCCATCAGAATGTTCATCATCAAAGGTAAGCCCGTCCACGACCTCATCATCTCCGCCGGCCTCCGATGTCTCGGGGTCATAGCCGCAGGCAAGCCGGGCCTCATGTGCTTTAACACAAGCTTCTTCGAAAGCGACTTCAGGAACACTCCCCACCACCCACAAGCCTTTATATATATCCCCCTGAGCCTCAGCGTGGATCCACATCTCATACAAAGGGCGAGGAACGGCAGTAGAGGCGGATGCAGAAGGAGTCGAAGCCAACAATTGCGCCCTCTCAGCCTCGAGAGCAGCAACTTGATCACCCAGGTTTGAGACGTCTCCCTCAAGACCGTCGATCCGCTCATCAAGCCATGCCACCCTTATAGCGGCCGTTTCCATCTTAGTTGCACGTTCAGACCTGAGAACGCGGATAGAATCTTCCAGCCCGCAGTCCTTGCCAAGGCCGCTACTCGGGCTCCCTCAGCCCTCTCCAGCTCGGTCGCCTTCCTTTCCAACTCGGTTACCTTCTTCGCCAATTCAACACTTAGACCGGGGACTCTAATGGCACTCTACTCAAGCTCCGCCCATAGGACCACCACCTTCGCCTGAAGATCAACACACTCAGCCGCAACCTCCTTGCCCACCTTGAGCTCTTCTTCTTTATCCCAAAAAAGCCTCTCGAGTTCGCTGTCACACCTCCTTTTTCTTACACCCGCAAGGGCATAAAGGAGTTTTTCCACTTAAAGGACAATCAGAACAGGATTTATTATTAGAATTCAGAGTCGCCACTTGAGAGATTAATGGTGTCCCAAGTCACCGGTTGAATCCCGAACCGAGGAAATTATGACCCTGTTAACAGTCCGTGAACTAGAAATCCGATTAAGGAATTCTGTTAATCCGGGAGAAGGTGTTAGGCATTCCCGGGTTCCGTGGTTCTAGCACGGTCTCTCAACTGTCATATTTGGCTTACATGTTTTAGCTTACGCTTTTTTAACTTTGAACCGCTTTTATTATGATTATTTTAAGAGAATTGCAACGTCGTGAAAACACGTCTCGAACCGCGTCACATAAATGCACCCGCGATTTTTGACACATTTCGACTTCGTTGGGACTTGGATTTGAGTCACATAAATGTGCACCCGTATTTAGGAAGGTAAAATTATTTAAAATACGCGCCTAAAGTAGCTAGCGTGTTATTAGCTTTGGGGGAAAACCGTGAAATTCGCTAAACGGCCCATCCCGAATTCTAAATATTTGTATGTATACATTTGTTGAGGGCCCCGCAATTTATGTGTTTTTGTTTAGCGAGGCTCATCTCATTCATTATTTAAAGGTCCAACCTAAAAGGATTATGTTTTCCTAAATGCTAAAATTTAGTAACTTGGTGGATGTCCATCAGGGCCAGTTAGTGAGGCCCAAATTGAAGATCTCATATTGCTAAAACTTCTGGGCCTGCTCATTTTTGATTTCTCTCAACTCACTTCGCCTTACGGTGCCCATGAGGGTTTTCACCAATAAGACTCTCTCATTTTTTATTTCTCTCAACTTGCTTCACCTTACGGTGCCCGTGAGGGTTTTCACCAATAAGACTCTCTCATTTTTATCATTTTTCTTTGCACCGAAATGTTGCCCCTGACGCGAACCACTTTCACTTGCTCGTATTGGCGCTTTTGAAGATTGATCAGAAGGTCTTCCTTTGGATCGTAATGTGGGCTTTTGGATAGGGTTAGAAAGAAGGGTATAAAAGGCTCAAAACAACTTAACATGGGTTCACAGTTACAACTTTCGGAATCAAATCTCTCACAACGACCACAACTTCTGCCCCAGTTCCTTCGTGGGGACTTTTGGGATTTTGTTTTGGTGTGACTGAACCTCATTGAAATTGTGAGATGTGAATATGAGGCGGTACCTCAGTTGTGATTCTTGTTGTACATTCCATGTTGAAAAGGTTTGTTGGTTGAGCAATTCTTGTTGCTTCTTCATTGTTTACTTGTAACTATCCGTATTTGCCTTCTTGTTATTTCATCATGTGTTTACCCCTAGTTGCCTTTACTGCTTAAATCTCCATTGTTAGTGTCACGACCCCAGTTCGCCTCCGTGAACTATCGTGACGGCACCTAGTCTCTACGACTGGTAAGCCTACAAATAGCAAAAAGAACAACAGAATAAACTAGCTAAAAACTGCGAATAAC
>NC_031991.1:50939716-50946555 GCF_001879085.1 Nicotiana attenuata
GGGAACTGAACAAAGAGAACTGAAACCAATCCCTTAAAGGAACCTGTTCATGACCCTGTTCCTCAGCAACAGAACATGGTAGAAACATCAAGCAGAAATCAGTTGGTTGTGAAACCTCACAAATATCAAAGTTCTCATCCCATTGAGAACATAATCACTGATCCAACATCTGGAGTTAAAACTAGATCACAATTAAAGAATCTGTGTGCTTTTGATGCTTTTCTATCTCTTATTGAACCTAAAAATGTTGCTGGGGCTTTGCAGGATGTAGATTGGGTAAATGCCATGCAAGATAAACTCAATCAATTTGAAAGAAGTCAATTTTTGCATCTGGTTCCAAGACCCAAGGACAGATCAGTAATTGGCACAAAATGGGTCTTTAGAAACAAGTTTGATGGAGATGGAACAGTTACAAGAAACAAGGCAAACTGGTGGTCCAAGGTTATAGCCAAGAGAAGGGCATTGATTATGATGAGAACTTTGCTCCAGTTGCAAGATTGGAGGCAATAATACTCCTCATAGCCTTTGCAGCACACATGGAATTCACTCTTCATCGGATGGATGTCAAAAGTGCCTTCCTGAATGGTTACCTAATAGAAGAAGTGTTTGTCAAACAACCTCTAGGGTTTGAGAGCAAGGACTGTCCGGAACATGTGTACAAATTAGACAAGGCTCTCTATGGACTCAAACAGGCTCCTAGAGCATGGTATGAACGACTGTCCAAATTCCTGCTAGAACATGGCTACAAAAGAGGTAAAATTGACAGTACTCTATTCCTGAGGGAAAAAGGTAAGGATCTTCTTGTAGTCCAAATATATATTGATGACATAATTTTTGGGGCAACCACTGACCAACTGAGTAAGGATTTTGCCAAATTAATGTGGAGTGAGTTTGAAATGAGTATGATAGGCGAGCTTAAATTTTTGTTAGGCTTACAGATCAAACAAAACCCAAATGGAACCATGATCCATCAGCAGAAATATGCAAAAGAGTTGATTAAAAAGTTTAAAATGGATGAATCAAAAGAAATAGACACACCTATTGCAACAGCTACTAAATTAGACATAGATGAACTTGGTTCATCTGTTGATCAGAGTTGTATAGGGGTATGATTGGTTCACTTTTGTATCTTACTGCTAGCAGACCTGACATAGTTTTCAGTGTAGGGCTTTGTGCTCGTTTTCAAGCAAATCCTAAGGAATCTCACTTGACTGTTGTCAAGAGGATACTAAGATATTTGAAAGGCACTACTGATCTTTGTCTTTGGTACCCTAAAGGTAGTAATTTCAATCTAGTAGGGTATGCTGATGCTGACTATGCAGGTTTCCTTGTGGATAGGAAAAGCACCTCAGGTATGGCTCATTTTCTTGGTTCATGCCTTGTATCATGGGCCACTAAAAAGCAGAATTCAGTGGCCTTATCCACTGCTGAGGCTGAATATGTTGATGCTGCCTCTTGTTGTGCTCAATTGCTGTGGATCAAACAGCAACTGTTAGATTTTGGCATTGAAGTTGGTTGCATTCCTATCTTCTGTGATAACACTAGTGCTATAAGTATGACAAAGAACCCAGTTCATCATAATAGGACTAAGCACATAGATGTTAGACATCACTTCTTAAGAGATAACTCTGAGAAAGGATTGATTACCATAGAGTTCTGTGCTACTGATAAACAAATTGCTGACATCTTTACTAAAGCACTGAGTAAAGAAAGCTTTGAAAGGAACGGGTCGGAATTAGGGATGATTAAGATCACTTAATAGGACCAGCTCAGAATGCACAACGTAAAAAAAAAAAGAATTTTTTTTTTGGCTAGGAAATTTTAACTTGTGTAAATATCTAGATTAATTTTTACTCAGCTTCATACTATAAATAGTATACTCCTGTGACATGTGTTAATATGACTCACTGTTATCTTATAAATTTTTCTCTATTCTGGTAAATTGAGGCATGGTCAAGAAAATTCTAAACGAAGAACCTGGTTCATCAGTATTGGTTCATCTGAATGGCAAGGTATATTTTCTATACTCTGCACAATTAGAAATATAAATATTTAAATCATGAGCAGAAGTCCTACAGTTGTTGAACACCTTAGAAAACTCTATCCATTTGTTTTTGAACCAGTTCCGTCCTCATTAGAATTCTAACCACAAAAATTGCCTAAAATCTAAGGAAGCTTAACCGCTCGTTCAACCTGCAATTTCAGGTTGATTAGACCACTAGTTGACTGCTAAAGATACCGTTATCCATTAAATGAGTCTTTCTCTTTAAATACTCATTATTACTTCCTGCCATTCTCATAATTCAAAACCGTAAAAAAAAAACTCTCTTCACTCTCAAATTGCTTTCTTCTCCAAAGGTTTAACTCATCAATTTTCTCCTACAATAAGCTACAATGTCGAACCCACAAGAAAACCCTGGAACTCCTCCACAGCCTACTTCCTCTGATTCATCTACCCCTCCTCCACCTAGCACAAATCCCCAACCCAGGCGAAGGAGAGTAAAAATGCTTGCACGAAAAATGGTGGCTTCTGGTGCTCTCTCACAGAAATTGAATGAGAAATGAAAGGCAAGCCATACGCAAGATTCTGATTCTAACTCTGAGTCTGATTCTTTCAAATCCGTTAGTGAGGGGGAAAGACCTTATTCTTCTAACACTGATAAGGCTCAGAAATCCCCGTCTAAGGTAAGTTCTTCTTTGACTGAAAATTTAGAAAATAGGTTTGTGTTTGTTGGACCTAAAAGGGATGTAGAACTACCCGGGTTAGGAAGGAGTGGGGGTAAAAAGAAATCTGAAAAAGAAAAAGAGAGAGAGGGTGAATGTGGTAATGTGAGGGGAAAAGGGAAAGGAGTGGTTGATCATTCACCCACTACTGGAGTATCTGTACCTTCTATTTGTGGGGTTGCACAAGAACATGTTGAAGAAAGTGGCAAGAAGTCAGGGGGAAGCATTTTAGGGGAGGCTACTAAGGGGCTAGTTAATCTAAGTTCACAGGGAGATGAACCTGGTTCATCAGTTGAAGAGACCCTAGCAGACCTTCGGAAAAAGGTAGGTGCTAGTTACGATCCAAAGAAAAGGAAAACACCCACACCAAAACCCTCATAGAAATATTCCAAGAAACGAAAGGCTTCCTCCCTAACAACTACTGAAACTTCCTTGCCAAAGGGAAGAGCAACAAGAAGCAGGGTGCAACAGAGTGAGAGAGAACTACAACAAGCTTTGACTGAAAGTAAGAAGAAAAGGATGGAGAAAGGAAAATGTAAGGTTGCAGAATCCTCAGAAGCTGTTGATGTTGAGGAGATGGAACAGGTCCATCAGGAGAAAGTTACCACAGTGGAGGTTCAGACCCCCAAGCCCAAAAAGACCAAGACTTCTTCCAAGAAGTCTTCCTCTGTGTCTGAGGTTGCTGAACCCTCATTGGCAAAGAGGACAAGGTCTGCTGTAAAAAGTAAACAAGTTAGAGTTTCTAAAGATGAGGAGTGGAGTGGTGAAGAAGAAAATGAATCTGATGGTGAACAATACAAGCTTGCCATGTTTGGCAAAAAGAAAATTTTGAAGGGTAGATTGCTGAAAGATTTGGTGGAACCAGGAATGGTTTGTTTGGTTGACACCTTAGCTGCTCAGGGCTGGAAGGACATGGTTCTTCAAATGGATGGGAGATTGGCCAGAAATGAAATTATTGAATTCATGGAAAATGCTGAAGTCAAAGATGGCCGAGTTACAAGCAAAGTCAAAGGAGTTCAAGTGACATTTGATGCTGAAAAACTGGGTGAGATTCTAAACATCCCTGCTGAGGGATATGATGATTACACCAGACAGAGATGGCCAAGTCTGGATTCTTTTCCATCTGCCCTTACAACCACCAGGAGATTCTGTGATGTTAAAGAAGTGAATGAGGCCAAGTTTGTGCATAAGAGTGAAATGAAGCCACAACACAAAGTCATTTTTGAGTTTGTCAACAAGTGCCTTGATAATAGGTGAATTTGACTATAATCACACCTTAAATAATCACCTTCTTGTAGTTTCAATGCTAAAAGTGATGACAAAATGCTCTCATTAGTATTTTTCATCATTTGTAGGTGATATATGTATAAGGAAGGCTAAGGAGCAGTTTTGGAGTTAAAAGTGATGAAAAAGAGGCCAACTGTGAAATTTCCCAAGTGAACCAGGCAAAACAGGCCGAGGAATTCAGAGTACTGGATCCACCGTGGTTCCACCGCGAGCGCGGCAGAACCGCGGTGGGATGCAGCTGCAGAAGATGTGAGAATCCGCGAGGGTGTTTGGCCGCGGTTCTACCGCGACCGCAGCAGAACCGCGGCAGGCGCAGAAACTTCAGGGACCAAAGTGTCAATTACGGGATTTTTAGACCTAAAACCTATTTAAAACATTAGACTTCGCCCAAGAGAGGCATGTATTGATTTTTTAGGTTTCTTAGCAAGGAAAACCATTGTAAGAAAAGACTCTAAACATCTTTCTTTTTTTCTTTTGATTTTTATGATGAATTCAATCTTAGTTTATTTTCCCATAGCCATGAGTAGCTAAATTCCTTGTCTAAGGCTTTGATGGAACCTATTGGGTGATGAACTTCTTGTTTATGTGAATACAAATTGCTAGTTTAATCTTTATTTGTTCAACTTCGTGTTCGTTGTAGTTAATTGACAGGATCCTCAATTAGCTGTGCCTATTTAGTGTGCATAACTTGGAAAAGAGTGCATATTTAGGGTATTGTTGAACAACACCACTCCTAGATTATTAGAGGAATCTATGATTGCGGGTTTAAAGGTGGGGTTAGGGATAACGAAGCCTTGGGTGCAATCTAAAGTGAATTGTGCTAAATAAAGTAAGCTAGTGTATCTCGGAAGAGTGCAATAGTAGATTACTGTGATTACTCGGGAGAGATTTGTAGTAAGATTAGCGTTCATGATTGATAGAGATGTGTGGGTAAATTTGTATGAGCATAAACAGAAGGGATTCCATCAATAGGGGAAATCATTGCCTTAGCTTTTTCTCATAATTGTTTACAACCTTATTAATTTAGTTACAGCCATTTAGTTACTTGCAAGCTAGTTGTTAAAGAACACTCAACTGAGAATTTGAATATTTGAGAAGCTGGTTCTGAAGACTTAGTGGGTCTGAAGATAGCGGTTGATAGGTTAACTCTTTGTGGATTCGACCCTGGGCGTAATACTCGGGTTATATTTGCAACGTCCGCAGAGTCCATTTTATAAGGCATAATTGGGCGTGATCAAATTTTGGCGCCGTTGCCGGGGAGTTAACGGAATTATCAATTGCCATTGACAGAAATACAAAGATTCTTATTGTAGTCAGTTTTCTCTCTACCAACTTTTTCATTGAAAATTTGACGGTTGTTGATCTGGGTACACAGGTGCATGCCTAGAAATTCTACGAGGACTGGAGAACTACTTGAAGGACTCTCAGACTTCGAGAAGACATTCCAGGCATTGAATCGTGCAAACAAAAGACTTCAACAATCCCAACAAACACACCAACTCGAAATTGACATGGGCGACATAAACGACCCCAACGGAAACGTCAGGAATGAGCAATTGGCACCTCCTGTGCCTGAGGGTGCACTTTATGACTGGGCACAACCCACAGCTGACAATCTGGCCACTGCCATTGTTGTGCCCGCAATACAAGCTGATCGTTCCAGATCACAAATAACATGCTACACTTGTTGCAGAACAAGGGACTCTTTTTTGGGACACAAACAGAAGATCCTCAGCAACACTTAAAGAACTTCCTGTCTATATGCAAAACTCAAAGGCAACCGAACGTGACTCCGGAAGCAATTAGGCTATTATTGTTCCCATTCTCGGTTACAGGAGCTGCTCAGGTTTGGCTAAACTCGCTTCCCATAAACTCTATAGCAACTTGGGATGAGTTGGTCAAGCAATTTCACAACAAGTTCCATCCGCCCAACAAGACCGCTCAACAAATTGATGAGATTGTGAGCTTCAAACAGAAACCAATGGAGACACTACACGAGACATGGGGCAGGTTTAAAGGAATGTTGGTTATGTGTCCCCACCATGGTGTTCCAGAACAGATGTTGGGACAACGGTTTTACATGGGACTGTCAGACAGCTTGAAGAATATAGTTGATGCCTCGGCTGGTGGGGCATTCTTGAGCAAGACTTGGAGAGAAGGTCAGAATTTGCTCGACAAGATGGCGCAGAATTCGGGTTGGACATCTAGGAATGCACCTATCACTCCAGTGGTGCACTCAGTGCCTCTTGATCCTTCTAATACAATGGATGAAAACATGGCGACTCTTTTGACGCAAATAAGCATCCTCACCAAAAAGGTGGAGGAATCGGGGCAGAAGCAATAGGTTCATATAGTAGACACTACCAATGGGGGCTTGTGCACATCTTGCATTAGCCAGCCAATTGGTAATCCTTGGAATACAGAGCATGATCATCATCACCAGCACCCTGAAGATATGAACTATGTGGCTAACTATGGGGGTCAGAGGCAAGGTAATCAGAACTGGGGTCAGCAGACTCAGCAGCAGTACAGGCCACCGCAGCCACAGTATAACGCCGGAAACATGGGAGGCATGAGACCCCCCAACAACATGGCACCGTATCCTAGACCACAAGGGTACAACAATCAGCAGCGAGGGTACCACCCACCTCAGCAACAGCAGGGTGGAAGACAGGAAGACGGGTTTGCAAGGCTTGAAGCAATGATGCAGCAGGTTATTGGGTCCAATGCTAAGATAAATGAAAGGGTGGATGCACATGATGCAGCTATCAAAAATATTAAGGTACAAGTGGGACCAGATTCAAATGTCACTACAATCGCTCAAGGAC
>NC_031991.1:50946575-50998767 GCF_001879085.1 Nicotiana attenuata
AGTGAGCACGGTTAGATTCTCTCTCTGATTCTGCCTTTTCTTAAGCAACTGCCCTATCTGTTGGCCCTAGCCTCCAAGTTTGCTCGGCTACCCGGTTTGTTCATGGAGTTGTTGCAAGTCCATTTCTAATTGTGCCAATGCCGTGTAGCAGTGCTCTCTTTCAACTTTGAATTCTTTTGCCTGTTTGATCATTCTGTTCTCTGCGGCAATGACCTTTTTCTTTAATCCCGTGACCTCATTATCGTATTCGTCCTTCAACTGCTTAACCATGCGAGCCCGTTCTTCTGCGTTCTTAGCCAATTGTTTCCGAACCCTGGCTAATTCCTTTTCTGCTTTGTTGAGATCAAAACTGTAGTCATTCACTTTTTGCCTTTGATTTTCTATAAGCTTTGCATCTTTGGCGCTCCTAACGGGATTTTCGGCCGCTAACTTCATCTTTTCTATTTGGGCTCGTAAGGCTTCATTTTTTTTGGCCAATTTCTTTCTCTCACCCTCATCAGCCGCGGCTTGCACGCTGTTTTCAAACTGGAGGTCTTGGACTTGTTTTTCCAATGCTCCTATGCGGGCCCTGTATTCATTTTCTTTAGCTAACCAAGCCCACTGTTCTTGCGATGATTCAGCAAAATCCTGGAGGTGAGGTCTTTTAGCCGGCCTCCCAAATGCAGCTTCCCTTCTATACCAAGCATGGTACTTAGGTGACACTTCTCCTTTAGATCGATCCCGTACACAAGTATTCGCCGCCAAGTATTGACATTCGCTCCAAACCTGGCGAACCTTTGCTTCAGGAAACTGTCCATCAGGACCAATCTCAATCACTTGGATGCTAATATCGCCGTCTTTCGGCACTATCTGGCATCTACCGAGTTGCCTTAAAACCCGATATGGAGCATAGGGCTTAATGCTTTTAAGACCCATCAAAAGGAAGTGCGGCCCCGTTGCTGGCATATATATGATTTCATCAACAGGCAACCATCCAAATGTCCACTCTATTTGACTAGCAGTGAGGGACCGAAAGTATGATGTCCAGCCCGTGAATCCCTCGGTCAAGCTGACCCCCTTAATCCTTGTGTAAAACTCCTCTATACATGTTTTCTTTGTGGACCCATAACTCAGGAACTGAGGACGATGGCACAGGTGTTCGGTCATCCACATTTGCAATAATAGATTGCACCCCTCGAAGAAGTCTCCTCCGGCTTTGCAGGCTGTAAGAGCGCGGAAGATTTCGGCTAATATCATGGGCGCAAGAGTGCTTTTGGCTTGAGTGAGTAGAGTGCTGACGACCCCGGCTATTTTTATGTCAATGTTCCCATCTTTCCTCGGGAATACCAAAAGCCCCAAAAAGACCACCATAAAAGCGAAACATCTATGTTCTTCCCATTTTTGGCGGTTTCCCTTGCTGCATATCTTGTTTTCCGGGTTGTTGAAACCTCCTATGTGGCCATATCTGTGATATATAAAGTGTGGAGTACAAAAGCCGTTCGCCAAATCTGCGTTGTGGACCATCCTGCTTATCTTCAGGGAGTCTAAAAATCTGTGCACAGCTACAGTTCTCGGGGCAACCAAGTACTTATGCCTTAAAGGAACCTCATCTTTTCCGATGTAGCCGGCTATTTCATCTAGTGTCGGGGTTAGCTCAAAGTCCGAGAAATGGAACACGTTATGTGTCGGGTCCCAGCATGTGACCAATGCTCTGATAATGTCTCCCCGAGGCACAATCTCTAACAAACCAGTAAGCCGTTTCAAATACTTTTTGACTTCATCTTGCCCTTCTCCTCCTAGGTCGTTCCACCACAGACGCAACTCCAAAAGGATTTTATGCATGATTGAAAAAGGTTCATTTTGAGTCGTGCTCATCCTGCACATTTATTAAGGTGATTTAATCACTTATTTTGACCTAAAAAGGAAAAATGACACTATTTTTGTTCAAATTTCCAATTTAAAACGAACGGCCGGTTTTGCAGTTACGGCCTTTCAGCACTTCGGGGAGAAGATTTTAAGGTTGTATCTGCTAACCGTTGAAACTGACTCATGGTGGCGGTTCTTGCAAAAACAGCCTTCCGGCGCCCTTTTTTGGGGACATTCGGCTTATTTTAAACAAGAATGGCGGCACTCGGCTTATTCATGACGAGATTAAAAAATTGGCATTTTTGGCTATTTTGAAAAGGGGAGGTTGGACCCGACGAGGGTTGCCTACGTATCTCACATCCGATGAGAATCAAACCTGCGTACTTCGGGCAAATAAAACTAACTATTTTCGAAAACTAAACTCTTTTTGTTTTTGTTGGCAAATACACTATTTCTGAAAGCAAGATTCTTTTTTTTATATTTTCTTTTTCAGTGGAAAATAAACAAACTAATTTTGAAAAATAAAACTCTTTTTGTTTTTCTTTTCCATTGGCAAACTAAAAAAAACTTTTCTTTTTTTTTTTTGCTTTCATTTTCTCAAAATCCGGCAGCATTTCGACACTACTTGGACATTGGTTTTTCTAGTATAGGTAATTAACTCTCTACACTGCTATTTTCTCTTTTTCTCTTTTTGTTTTTTTTTTCAATTTTTCCCAGACATTCAAAGCCGGTCAGCATGCGAGTCCAAAACAGATAAATGCACAAGTAGGATGCATCAGGATGATCCATTATTCCGGGTACACCTGTCCTAGACGGACCCAACCCCTGTGTTGAGTCCCCTAAGTCAAAATGCACGTGATTCAAATAAGCATTCCTACTAGGGATCCGGCATGAGGTCAAGTTATTCTAGGTTCAAAACCTGGGTATAGGTTTCTAGACTGTTGTACCCGAACGGACAACTCGAGTCGAGAGGGGCTACGTACCGGGGACCCGCGGGATCGTCCGGCTTAGTAACTTGTCCGGCCTCTTTCTTATTTCAAGGTATGACACTAAACAGAATAAGAGTCTCCACCAGTGAGCACATCCCCGGAGGTAGAAGAGAAGGGTTTCGGCACAGTTCATAATATTACAATTCAAATAATATCAAAGCGGTAAAGCATTTAGCACATTTAGCATGAAAACATGTAGAAATCAGATAAAGCCAAACATAACAATTATTCTAAGCTCGAATCTCAAACCCTGAACCGAAGTTCTGGGTTTGTTATCCCCAGCAGAGTCGCCAGAGCTGTCACACCTCCTTTTTCTTACACCCGCAAGGGCTAAAGGAGTTTTTCCACTTAAAGGACAATCAGAACGAGATTATTATTAGAATTCAGAGTCGCCACTTGAGAGATTAATGGTGTCCCAAGTCACCGTTGAATCCCGAACCGAGAAAATTATGACCCTGTTAACAGTCTCGCGAACCAGAAATCCGAGTAAGGGAATTCTGTTAACCTGGGAGAAGGTGTTAGGCATTCCCGGGTTCCGTGGTTCTAGCACCGGTCGCTCAACTGTCATATTTGGCTTACATGTTTTAGCTTATGCTTTTTTAACTTTGAACCGCTTTTATTATGATTATTTTAAGAGAATTGCAACATCGTGAAACACGTTTCGAACGCGTCACCATAAATGCACCCGCGATTTTTGACACATTTCGACTTCGTTGGGACTTGGATTTGGGTCAACATTAAATGTGCACCCGTATTTAGGAAGGTAAAATTATTTTAAAATACGCCGCCTAAAGTAGCTAGCGTGTTTTAGCTTGTGGGGAAAACTGTGAAATTCGCTAAACGGCCCATCCCGAATTCTAAATATTTTTATGTATACATTTGTTGAGGGCCCCGCAATTTATGTATTTTTGTTTAGCGAGGCTCTTCTCATTCATTATTTAAAGGTCCAACCTAAAAGGATTATATTTTCCTAAATGCTAAAATTTAGTAACTTGGTGAATGTCCATCAGGGCCAGTTAGTGAGGCCCAAATTGAAGATCTCATATTGCTAAAACTTCTGGGCCTGCTTATTGAGGGGATCAGGCCCAAGGCATGTTGCTGCACGAATTTCAGCCATGGAGCTGATTATTTCCAACTAGGCCTGGCATTTGAGCCCAGTGATACAGAAGAAGAATCCAATTGCAAACTGTCTAAATTCTATAATTCAAACCAGCTAAGCGGACAATTTAATTCAAAGCACTTTGCAATTCGAATTTGTTCTGAATTGAACGCCTATACAAACAACAGATAGGTGACCAAAACGCAATCACGTTAAGTGAATAATGATTATCTCGAGTTCAGATTCATGCAACACTGATAGATTCATAAACTTTGTGACATGAAATTCGAACAGAACCAGCATTACACACATTAACTTTTGTTTCCAATTAACACCTATTAATATTGGCATTGAGCCTAAATTGATTTGAATCTAGCAGTTCTAACTACGCTTATATAAGCATGAAATAAATTAGGAATCGTGTTTAATATCTCATACAGTCCAAACAGTCCGTGTTATTTACAGTGAAGTACTAAAATATTGACAGTGAATGAGATCTGTAATGTGCATGCTTCAACTCATTTTCATCTTAACTTGCAACCTACACAGTAATGACCTCAGGAAGTGTACCTGAAAGTGGAAATTGAATAAGAAGAACGAGAGGTCAGCAACAGCAAGCAGGTAATCAGAAGCAGCCCAGAAATATTTTGAATCAAACAGGACTAGTAGATCAACCCAAAACAGCACCAAAATAGCCAAAACTGAACCCAGTAAATACACACTCAACAGACAATCCACAGCTAACTCGAACAAATCAGATCCAATGCGCAAGTGACTTTAGATGCTTTCAAATCTCAAATATCGAACAGAACCAGGGAAATTCAAGTAGTTTTGGATCCTAAATAAGCCTGCGAGTTGAATTAAATGCTAGATTCGAAAATGACCTAAGGAAAATCTATGTAACAGTATTTTGGGATTTTTTTGAAGGTTTTCTGTTGTTTTGGATTTTTAGATCTAGGAGGGACTTTGAAATTCAGATGTAACAGTATTTTGGGATTTTTTGGAAGGTTTTCTGTTGTTTTTGGATTTTCAGATGTTCAAAAACTTCTTTTGAATTTTCAGGCGTGTTCAATTTGTCAATGAAGGCAAAGGGGGCTGCCTTTTATAGGAAAATTTCAGGGGGAAGCTTCTAGATTTCACTCACACTTTTTCCCCCTCTTTTATTTTCAGATTTTATTCCTTAGTCCTAAAGTCTTGACTTGTTGCCTAAGTTATTACCCTAAGTTATTAATATTCCAACTACAGTCCTAGTCTAGAAGGTCATAGAAGGTTCTAGCTTCCTAAATTGCCCCTGAAATTTTCTAAAACTACCAAGTCTAGTCAAATTAATCCAGCCTTTTATCCTAGTTAGACTAACCATGGTTAATTAACTATGAACTAGAAACTACTCAGCTATAACCAAACAACAATTAAAAATTGAACTAACTAAACAATTCAACTAATCATGAAATTAAATCTAAGAATCAATAAACTGACAATTAATGGCAATTGAAACTATAATCAGATTATCAGCAGCAATCATGGATTATTTAATCAAAACCAAACACAAAATCAAACTAGAAAAAATCAATACATAACAAAATTAAACCAAAAACTAAAACGAAAACAGAATCAATTAAAACCCTACAATTTCCAAATCAATTAATCATGAAGGACAGCTAGTCAAGCCTAAACAAAGCCCTAAATTAGTCCAAAGCTAGTTGACTCGTTGAAGGAACACAAACTGATCAAACAAATAATAGAATCAAAGAAGAGATGGAGGAATAGACGAAATTAAACCAAAGAAAACGAGATAGAGGAAATACCTAACGAAATGACCGGACAAAAATCAGCGAGGATCTTCAGCATGTCATGTCCTGATTCAATCTGAGGCTATTCATGTGTTTTTAACCAAAAACACATAGATAACCTCATAACGGAACCAAAACCTTGACGAAGACTTCAACTGGAAATTTTTGGATTTTAGGGTTAAACTAAATTCGAGATTCGAGAGGTTTCAGGGATGTTTGAGGAGAACTAGTACAGGATTTAATCATGTGGGAGGCAAAGGGGGCCTCAGGGTATTGATTTGGGAGTGGTTGAGGCCGGCGCCGCCAACTTGAGGTGGTGGAGTTTAGGGGCGGCGGGCTAGGGTTTCCATAATCTTAGGCGATACAAGGGGATATTAAGAAAACAGAGTGTGGTATGGGTATGGGGGAGGGAAGGCGAGGTTGTGGTGTGAATTTGGGCCTAATTGGCCGCCGGCCACCGCCGTGGGCGATTTTCGCCGGGCGGTGCACGGTGGCCCAAGGCGGCGTTATATCTGAGTGTGTGAAGGTTGTGAGAGATGGCTTGGGGGGTAGGGGGAGGTTAAGACACTTATATATCAAATGTTCCCGTAGTTTTGAGCCGTAGGATCATCCAACCTCGACGGCTCAGATTGAATTGTTCCAAACGGCGTCGTTTGGTTGGGGTATGGGAAACGGACCGGACTGGGGCGTTTGGGCTTTGGACCAGGGTGGTTGAGATTGGGGCTGGGTCAATTAAAATCACAAGAGGCCCAATTTGTGGGTCTTTTTCAAATAACTCAATTCTTTGAATTTCTTTTCTCTTTTTTTCTTTTTCAAATTAAAACCTAAATCCAAATTAGCTCTTAATAAAATTATCCTACCAAATTGATTAGCTCTAAATGACAATTACCACTGATAATTAAATACCAAAATAAAAGAAAGACTACTAAAATTCCAAAATAAAACTAGAGGTAAAAGTAAACTATTGTTGTGATGATTTTTTTTATTTTTTGTAAACTCCTAATTACTAATTAATTCCAAAAACAGGTAAAATTAAACCCTAAATGCAATGCATATATTTTGTATTTTATATGAGTTAAAATGCACAGACAAAAATGCAAACAATTAACACAAAATGTCACAAAAATCAACAAAATTGTAAAATAATAAAAGAAATCATTTTGTTTGAATTTCTGGGAGTAATTCATATAGGGCAAAAATCACGTGCTCACATTCGCTGCATCTGCCAATAGACCGCATCAGGTCCTCATCCTTCCGCTCCAACTCCTCCCTAAGGGATTTAGGATTGCCGCCCACCCTGAGTCGTGCATGCATCTCGCGACACTTGTCACGGAATTGGTGGTACTTTGAAACCATATTCTAAAATGCGGCACTCGGCTTCTCCTCATGGAGGATACTCTCAGTCTCTAAAATAAAAGTCTGAAGAAAGAAGAGAGAACAGAAAGAGAAAGTTAGCAAGAGTGGAAGACGTAAAGCGAAGAAAGCATTAAAGAACTCACCCTCAAAGCCATTCCGGCTACGCCCCGCGATAGGCCTGCATCATTTATCTCCTAAAGGGCCCTACTTTCAGTAGCAGAACAAAGAAGGGAAAATTGGGGAACCAGGCTCACCGTGTCTTCCAACAAATCGCAATCCAGAGCAATCTCGATCACGCGGGAGGAATCGTCCGTTCCCGCCTCAACCCGAGTGAACCCCTTCTCAAACATGCTTATGTCCTCGGGGTCAATATCCGAACCGGATTCATAGTCATCTATAACCATGACCTTTGCCCTCTCACTGGCCGAAGAGGGAGCACGAGCCTGTTGTGAAGTCGACGGACCACTCGGAATGATCGCAGCGGCCTCCGAGCTCTGCCCTCTACCACGGTAGACTCCACCTCACCAGAAATAGGCACCACCTCCACGCCCGAGGGGGATACCGTCTCCTCATCTAAATTAGCATCACCAGCAGGCTCAGACACTACCAACACGGGATCGCCCCTCGAAGGCCCCTTGATCCTAGGTATCCCATCAGCCCTTATTCTCTGCCTCTTTAATGGAGCTTCTTCGCCATCAACCTGAGAAGATTCATCCACCAAATGAACTGCGGGAATAAGAGCTTCCGCCTGACAAGCAGCCTCACAACGGCCGAGCCTGGGAGGGGCCGTATTCTGTAAAGTGGCAGCGGCTTGAATGCTCTCACTTGCAGCCGCTATCGCTGCAGGTCCAATCGAGAGACTCGACCAACGGAAGGCAGGTATGGTAGCCCTCACCCTCCTCGTGACCCGCTGACCTACCAGCGAAAGAAGATTAAACCAAAAAGGAAATAAGGGGGAGGAAAATACAGGATCAAGGGCAAGACGAGGTGACTCACCAGTAGAGGGTCTACACCCGAATCTCTCATGGAACGGCGACCATTCACGAATCGCCATCGTAAGGGGAAAAACCTAGCTCACCCACTCGCGATATCAGCAACTAGCGGAGGAGGTGCCTTCTCGGCTGCAAAATAGAGAAAAAGAAAAAAAACAATCAAATACCAGAAGGGGACAACGAGAAGCCATTTAAAAAGAAAATAATAAAAACTTATGGGCATAATTCCACTCCTCAGGAAACCCGTTAGGATTTGACACCACGTGCTCCGTCTTCACAAAGAAGAAATTTTCCCAAAAGCGGCGATTGGTCTTATCATCTATCTTCACCACTATGCCTTTGGTCCCGCAATGACGAAGATGTATCATAATACCCCTATAAAAACTGGGTACGAAGAGGTGAAGCAAGTGACAGAGAGAAATCTCCCGGCCGGCCAGCTCTGCGTACTTGGCAAGCATGAGGAAGAGCTTGTATATATACGGAGAGAGATGAGCCAGGCACACCCCATAATAGCGACAGAAGTCCTCCGCTAGAGAAGGAAGGGGAAGCGTGTAACCGATAACAAATAGGTACGCATAAACATGCAGTATCCCGGGCAATGTATCTACACAACGTCGTTACCCGCGAGAATAAGTTCAACATGGTCAGGAATCCTCCACTTAGCCTTAAGCGCGACAAGCGTCGCAGTATCCATTACAGAAATAACGGGATCAGGATCGGCGTCAGGTAAGTTCTTGAAATCAGTCCTTTCCCGAGCGTGGAATTATCTCATCCACAGTAGGAAAGTTCTCATCTTCTACAATGGCTGTCCCTTCTTTATGGGAGCGCAAATCCATTTCCGACGCAACAATACCGGCGACTCTATCGAAACTAGAAGGTGCACTAGCCATGTTCTCTTTGGCAATGTAGATGGTAAGTGCTAAGGTGGAGAGGGCAACAATGGCAAGAAACTTCAAAAGAAGAGAAATGGAGATGTAAGAGTCTGAAGAGGGAGGAAAGAGAAGCGAAGAGTTCTTCGAATAATGTATAGGAAACACAATAACCCAAATGAGAAGTTCTCTTCTCTATTTATAAGAATACAAGCACCCTTAGCGGGAAAACCAAACACTGCCACATTAATTCCAAAGCAGAAGAGGCACATGAAACGATATAACATATGGGGAACGTGTGCCATAATGACGCATGACAAATCGATGTCATTTCAAACTGACGTAACGGTCAGGTATGGCTCTTGAATCATCACATCGTCATCTCACTTTGAAGGGTTCGCCCCTCGACCGAGGTGCTCAGATTTCTTAACTCGCAAGCTGGCGGAGTCCGCCCATCGAGCTCGTCCAAAGAAAACCTCGACAGGCGGAGGGACTAGCTGTATATGTCAAAATCTTATCAAAAGAATTCCACTTAAGGAAGAACGACCAGGAGTCAACCAAGCCAAAGACGCGTATAGGAAGCAATACATCAGCGAATGATTCATCTACGGTCGAGGTCGAGCACTTAGTTCGGCCCGAACGGATAGCTCAACACTTAGACATTTGAAGGAATATTCTACAGGATATTCCAAGAACTTAGGTACTCCGGTCAAGGACCGCTGGGTAGGGAAAGTGTTTGGTATAAATATAATGAGAGGGAGTAACAAAAGGGGGGCTGATGGGAACACAGAGAGAGAGAGAGAGAGATTCATCCCTCTGAAGGAGAAGATGTTCCATCCTCCCAAGTCTTCGCCAAAAAGGAGATAAACCTCAAGATCTTGGCATTTTATCTGTAGTTCAACTTTATCAAATGTATGGAGGTCTATCTAGTTCAAGAATGGTGATTCTTTTCTTGTATGTATTTGTCGTTATCATTTGATATTATTGAAGCCATCTTCCTTTTCTTACATTGTGGAACCCAATCGTGACTGTAATCAAACTTTTCGTCCAACTATGCTCATTTATTCTTGTCTTCCATCTCAGATTTGGAATAGATTGTCTCTAGCTAGGATTTACCCCATATCTCCTTATTTAATTAGTTAATAAAAAGGCTTAAAACTTTTTGTTCAAACAACAATTCACCCCTCCTGTTTATCTAAGTGCATCCAAAAATTACAAGATTTTAACTCATTTTTTCATTGTAGCAAAATTTTCATACAATGAGGTTCTTGTATAACCTCCATGATCAATGTTTAGTAATTCGATACTCACTCGTAAATTTAACATGTACAAAGTAACTCAAAGTAGCTAAGATTTATTTTTGAACTGAATCGACTTCGATTCATTCAGATATTTTCTATTAATATAAAGGGACTAGGTTGAACTTCAGTGACATTAGGCAATTGGTTTAGCTCCTCAATTGTGACCTATACTTTTAATTCTTGTTTCCTAAAACAACACTTTTGCCTTCTTAAAATTAAGGGTAAGGTCTGCATAGTATTACGCGGCGCCTTCCTGAGATTCCTTGGAAGGGCGACATAAGGCTAAGCAACTGATATCAGTGCAGTTACTATCCGCCAACTGAGGTCCGCTCCGTACACTAGACGAGATTGTTAGTGCCGTACGAGAAAACCAATGTCAAGAGCAATTGAGAGAACATAAATCAGAATTGAGAATGAAAGAAAGCTTGATTGCATTAATGAAAGCTATTACAGAAAGGCAACGCAATGTCGAGGGGGAGAGACACCAGTACAGAGAATTGTTTGCTTGCTTGATCCCCCCTAATAGTGCTTAAAAAAAATAAATCAAAGTTACAAGACTAGACTTAAATAAGCTAGAGAAACCTAATGGAAGTACATGAAATGAAACTACTCTATATTTATAATGAAAAGGACTTAGTTTTCTACAAGGCAGAAACAGGTTCGTTGTCAGCAACATTGTCTTTGGCATCACGGTTTGCGCGTGCGGTGTTGTCTGCGTGCTCGGCGCTGTTGGCATCTGCCTGCGGCTGGGCGCTGGCGAGGGATATCGGTAGGGCGATAGAGGCACATGCACGCTTGTCACTTGGCGCAGCCAAGACCACGGGACCGTCCGTGGCGCTAGGCGTTGGGAGGCTTGCTAAGACGCCACGGGGCGCGCTGAAGGGGTCATGGGGCATGGCTGGAAAGCCGCCCATGACATTCTCCCCCACCTGAGTTGGCGATGTCCTCGACGCCTTACTTGCAAGATAATCATCAATTAGGCTCTTGTGGGCTTTGAGGTTCGTTCCCCTCTCCCAAGTATTCTCCTCTGCATCACAGCCCTGCCATTTCACCAAGAACTCTTGGTGATCTTTCTTTGAGGCATGAATCACTCTATCATCAAGGATAGCTTCAACACGCCTTTTCACCGGTTGAATTGGGCCCTCGAATACTGGGTATTGTGAGCTGGCTCCGCGAGGTATCCTCCGTGTCTTCCCTAAAAGGTTTTAGAAGGCTAACATGGAAGACGGGATTGAATTTTCCACCAAGCTGGGGTATCCACCCGGTATGCAACTTTCCCAATGCGCCTTTCAATGGACAAGGGTCCAATGTATTTTTGCAATAGGCGAGGTTCATGGACCCCCGCAAACAAGTACCGCTTTGGGATTTTGACCATCACTTTGTCTCCTACTTGGTACTCAACAAAGCGACGATTTTGATCAGCATGCCTCTTCGTCCGCTTTTGGGCTTTGACTAGATAGCTCCGCACTATCTCCAAATTTCGCTTCTATTCTTTTGAGAAGCTAGCAGCTCGAGGAGATTTAGACATGTTTGGTGTATTCACGGTGTGCGGGAGTAGCGGTAGCTGTCTGGTAACAATTTCAAAAGCGCTTTTATTTGTACTAGAGCTCTTTTGTGAATTGCAACACAGTTGAGCAGCATCCAGAAACTCCACCCAATTCTTCTGCGATCCGATTACAAAGTGGTGGAGATATTCCTCCAACATACCATTGAACCGCTCCGTCTGGACATCAGATTGCGAATGAAAACTTGAGTTGTGACTCAATTTTGACCCAAGACACTTAAAGAGTTGGGTCCAAAAGTTGCTAGTGAAGCATGAGTCACGATCACTAACAATGTCTTTAGGCAGGCCCTAATATTTGATGACATGAGAGAAGAAGAGTCGAGATGTATCTTCTGCTGATATATATTGTGGGGCTACTATAAAGGTAGCATACTTGGAAAACCTATCCACCACAACCAAGATAGTTGTGAGATCTCCGACATTGGGCAATCCGGTGATGAAATCCAGGGAAACGCTTTCCCAAGGTCTCTTTGGGACAGATAGTGATTCCAAGAGTCTCGCTTGTACCAAGCGGTCCGACTTGTCTTTTTAGCATACTAGACAAGTCTTCTCATACTGAGCGACGTCATCGGCCATTTGAGGCCAGTAGTATGCACAGTGAAGTAAAGCCATGGTACGTTCTTCACCAGGATGGCCAGCCCACAGAGTATCGTGACATTTCGCCAAAAGAGTCCTTCGCAGATCTCCTCCTTTAGGAACATAAATTCGGTTCCCTTTCACTTTCAAAAACCATCTTCCAAGTAGAACGGGCGAGTTTTGCCCTGTCCTACCAAATCAACCAAATACTGTGCAGCAGGATCCTTGATGAGTAGATCCTGTATCTGGTCCTTGATGGTGGTGGCTACTTCGCTCCCCCTTAGGCTGGCGAGTAGGCATACCGATGCTAGATTAGCTCTCCGACTGAGCGCATTAGCAACATGATTGGTCTTCCCACTTCGGTACTCCAGGTTGAAGTGGAATTCAGCTAGGAGTTCCTGCCACCTGGCTTGTCGATCATTCAACTTCGGCTGGGTCATGAAATGGCTAACACCTGTGTTGTTTGTCTTGACCACGAACGGGGTCCCTTGTAGATAGTGCCTCCAAAGGCGCAAGCAATGGACGACATCCAATTATTCTTTCTCATGGGCGGCATAGCTGTTGGCCCAAGTAAAAGTGTAGTTTTGAAGACTGACAAAAGAACTCAGACACGGACCAGGTCCATCTTGCAAAGCACAGTCATGATCAACCCAAACATGTGAGACGCACGTGGAGGAGTTAAATCTAACTTATCAGAAGTAATATCTCCTAAACTGATCGAAAAGGTTGCATATTGGATAAGGAGAGAAAGACTCCTTACACGAAGAGAACTCAGTTTAGGAAGAGGATAGTGTTAGAGTATAAGATCAACTAGAACTCTTCTACCATAGAAGAGTAGCGTCTGTATCCCAGTCAATCTCTAATTACTAACCTATTAAATATCAGTGATGTTCTCTTTTATAGGTAATGCACATAAGCAAAAGTTAAACGTGAATTGAGAGCAAAATAGCAAGGCAATTTTGCAAGCAATTTATGTGTGATTCAAGCGTGCAATCCTGAAGCTACTTGAACAAGATAGAAGAACCAGTTCCAAGTGTCTATCTTTTATTCTAGTTCAATTATAGTAGGTGATTTTACATTGTACCTTTCAGCTTTTATAGAAGCAATTGTATTAGGTACTTGAAGTGTTCAAGTTAGAGTTAACATGAAGTTGTCGCAACAGTTGAGGCTGTGTGCCACAAAGGGATTAGAGTTAATCCTAGGTTTACAAAAGAGTTTTTGTAGATGCAGTTTTTGGCTCAGTGATTTTAGTGGAAGTTTGGGAAAATCCTACTGAGTAGTAGTCGTGGTTTTTTTACCTTTTGAGCTAGGTGTTTTCCACGTAAAAATCTCTATGTTCTTTATTTTCTTTACTTATTATTTCGCAAACAGTAGTAGTTGGAACACATAGAAGAACCAGGTCCTTCTATAATCAAGTTAAGCAAAAATTGGGTACCATACAAATCACCCCCCCCCCCCCTCTTGTGTGGTATTGAAGTATAAAACATCACAAATCAACTCTGAACTTCCGAAATTCCAGTTCCGACCATGCGTACAAGTCATAATACCTTAAGTGGAGCTGCTCATGGCCTCAAACAGCCAAACAACGCGCTAGAGCTCAAAACGACCGGTCGGTTCGTTACATTCTCTCCCACTTAAACATATGTTCGTCCTCGAACGTGCTAAGAACTGCTCTGGAGTTGTCTGAAATCACTGTTCAACACCTCGCACACCTAACTGTGCTACCACAACTGACTTGAGCACACTAGATTGAGACAGTCTGAATATTCCTCTTTTGCTTAGTCAAATTAGCCTTAGAGCCAAATTCAAACATCGGAAATTCTCTGCCAGGCTTGTTTCCATCATACGAACACCAGATCAATCACTACACAATGCACCAATACCTGATTGCATACCTTTGCTGAATCCACTCTATGCATTGCATAACCCACATGACAATAATAACATCCTCTGATTATAATAGCCGAAATTCTACGAATCCGATGCTCACAACACACCTCATGACACATATAAGTCTTGTTCCAACTCTTGCAACACTGCCACGACGTAAGAGGTGTGTAAAAACTCATAACCAACTACTCAGTCAACAAATCATTAAGTCTATGCTCCTAACAGGAACCATTACCTCATTATGAACCAAATAACGATATTTGCTCTTTAATATACTTTATGTAATACGAGTGCACTGATCCCAGATCCAATAATCTCGTCTCACTAGTATAAGCTGCCTAGGCAATAAGCCACCTCAGGCACTGGCAAAATTCTCATATGATGCCACATGTGCCAATAAGCTGCAAACCCGAATGTGATACATAAGGAAAATGATCTCTAGAAATGATTACTCAACCCGCGTAACTAATTAGACAGCTGAAAAGGTGTCATGAACCTTCCTCAGAAAATGGAAAACAAAACACACAAAAATAGCTATAGGGGACTGTACCCAACATCACACTGTTGCGGCGTGCAACTCGATCCAAAACAATATACCCGTGGCGGCTCGCAACCCGATCCACACACAAAATCTACATAGGAAGATACTTACCGAGCAAGAACGCTCATAACATGAAATACCCGAATATTGGCCACAAGCATGCCAAGTGCATAATACCATCCCTGGGGATAAAGATAGCGCCATACGCTACAAAACTCAAGCACAACTAAGGTGTGATACATGATCTGCATCTCGAAAGGCATCCTGCTCACATAACACCATCGCTGCGCGGAGCCTCAACACATGAAATTAACAAGCCGTTTCATAACTCACACGGCACAATATAGTATTACATGAAGTAGCCGGCGACGAATTAGCATCCAACATCCGAATACTCCTCCACAAGGAGCGCTGTGATGAAATGAACACCTCCGGCCTGACATAGAGCCCACATTCATATCTAGATCCACCCACGGACCTCAAGCCGATTCAGATCGCACTGTACTAGTCTAATAACCTTTCAAGGGTTCATAATAACCCTTTTTCCCATAACACACAAGAACAACCATCATATCCGGAACAAACCTCCACAGTCCACAACCAAATGAACCGTGCGCCCTCCACGCATAAATTCTCATATGAACAATAGCACCGCAATCTTCATACTTGGTTCCAATCTTCGATCAATCAAGTGACTACATGTCACACTTATACAATCTTCCCATGGGACGTTCTCCAACGACCTTCCACGCCAGATAACAAGTCTGCACATCCATACCACCGGCCGTACAAATGTTGTAAAGCAAATCAAAAATCCAAAATCAGTACTCAAAACCTCTTACGCAGGGCACCGATCTCAGGTGAAGCTAAAGACAATACCAGCTTACACTAACCATCTGAATCCTTTCCCGCTCATTTGAGCTCTTGACATTCTCGTCGACACCAAACTGAAACATTGATCCTCAACTTCCGAATCCCATGCCGATCACTGCACATAATCATGCCAATGCCAAAGAGTACAAGAATTTCATCTTAGTTCCAAACTACTAATAGGGTAAACACTTCATCATATAGAAACCTTTTAATTAACTCATTTCAAGAGAACAATTGCAACACGCGACTGAATCTTCATATCCGCAGAAAAGACCAACCTCAAGTAGTGGTCTAAACCACCATAACCCTTCCAGGATCCATCTGCACATAACAGGCCATAATACTCGAAAGCCTCCAAATAAGATCAATAACGGCGACCGTCAAACCTCGCACGTACCGTCACAAATCACATGAGTAACTCAACATGCTGAAGGAGCTGACCATTGCCATCATCATGCCGATTCAATCATTGCTAACCGATTTGACTTCTTCTAATTCATCATGGACTTGCCTTAGGAATAATAATAGCTCCATTCAAAACATAGAGAACTCAATCCGCACTCGTCCTGAGTGACCCCATTTCTAAAGACCACATTTTCTCAAAACCCACGAACCATTTCATACCCTCCTTGTGCACATAATCACGTCTTCAACTGGTACACCCATTCTGACTTAGTCCCTAATAATAATTAACTCCAAGGCTCTTCTAGCACATGAACACTCTCTTGATGAAGTACCTGACCAAATCACTTCCCTTGTAAATCACCTTCGTACGAAGCATAAATCCTGAATCTTCCCAAAGCCTAAACATGAGTCAATAAGACCAATTATAGCACACATTTATCAAATCCTTTGCTCAAGTTACCACTTATGCCCTCTTCCCTTAACTGTAATAACCCACCAATATGCCGATTGCTAGAAACCTCACAAGTAGATAACCGTACAATCCAATCGTAGGTGGTGGGACTCTCCCACATAGCTTGAAGCTACAATTGCATAAACCTAGAACCTACCAAGATTCTTTCTTCGTTGTTGCACTAAGTATAATTGCTACAAAATTAGTAAACCATCCTGAGCCCGTGGTCATTCACCAGGCGTACCAGTCCTTTCACTTCTCATGGACATCAACTAAAAGGTGCGACAATACGTTTCAATCCAAAGTCATGTTGTACCCTTTTTCATATCAAGCAACTCCTTTCCATCTTATCCAACTTTCTCCGCATAGCAGCCAATATGCTAAATTACACTCGTTGACCTAGTCACTGTCCACCATAAATCCCAAATCACTCTAAACTCTTCTCAAGGCGTCTAGTCATCCTACCACAGAACCCATATTCTACTCTGCCACTCTCCCACTTTGGTCAAACTCACTCCTTTAAGCAATTACTCGACTCATGTTTCTCACACTTGGCCTTCTAGAAGTTTATCCACCGCAAGACACCTCCCATTTGCCCTTCCTCTTCCTTCGCTGCTCAGTTGTTGCCTTAATTAAAAATCCATCTTCGTAGAACTTGAACAAATGGATCGCTGCCAAACTTAAACCCCTCTGAAGATCATCTTCCTTGAGTCCTCAACATCAGGAACACCGATTCAATCCTGAACCACCGCACGCTGTGATCTTTGACAGCCGTTTTCCCGGTACTACTGCATAATACTCTTCCCTAAAGGCGAATTGAAGAAAACCATAACACCAGCGAAATTAACGTATTCAATAAGGACAATGACAACGCATAACAGATGAAGAATTCCACCACGCTCGAAACTAGCAAGTCTCGTTACTCCATCAAACCACACTTGAACATTTATAACCCGATTGCCTCTTCTCCGTCGGGAAATAAAATTCTGAATCTCTGAATCTTGCATTGAGTAAACAGCCATCCAAGCATTCACTGCTTCAACGCATAGATAAACACTCTATTACAACGCATGATCGTCATAACAATTAATGCCAAATCTAACAATTAAATAATAATGATTTCCAATTTCAACAATGAATATCCCATAATTACCCCAGAACCCGGTATCACAAGTGCATCAGCAATTTCTAGGAAATAAAATGTAATACTATAACTGTCCGGAATACAAGTTTCGACAGAAAAGAAAATACAATACTCTCAAGGAGACTCTGCTGGCTGCGGGTCGTCTCGAGAGATGCAGCTCACCTAAGTCTCCGTATCAACCATGCCGCTGCGCCCAACTAGGCCACTAGTCATACATGTTCCTGAGCAACAAAAATGCACATCAAGAGTAGTATGAAAGTAAACAACGCATACCAGTAAGTATCCAGTCTAACCTCGAAGAAGTAGTGATGAGAGGTCGACTTCGACACTTACTAGTGGTCCAATAATATCAGATAGAGCAAAGAAGTGAATAAATATAAAACAGAGTAAATATATGAAACAAGCAAGTATAAAATACGTGGTACAATTCCCCTCTCTACAATTTACTCAAGCTCTCAGCTAGCAAGTCCCTGTGTAACCGAAGCATATATATAGATATATTGGATTTCATCAAAGAGGTTGTCATAATTTAAATTAGGGAAAACACCCTAAGATACACTAGCTTCTTGCCAAATATTTCACATGATTCCATGAGGATGACATATATTATATATATATATATATATATATATATATATATAAGAAATGTCGAGGCGTACGATCAGATCCAAAATAAAAGTAAACTGTGCACTGCCGAGGGTCGAACGGCGCAAACCATAGATGCATCTATTAACCTGCCGAGGCGAACAGCCCGATCCCATAAGAGTAGTAGAAGGAAATACTTCGCTCACGAATCATACATGCGACGCGGTCAAATATAAATTTAAGGAATCACCCCGCTCGCTGTCATACTTGTGATAGCGGTCAAATATAAGTTTAACATTTAAATCATATCTCTTTCTTGATTCTTTTCAAAATAAGGGAAATTCAGCTTGTAGATTTTTAAGGAAATTAGCCCGCTTGCGAAACATACATGCGGCGCAGTTATACATAGATTTCTTAAGCTATTATTAATATTTCTCTATTCTTCTCAAAAATACGAAGTTCAAATGAAACCTTTTAAATCTTATATTCTTCAATTTTACTCCTTTCAAAACATTTAATAAGAAAACTCAATCTCGCTACCTCTCAAGGAAAGCAATAAATATAAATTAATAAGAATATCAACAAGGCATGATGTAAGCCTAAAACTACCCGGACATAGGCATAACTAGTAGCTACGTACGGACTCTCGTCACCTCGTGCGTACGTAGCCCCCAAACATAGAAGCCCATAATAATTTAGTTCACCTAAGGGGTTAATTACCTCTTAAAAGTTTAGAAAAGAGACTTACCTCGCTCCGAAGCTCCATAACCGGCTTCCAAGCCCCTCCGACGACTCAACCCGATGCTCGGCGCTCCAAGACTATCCAATTATTATTCAATCCCATTAATATACGCTCGAACACTCATAACAATTTAATTTACAACAAATTCCCAACTCCGCTCGAAAAATCGATAAAATCACCCTCGGGCTCAAACTAGTATAAACCACTTACCTCAGGCTTGGTGATGAAAATGGCACTCCCAAGCTGCTCCAAAAATGGGCTCCCATGAAAGATTTGAGAGGAAATGAGCCAAAACCCGTCTTTTAAATAAACACACTGCCCAACGATTCTTCGCACCTGCGGTCACTATACCACTTATGTGGTTCAGCATGTACGTACAAAATACCGCCTCTATGGTCCAGGGCTTCCAGCCCATTTCTGCTTCTGCGCTTTGCCTTTCACAGGTGCGCTCTCGCTTCTACGGCGAGATGACCGCATCTGCGGTCCCAGCACCCCCAGCCAAAACCGCTTCTACGATTCATAGGGTCACTTCTGAGGCCCCGCACTTGCGGCCAAGTCTCGCAGGTGTCGTTACACCAGAAGGCAGCTGTTCAATTCTTCTTCCAACTCTAAAGTCGATCGGTTAATCACTCGGAATCCACCCGAGGCCCCCGGGACCTCATCCAATTATACCAACACATCCCAAAACACATAATGAACCTAGTCAAGCCTCCAAATCCCATCAAACAACATCAAAATCATGAATCACAACCCAATTCAAGCTTAATGAACTTTAGAACTTCAAACTTCAACATTCGATGCCGAAACCTATCAAATCTCGTCCGATTGACCTCAAATTTTGCACACAAGTCATATTTGACATTACGGACCTACTCCAACTTCCAGACTCAGAATCCAACCCCGATATCAAAAAGTCCACTTCCGGTCAATCTTCTCAAAAATCTTCAAATAACTAACTTTAGCGAAATGACTCCAAAATGACCTACGGACCTCCGAATCCGCTTCCGGGCGCGCTCCCAATATGAGAATCACCATATGGTGCTATTCCCAGACTCTGAATCCCAAATGGACATCGATAACCTTGAAATGCACTCCAACCCAAATTTATGAAATTCTTCCAAAATGCTAACTTCAACAATAGGCGCTGAAATGCTCGCGGGTCATCCAAAACCCGATCCGAACATACCCCTAAGTCGAAAATCATCATATGAACCCGTTGAAACTCTCAAATCCCGACTCTGAGGTCATTTACTCAAAATCAACCCTTTGTCGGTTTCTTCCAACTTTAAGCTTCCAAAATGAGTATTCTCTTTCCAAATCAACTCTGAACTTCCAAAATTCTAGTTTCGACCACGCGTACAAGTTATAGTACCTTAGGTGGAGTTGTTCATGGCCTCAAACCACCGAACGACGCACTAGAGCTCATCACGACCGATCGGGTCGTTACATTAGTTGTGCTTGAGTTTTGTAGCGTATGGCGTTATCGGTCCTCCTAGGGGTGGTATTATGCACTTAGCAAGCTTGTGGCCAATATTCGGATATTTTGTAGTAATGAACATTCTAGTTCGATAAGTATTTCCTTATAGATTTTATGTGTGGTTCGGGTGGCACGCCGCCACGGGTATGTTGTTTGGTTGGGGTTGCACGCCGCAATAGTATGATGTTGAGTACAGTTCCCCATATCTATTCTTGTGTGTTTTGCTTTCCATTTTCTGAGGAAGGTTCATAACATCTTTCGATTGTTTAATTAGTTACTAGGGTTGAGTATTTCTTTCCAGAGTTCGTTTCCTTTATGTATCACATTCGAGTTGGTAGCTTGTTGGCACATTGTGGCATCATATGAGACTTTTGGCATGTCTGGGGTGGCTTATTGCTTGAGCAGCTTATACTGTGTGAGACGAGATTATTCTATGTACGATCAATGCGATCGGATTTATATAAGGCATATTAAAGAATAAATACCGTTGTTTGGTTCATAATGAGGTGATAGTTCTTGTCGAGGGGAGGAACTCGATTATTTGTTGATTCGGCAGTTGGTTAAGAATTTCTACACATTTGTTCTGTTGTGGCAGTATTGCAAGGGGTTGGAACAAGACTTATGTGTGTCATGAGGTGTATTGTGAGCTTCGAATTCGTGGGATTTCGGCTATTGTTATCAGAGGATGTTATTGTGGTCATGTGAATTATGCGGTGTACGGTTTGGGTTTTGCAAAGGTATGCAATCATGTATTGGTGCATCATGTTAGTGATTGATACGGTGTTCGTATGATGGAAATAGGCCTGGCAGAGAATTTCAGATGTTGGAATCGGGCTTTAAGGCTTATATGACTAAACAAAAGGAGAATCTTCAGATTGGCTCAGACTAATGTGCCCACCAGAGTTGTGATAGCGCGGGTAGGTGCACGAGGTGTTAAATAGTGATTTCAGACAACTCCGGAGCAGTTCATAGCACGTTCGAGGACGAACGTAGGTTTAAGTGGAAGAGAATGTAACGACACCGATTGTTTTGAGCTATAGCGCATCGTTCGGAGGATCGAGGCCATGAGTAGCTTCACTTCAAGTATTATGACGTGTATGCATGGTCGGAATTGAAATTCGGGAAGTTCAGAGTTGATTTGGAAAGAAAATTCTCATTTCGGAAGCATTAAGTTGAAAGAATTGACTAAGGTTTGTTTTTTTGAGAAAACAACCTCGGAATTGGGATTCAAAGGTTCCAACAGGTTTGTATGATAATTTTGGACTTAGGCGTATGACGGATTGGGTTTTGGATGACCTGGGAACATTTCAGTTCCTATTGTGGAAAGTTGGCAATTTGGGAGGATTTCCTGAATTTGGGTTGAAGTGCATTTCAATGTTATCAGCATTCGTTTAGAATTTTGAGCCTAGTAATAGCTCTGTATGTTGACATTGTTCTTAGGAGCGTGTCTGGATGTTAATTTGGAGGTGTGTAGGTCATTTCGGAGTCATTTGGTGAAAGTTAGAAATTTGAAGATTTTTAATTTTGATCGGGAGTGGGATTTTTGATATCGGGTCCGGATTCAGATTCCGGAAGTTGGAGTAGGTCTGTAATGTCATTTATGACTTGCACACAAAATGTGGTATCATTCCAAGTAATTTAAGTATGTTTCGGCGCGTTGGGAGTAAGTTTGAAGAATTTGAAATTTCTAAGTTGAATCAATTTTGTTTGAGGTATGATTCTTAGTTTTGATAATAATTTATGCGTTTTGAGGGTTCGAGCGAGCTCCTTTTATGATTTCAAACTTGTTGGTATGTCCAGGTGGGGCCCCGGGGGCCTTGAGTGTTAACCGGACGAGGCTCAGACCAAGTTTGAACTTGGAGAGCATCATTTGAAGCTTCCAGCTTCTAGTGTGATTGCACCTGCGCTTGGATAGCCGCAGGTGCGAGCTCGCAGAAGCGGGGCATGAGTCGCAGAAGCGAAAAAGTATGGGCTGGCCAGGCACCGCGGGTGCGAAGAATTTGGTCGCGGGTGCAAAGACTGCAGGTGCGAAAAATCCATCGCAGGCGCGAAGGATTTTGCCGTGGATTTTTTCCGCGGGCGCAAAGATCGCTGGGCAGTGAGTGTCTAAAGCGGGGTTTGAGCATTTTTTCTCATTTTCTTCATTCTTGGGCGATTTTTGGAACTTCTTGAGAGGGGTATTGTAACGAGCCGACCGGTCGTTTTGAATATTTGCACTTCGCTCCCCAGTTCTCGGCCATCACCAGCCCCGTATGATGTATTATGACTTATGTATATCGCCGGTTTTGGTTTTCAGGATAATCGGAATAGATTTGGAAGAACAATTCTCAGCTTGAAGCTTTAATTTTGAAAGGTTTGACCAATTTTTCACTTTTTAGTATTCGATCTTGGATTTAGATTTTTATGATTTGGTTAGCTCCGTTAGGTGATTTTGGTCTTGGGAGCGTGTCCGGAATGTGATTTGGAGGTCCGTGGTAGATTTAGGCTTGAATTGGCGAAATTGGAAATTTGGTGATTCTCGATCGCGGTGGAAATTTTGATATCGGGATCAAATTGAAATTTTTGAAATTGGAGTAGGTCCATTGTGTCATTTGTGCCGTGTGTGCGAAATTTCAGGTCATTCAGACGAGGTTTGGTGGGTTTCGGCACCGTTTGTGGAGTATGGAAATTTAGAAGTTCTTAGGCTTGAATCCGAGGGTGAATTGGTGTTTTCATGTTGTTTTGAGTGTTCCGAAGGTTCGACCATGTTCGTATGTTGATATATGACTTGTTGGTATTGTTGGTTGAGGTCCCGAGGGCCTCGGGATGATTTCAGAAGGTTAACAGAGAGTTTGGATTAGGAATAATGCAGCTGTAGCTGCTGCTTCTGATGTTTCCGCACCTGTGGAGTGGGAACCGCAGGTGCGAGGCCGCAGGTGCGCTAGGAGGACAGCAAATGCGGAAATGGAAGGCCAGGGCTGGATCGCAGATGCGATGGACTGGCCGCATCTGCGAGGTCGCAGGTGAGATTCAGGGTCGCGGATGCGGATATGGTGCAGTAAGTGAGTTCCGCACCTGCGAGGGAAATTCCGCAAGTGCGATGCCGCAGAAGCGGGATTTTGACCACAGGTGCGCTTTTGCTGGGCAGAAAACCCCAGCTCGAGGTTTGTTCTTCTTTTTTCGATTTTGGGCTTGAGGAACTCGGGAGAGAGGCGATTTTTTGAGGGATTTGAAGGAGCAACTTTGGGGTAAGTGATTCTAACCTATAATGGTCTAAATTTCGTGAATCTATGGTTTTATTCATCATCTAATTGAGAAGTTGAGCTAGAAATTTGGGAATCTAGGGCCTGGATATTTGAGAGCGGATTTTGAGGATTTGATTGACCAAATGAGGTCGAATTTCGATAAATTTTGTATGTATGGATTCGTGAGTGAATGGGCATTCTAGTTTTGTGATTTTTGTCGAAATGCCCGGAGGCCGGGTTTGGGTGAATTTCAGGATTTTGGATTGAATTTATAGTTTTTCGTTTGGAATTGATTCCTTGGCATATGTTGATTGTGTTTTATTGCTTTTGGTTAGATTCGGGACGTTTGGAAGCTGATTCCAGAGGCAAAGGCGTAGCGTAGTAGGATTTGGCCTTGTTTGAGGTAAATAACGCTTCCAAACTTGGTTCTGAGGATTCGAAAGCCCGAACTATGTGTTATATGACTAAATATTGAGGTGACTCAAATGCCAAGTGACTAGTGTGCACCGTGAGAATTGCGGCATGGATCATTCCATGGCACACTTAGTGGCTCTTTCTTACTGATATATGTGATGTGATTATGTGATTAAGTTAATAAGCTGTAAATCATGCTAATTAACATGTTAGTTCACGCCGATACTATTGAGACCCGAGTGGTCGTTTCTTGCTGTCATCTCATTAGTTTCAGTGATATTCTGTACTCAGTCTTGTTCATGCATATCATATCATGTCTCAGTCTCGATTGTTTTTATTTTCCACATCATATCATTATTTCGGGCTAGTTTCGTAGCATTGTGAGCCTGTGTGTGTGAGACTGGAGAGTGATGACTGAGGGAGGCCGAGAGCCAGATTATGAGTGACAGTTATTGGATCGGGCTGCATGCCGCAGCAGATTATTGATTATGCCCTCATTGGCTTGTTATAGCGCTTGGGCTAAAAGGAGCCCCTCCAGAGTCTACACCCCCCCCAGTGAGCGCGGATGATATTATTGAGGGATGGATTTTCCTTAGACATGGATTTGTTCGAAGTATTGATATATGGAGATGGATTTCTCCATAAGGATGGATTTCCCTTTTTCCTCGGTACCGAGTGTCATCTAGTCGATGTTGAGTATGTTCCGGGATGGATTTCCCTGGGCCATATACGGTACCGAGTGGTTGAGTGTGTATAGGTATATATATATACTTGGAGATGGATTTCTCCTCAGGGTTGGATTATCCTTGTTCCTCGGTACTGGGTGACTTGCAGTCAGTGTTATATATGTTCCGAGATGGATTTCCCTGGGTTAGATATCCATATGCAGTACCGAGTGGTTGAGCACTTGAGAGTGGGAGCACATGGTGCATTTCATACATTTTGTGCATTGGCATGCAGAGTTAATTGAGCTTTATATTTTACATTGTTTAGATCTGTATATATTTCACTGTTGAGCCGTATTCCTGAAAGAATAGCATGTCTACTTTACTGCACCGCTTATTTCTATTTTCTATTGAGGTTATGTTCGTCACTACCTATCTGTCCAAAGGTTGGACTTGTTACTTACTGAGTTGGTGTACTGACGTTACCCCCTGCACCTTGTGTGTAGATCCAGGTGCTTTTGGTCCAAGTAGCAATCACTGATTGAGGTTGCAGGCTTAGAAGATTGTTGAGGTATCTCCATGGCACTCGCAGATCTTGACCCTCCCTCTCTATTCAAGTTGTATTTCAGTTGTATTAAGTGAACTTTGTAGTAGACTATACTATTTCTCTAGACGCTCATGTACTCCGTGACACCCTGGTTTTGGGATGGTTGTATCGTAATATGAACCTTTCTTTTATGTCTTAAACAATTTATTTAAAATGATGAAAGTTTTTCCGCAAATGTTTTGATTTTAGTATTGCGGTTTTGGGTTGCATTGAGTTGAGGCTGGCCTAGTTCCACGATAGGCGCCATCACGACGGGATGCGTTTTGGTTCATGACAAGTTGGTATCAGAGCCTAGGTTACATAGGTCTCATAAGTCATGAGCGGGTTTAGTAGAGTCTTGCGGATCGGTATGGAGACGTCTGTACTTATCTTCGAGAGGCTGCATAACCTTTAGGAAAACTTCACATTCTTGAATTCTTATCGTGCGACATTGATTCAGCTTGAAGCATAACTCCTTGAATTCCTTCCATGTATTCATGTGCGTACATGAGCGCTCGATATCAGCTGTGCACCGACGGCTTGTGATTCCCTGAAAGAGGGACGAGATATAATTTCTGTGTGTTGATGTTTGGCCAGTTTGGAGGACTTGAGGCCGGGCCTTGCATGTAGCTTGAGCGCTGAGGTGTTGATGGTGTGAGCACGTGCTTTTGGATTTATATGTTTGGTAGTGTCCCTATTAGTGGGAGTGATGGTTGGATGGCTACGTGATGTGACTGCGAGATGTGTTCATATGATTTGAATGTGACGAGAAGGGTTTGATTGAGGGTATAAAGAATTATTTCGTGCTTGATTTCCATATTTATTTGATGTATAGCCCCGAGTTATGGGTGTGTTAAAGGATCTTTTCATGTTGTTTAGTAGGGAATGAAGTAGATTTCATGTCGTGATATAGGTTCAGACTTGGGAAGATTAAGTGATTGCGTGATGTTTATAACGTCGGAAAGGTATGAAGAGATGTTAGTGTTAGGCGAAGCAGGTGGGTTATCTCCTGCAGGGTCTCCTGAGGGCGTGTGATCCCTATGTTGTTTTGTAGTGAGTCCTCCTTTACCAGTGAATTATATGTGCTGCAAATTGAGTTTGGATCGCGCATGAGAGTTGTCTTGACTGTTACGAGGGTGAATGCGAGATTTGCAGATGATTTGAAGTACTAGATGGTTTGTGTTGCACGAGCTTATGAAGGATTTAGTTCAATCTCACTATGGTATCATGGCAGTAATAGAGTATGGGCGTTGTGAGTTTTTGTTTGTTTTGACCTATGGCTTTGAGCTAAGGGAGGGAGTCTGCTATTGATAAGCTGATTGCGCGTCTAAGTGTCGTATCAATTTCAGTTTGAGCTATACTGGCGAATCAGTTGTGGCTTACAGGGGTTGAGATCGAGGATGACTCGAGTAAAGGAGATTTTGGATAGGGGTTGTGTTATGCTTTATGGGTGTATAAGAATCATGGAATGACTTGAGCTGTTATTGGTGAAGGATGTAATATGCATGGAGCAGGAATTTATTTGGTTGCATTAAGGTGGGGTTACTTACTGGGGTGTTGGAGTGAGAATGGAGCACATGTCGTTCGGTCCGTTTGATCAGTCTGATTGAGGTTTGAGCAGAGTAGATGACTCCCGAGAATGGTTCTAATGGATTCAAGATGTATATGTAACAATTGGGGGATCTTCAGGATGTGTATTTGGCTAGAAACTAAGGTTCACATTGAAGGGTGTCAAGACTTGTGGCATTTCTATATCATTATGGATTCTACATATCAGTATTAGGAAGGTGAAGGTAATGGCTTTAGATTCGCATGAAGTCTCTTCAGGGTGAGTATTTTGAATGTGGTGCTTTTGGGGATATTTAAGAGAGTATTCAGCGGATTATGAGCCTTAGACGGTGTGGTTTTATGCTCGAGTCTCGTGTGGTAGTCTGAGTTGAGGATTGCGGTATCATGGCAAGGAGAAACATCAATTCAAAGGTAATTCAGAAGGAACTTGGATAAATAGGACAACTTGGTAGTAGGTCGGATCGGCATGGTAAGGGATATGATTAGTTCTTTGGGTGCTTATGAGGTAATGAGTTTCTACAGGTGTCTCGTTGCAATGCTCTTGGGTTTGTGGCGACCTGCGTAGCTTGGTTGAGCTACATGGATTCAGTCATGGCGGTTTGGTTTTGTGCAAATGGGGTTCGGAGAGTCCTTAATGGCTTCTACCACGGTTAGAGATGTATATTATCTACTAGCGTGAGGAGCATGTGATGTATAGTAATTTTCTTCTAGGTGGGGTCAAATGGAGAGTTCTTGGCTAGTTGAGTACGTAGTTGCTTGTGGCTAGGATGGATTATGAAGTTCTCATATTTATCATAGGATGGCATGGTATATGCGATATGTTGTGTAGGGTTGACATTTGCATGTGTAAGGTCACGGTTCAGTTCTGGAAGGAAGGTCATAAATTCTTAGGCAGCATGGACAGTTTCAGATGACTAGGTAAATGATATCACTAATTGGTGCGGCTTGATGAGGCTATACATTTCTGAAAGGGCAATGCGTTTGAGTTAAGGGTACATCATTGGTATTGCGGTGCTCTCTTGTTGGATCGACTGCTGATATTCAAGTTTGCTTGGTGGCACAGAAGAATTATAGGAGAATCCCTCGTGGAATGATTGAGTATTAGAGGTGTGTTATATATTTGAGCGGTGGAGTTGGAATCAGATATGGTGATTCGGTGTGCTTTATGGATTTCGAGACTGGGAGTTCTCGTAAACAGGTTATTGCGTGGTTGTGGATTGTGAAGATGTGGGCATAGCTAGTCCGATGGTAGTATATCCCATGATTCAGTCATTGTGAACTTTCAGAGAGTTATTTATCTATTGTGGGTGACCAGAGTTGATTTGGGGTTCATTGGTAGGCCAATATGGATGTGTGTTCTGCATCGAGTCGGATATGCTGACTCCGGACTACTATTGTTGAGGAAGGTGCCATTCGATTGTTGTTAAGCTTATTCGTGCACCAAAATTTGTTTGTGAGTTACTCTTGTGAGCTACGCGGGATTGTGATTCGTTGATTTTATGTACAAATGATATGGTTCTATCTAGGCTTTATAGCGGAGTTTGAGTGAGAACGGTATTTAGGTGTTGCACGATTGATTGCGTATTGGATATGTTCTATCGGGCTGGTATGGCATTACGTCATTTGCTTCTCCGTGGTTATAGTGATTCACTTTTGGTACTAGACATCAAATTGCACGTGGTTGTTGACTTTGGAGCATGGTGACTTGAGGAGTCTCATGTGGACCAGTGTTTGGATAGAGTCACGCATTGCAGCGAAGTTATGTGGAGGTATGATCCTTCGGGTTAGATTCGTATGTTCTGGTTGAGCTTGCGGTACAGCTCTCTCATTTGAGTCATTTTCCATGATTTGGGTACATTTGGATCATTGCCTATTGGTGCACAGATTGCAGGGGTTGTGGCTTTAGATTGTATTGATGTGTCATGTCACCAGAGTAGTCGTGTTGGATGAGATGAGGTCGTTGGACCTAGAATGAATACTATCGGATTCGATTTCAGCATGTTGGAGGGATATTATTGAAACTCGGCTTAGAAATTTACTATAGTCCTTGCCGAAGGAGAGGGGACTCCATGAGTGGTTGATCTGAGGAATGGTTATAATTTTCACGTGTTTCTTTCATCCTTGGCAGTATACGAAAGTGTTGGAAAGAGGCTTGATTCGATAAGAGGCCTATTACTGGTATTGGGATTGTTTGATCAGCTGCTATGATTGGAAATCATTGCTGTGAGTGTTTGAGTTATGTGGTATATCATGTGATTTCATCTTGGGTCATGGGTATGACTGGATACAGCTTGTTCAGACTTACACAGTGTGTAGATGCGAGATTCTGATTTTATGGAAATTTTGGATATGAAAAATGTGGTTCTAAGGCTTATTGTCTAGGTTGGATCACGAAATTTTAGTTATGTTGTGCTATCAAACCTATATGGGGTAGGGTGACGTGGGATCACCCCCGGGTATGTGCATAGTAAGGATACATGGCGATTTGATCGCTTTTGGAACAACTCTGGGCACGTTCGAGGACAAACGTATGTTTAAGTGGGGGGAGAATGTAACGACCCGACCGGTCGTTTTGAACATTTGCACTTCGCTCGCCAGTTCTCGGGCATGACTAGCCCCGTATGATGTATTATGACTTATGTAAATCGTTGGTTTTGGTTTTCAGGATAATCGAAATAGATTTGGAAGAACAATTCTCAGCTTGAAGCTTTAATTTTGAAAGATTTGACCAAGTTTTCACTTTTTAGTATTCGATATCAGATTTGGATTTTTATGATTTGGTTAGCTCCGTTAGGTTATTTTGGTCTTGGGAGCACGCCCGAAATATGATTTGGAGGTCTGTGGTAGATTTAGGTTTTAATTGGCAAAATTGGAAATTTGGCATTACTCGATCGGCAGTGGAAATTTTGATATCGGTGTCGGATTGAAATTCTGGAAATTGGAGTAGGTCCGTAGTGTCATTTGAGAAGTGTGTGCAAAATTTCTGGTCATACGGACGAGGTTTGGTGGGTTTTGGCACAGTTTGTGTAATATGGAAATTTAGAAGTTCTTAGGCTTGAATCCGAGGGTGAATTGGTGTTTTGATGTTGTTTTGAGTGTTTCGAAGGTTCGACCATGTTTGTATGTTGATATGTGACTTGTTGGTATTGTTGGTTGAGGTTCTGAGGGCCTCGGAATGATTTTGGATGGTTAACGGAGAGTTAGGATGAGGAATAATGCAGCTGAAGATGTTGCTTCTGATGTTTCCGCACCTGCGGAGTGGGAACCGCAGATGCGCTAGGAGGACCGCTGATGCGGAAATGGAAGGCCAGGGCTGGATTGCAGATGCGAAGGACTGGCCGCATCTGCGAGGTCGCAGGTGCGATTCAGGGGCCGCAGATGCGGATATGGTGCAGTAAGTGAGTTCCGCACCTGCGAGGGAAATTTCGTAGGTACGATGCTGCAGAAGCGGGAATTTTACCGCAGGTGCGGTTTTGCTAGGCAGAAAACCCCAGCTCGAGGTTTGTTCTTCATTTTTCAATTTTGGGCTTGAGAAACTTGATAAGTTAGGATTTTAACGTGTTTTATGCCCATGCTTGCCTACGCTTTTGTTATAAAATTGCTACAAAATAGTCCCAAAACGCTCACAAGTTGCACCTGATTGGAGTTTTGATCGACAAAGCGACAAAAGTCAAATATCGGCTCAGAAAGGAGTGAAACTTGCTCAAGTGTCAAAGACCAAGGAAGTTGAGAAAAAGAGGCCCTAGTGCGGACCGCGCAACTGTGAACGCGGTTGCATAGGGGGTTCAGAGAATGGCAGAGTTGAAGGGAAGGCTACGCGGCCGCGGTCGTTTCCACGTGATCCGCGGTCAGGCTGTGCGGCCGCACTATACTTTTACGCGGTGCGCGGAGCAGAGATTCAGAGAGCCAAATAATTGACCACTTCCAAGCAAAGCGGCCCGCGTCCACTTCTGTGCGGCCGCACTAACTTTCACCGCGGCCGCGCTACATTTTTACGCGGTCCGCGGTCCTCAACTTCAGAGAAGCAGAAGCCAAGAGTTCAAGAGCCAGTGCGGCCACGGTCATGTTTGCACAGTCCGCGCTGACCCCGCAGGGGTATTTTTGTCCAATTTTTCCATCCCCGTATAAATAGAACCTTTTTCCATTTTTAGGTTAAGTTTTGTTTTTCTGAAGCTGCTGAGCTCGTGAGAACGACTAGTTTAGCCATTTTTGGCACTTTTGATCTTTAATATTGTATCTCCTTCTTAGCAATTAATTAATATGTTTACTTCTTCATCTATTTCTTTAATTTTTGCATCTAGCATGAGTAGCTAAACTCACTAGCTAGGGTTGTGGCTCAACCCTAGTGTGGGTAATTGATGGGTGTTGCCATCTAAGGTTAGATTGATATTGGGTGTTTGCTATTGGGGTTAATTTTAGGTATTAATTAAGAATTGGTGGTTGCAAACACTGATTCTAGCTTGGTGGGTTTAACTCTCCTTGAGAAAGAGAGTCTAAGACCCCAAAATTGACCCAACAAGGAATTGGGATGGACCCATGAGAAATGGTTGTCCCAATTAACGGGTTAAACCTCGAGAGAGTAATCACCCTACTTGAACCCTAGTTGCTTGGTCTAATTGGCCTACCCAATTGGTCTCAAGAGAGTCAATTGGGCAAAATCACTCTCTCTACCGAGAGGTGTGAGAGTGGGTACAATTGTGCAACAGTTATAGCATAAGCCCCAAACATGTCAATCTATCCTTAGTAACATCTACCCGTTAATTAGCCACCTAGGCAATGCCACGACCCTAGTGCCTTTCTCTATATTAATTACAACTTAGCAATATTCCCGTAGCATAATTTACTTTCAATCATTAGCTTTATAAAGGTAGATATAGAAATCAAAACCAAATATGTTTGAAGAGACATTAGAAGCACAACCGCAATTCTAGACTAAACAGATATTACAACTCCACTACTAGCTCCCTGTGGAAATTCGATCCCGAACCACTATTCGGGTAAAAGCTGTTGCGACCCGTTCTTCCTACCTTAGTGTAGTGTTGAGTCGGCAGCGATCAACTTTTTAGCGCCGTTGCCGGGGAGCTTACGGTGTTGACTATCTGTTTGGTTAGTTTTGTGTTCTGCTTCTCTTTCCTTCTTGTTTACTAATTTTGTTTGTGTCAATTAATCAGGTACTATGGCTTTAAATGGAAACGACCCTCTTGGAAACGTGATCGCGGGGGAGGAGGTAGAGGATATTGGAGATGAGGAGGTGCCTCTTGTACCTCCCGGACCAAAAAGAGGCCGCCAGGCCAATATAAATGACAACGTTCCAGACCCTCCTCCGCCACCTCCAAGAGCGGTCCCTCGGGTGCTGCCAAATCAAGGATATGCAAGTGCCATTGTTTCTCCCCGAATCCGGGCGGGGAACTTTCAAATCACAAATGTTATGTTGACCTTGCTCGAGCAAAGAGGGTATTTTACGGGCGCCTCCGACCAAAATGCCTACAAGCACTTGAAGGGGTTCGTAGATACTTGCTGGGGGAGTAAGCAAACAAACGTGTCTGAGGATGCATTAAGATTGAGGCTTTTCCCGTTCTCTCTTCGGGGTAAAGCGTTGGATTGGTTAGAAAGGCTCCCTAATCATTCTATCACCACATGGGATGAATTGGCGGACAAATTTATTGCCAAGTTCTTTTCTCCAAGTTTTATGGCAGCTCTTCATGATGAAATTCTAGTTTTCAAGCAAATGCCAACGGAACCTTTGCACGAGATATGGGAACGATATAGAACAATNTCTATTTCTTTAATTTTTGCATCTAGCATGAGTAGCTAAACTCACTAGCTAGGGTTGTGGCTCAACCCTAGTGTGGGTAATTGATGGGTGTTGCCATCTAAGGTTAGATTGATATTGGGTGTTTGCTATTTGGGTTAATTTTAGGTTTTAATTAAGGATTGGTGGTTGCAAACACTGATTCTAGCTTGGTGGGTTTAACTCTCCTTGAGAAAGAGAGTCTAAGACCCCAAAATTGACCCAACAAGGAATTGGGATGGACCCATGAGAAATGGTTGTCCCAATTAACGGGTTAAACCTCGAGAGAGTAATCACCCTACTTGAACCCTAGTTGCTTGGTCTAATTGGCCTACCCAATTGGTCTCAAGAGAGTCAATTGGGCAAAATCACTCTCTCTACCGAGAGGTGTGAGAGTGGGTACAATTGTGCAACAGTTATAGCATAAGCCCCAAACATGTCAATCTATCCTTAGTAACATCTACCCGTTAATTAGCCACCTAGGCAATGCCACGACCCTAGTGCCTTTCTACATATTAATTACAACTTAGCAATATTCCCGTATCATAATTTACTTTCAATCATTAGCTTTATAAAGGTAGATATAGAAATAAAAACCAAATATGTTTGAAGAGACATTAGAAGCACAACTGCAATTCTAGACTAAACAGACATTACAACTCCACTACTAGCTCCCTGTGGAAATTCGATCCCGAACCACTATTCGGGTAAAAGCTGTTGCGACCCGCTCTTCCTACCTTAGTGTAGTGGTGAGTCGGCAGCGATCAGAACTCGGGAGAGAGGCGATTTTTCGAGGGATTTGAAGGAGCAACATTGAGGTAAGTGATTCTAACCTATGATGGTCTAAATTTCGTGAATCTATGATTTTATTCATCATCTAATTGAGAAGCTGAGCTAGAAATTTGGGAATATAGGGCCTAGAAACTGGAGAGCAGATTTTGAGGATTTGAGTGACCAAATGAGGTCGGATTTCGATAAATTTTGTATGTATGGATTCGTGAGTGAATGGGCTTTATAGTTTTGTGATTTTTGTCGAATTCCGAGATGTGGGCCCCGAGGCCGGGTTTGGGTGAATTTCGGGATTTTGGATTGAATTGATAATTTTTCATTTGGAATTGATTCCTTGGCATTTGTTGATTGCGTAGTATTGTTTTTGGTTAGATTTAGGACGTTTGGAGGCGATTTCGGAGGCAAAGGCGTAGCGGAGTAGGATTTGGCTTGGTTTGAGGTAAGTAAGCTTCCAAACTTGGTTCTGAGGGTTCGAGACCCCGAACTATGTGCTATATGACTAAATATTGAGGTGACGCAAATGCCAAGTGATGGGCGTGTGGGCGTGCACCGTGAGAATTGCGGCATGGGTCATTCTATGGCACCGCTTGGTGACTATTTCTTACTGATATATGTGATGTGATTATGTGATTAAGTTAATGAGCTGTAAATCATGCTAATTAACATGTTAGGGTTTCACGCCGATACTGTTGAGACCCGAGTGGTTGTTTCTTGCTGTCATCTCATTAGTTTCACTGATATTCTGTACTCAGTCTTGTTCATGCATATCATATCATGTCTCAGTCTTGGTTAGTGTTATTTGGCATATCATATCATTGTTTCGGGCTAGTTTCATGGCATTGTGAGCTTGTGTGTGTGAGACTGGAGAGTGATTACTGAGTGAGGCCGAGAGCCTGATTATGAGTGACAGTAATGGGATCGGGATGCACGCCGCAGTAGATTATTGATTATGCCCTCGTAGGCTTGTTATATCGCTTGGGCTAAAAGGAGCCCCTCCGGAGTCTACACACCCCCAAGTGACCGCGGATGATATTATTGAGGGATGGATTTTCCCTGGATATGGATTTGTCCGAAGTATTGATATATGGAGATGGATTTCTCCATAGGGATGGATTTCCCTTTTTCCTCGGTACCGAGTGACATCTAGTCACTGTTGAGTATGTTTCGGGATGGATTTCCCTGGGCCATATACGGTACCGAGTGGTTGAGTGTGCATAGGTATATATATATACCTGGGGATGGATTTCTCCTCAGGGTTGGATTATCCTTGTTCCTCGGTACTGGTTGACTTGCAGCCAGCGTTGTATATGTTCCGGGATGGATTTTCCTGGGTCGGATGGCCATATGCAGTACCGAGTGGTTGAGCACTTGAGAGTGGAGCACATGGTGCATTTCATACATTCTGTGCATTGGCATGCATAGTTAATTGAGCTTTATATTTTACATTGTTTAGATCTGTATATATTTCACAGTTGAGCCGTATTCCTGAAAGAATAGCATGTCTACTTTACTGCACCGCTTATTTCTATTTTCTATTGAGGTTACGTTCATCACTAACTATCTGTCCAAAGGTTGGACTTGTTACTTACTGAGTTGGTGTACTGACGTTACCCCCTGCACCTTGTGTGCAGATCCAGGTGTTTTTGGTCCAGGTAGCAGTCACTGATCGAGGTTGCAGGCTTAGGAGATTGTTGAGGTATCTCCATGGCACTCGCAGATCTTGACCATCCCTCTCTATTCTAGTTGTGTTTCAGTTGTATTCAGTGAACTTTGTAGTAGACTATTCTATTTCTCTAGACGCTCATGTATTCCATGACACCCTGGTTTTAGGATGGTTGTATCGTAATATGAACCTTTCTTTTATGTCTTAAATAATTTATTTAAAATGATGAAAGTTTTTCCGCAAATGATTTGATTTTAGTATTGCGGTTTTGGGTTGCGTTGAGTTGAGGCTGGCCTAGTTCCACGATAGGCGCCATCACGACGGGATGAGTTTTGGGCCGTGACAGGTATTTACCTAGCAACTTGGAGGTAAGTTAATCCCACCTATTGCAAGTTAATTACTTGGATTATATCTAGATTTTAACATGGAAAATCATGGAAATTTAGGGTTTTGAAGAAAAACCTAGAAAATTTATATTTTAGGATTTTGACCACGAAATTGGACATGGAACTTGGAATAAATTATATATTTGAGTTCGTGGTGTTATGGGTAAAGTTTATATTCGAAAATTTTCAGAATCCGGAACCGTGGGCCTGAGGGTAATTTTATCAACTTTTCGAGCGGAGTTGGGAAGATATTTAAATTGAATTGTTGTGACTATTAGAGTATATTTTTATGGGTTTGCACATTTATTGACTAGTTTTGGAGCGTTGGGCATTGGTTTGAGTGGTTGGAAGGGATTGGGAGCCGGTTATGGAACTTCAGAGCGAGGTAAGTCTCCTTTCTAACCTTGTAAGAGAGAATTTACCCCATAGGTGAAATAAATCAATTAGTGCTCCTATTTGTGGGGGCTACGTACGCACGAGGTGACGAGAGTCCGTGCGTAGCTACTATTATGCTTAGGGGTAGTCTAGGACCCAAAAGCATGCTTTACTTATAATATTTGCAGCATTGTTGTCAATTTAAAATGCTTAAATCATATCGAACTTTGTAAATAAATTTTCTTAAAAACTAAATATCATTTCTTGACTATTAAAAAGAATAAATTGCTATTTCCTTGGATAATTCCCCCTTGATGAATTATCGATTTACTATTTGAATGTGTTTATCTTTGTGGAACGGGCCGAACTCCTCGGCAGATTAAATAGATGCATCTATGGTTCGAGCCATTCGAACCACTGGCAGTGCACAGTTTAAATATTTGTTGGATTGGGACGTACGACCTCGGTATGATTTGCGCATGCTTGTATTGCTTGCCTTGAAATTTATAAATAATGATATTGCCTCGCTAGTCTGAGATGAAGTGATAGATGATGAAATATGAATTTGGAAATCTCTTATTATCAAAAGGATTGTTTACTTGCTTCATGATTTCCTTGAGTTTACTGCCGTTTTTAATAAATCCACAAATAATTATATTATTGATGTCCATAGTAAGTGTCGGAGTCGACCTCTCGTCACTACTTCTTCGAGATTAGACTGGATACTTACTGGGTACACGTTATTTTCATACTCATACTACACTTGCTGTACATTTTGTTGTACAGGCACATGTATGTTCAGTGGCCTTGTGGGCATAGCGGCGTGATTGATACGGGGACATATGTGGGTTGCGTCTTATGAGACGATCCGCAGCCAGCAGGGTCTCCTTCAGAGTACTTGTATTTTTTTTTGTCCAATTTGTATTCCGGACAGTTATTGTATGTTATTTTTCCTTCCTAGTAAATGCTCATGCACTTGTGACACCGGGTTCCGGGATGATTATGGGATTACTCGGTATTCAAATTTGTTAAAAACGCTGTTATTTACTCTGTGAAGTTCACCATTTATTATTTGACTTAAGGAAATTATGATTTCAAAATTACTAAAATGAGAACCAAATTAATTATTTTTGTCACAACCCAAACCGATAGGCCGCGACGGGCACCCGGTACCTTACTCAACCGAGTACCAACATATCGTAGGTAAATGAACCGGAGTAAAGCATGAGGGAATACAAACTTATACATATGAAGTACGGGCCTATAAGGCCGGCATGATTCTTTATATACTCGAAACATAGGCCAACAAGGCCATACAAGTATCTGTATACATGACATCTGTCTACAAGCCTCTAAGAATACATAATATCATAAAGGTAGGGACAGGATCCGGCTGGGGTTAGAGTAACCCAAAATGGTGAATGGATTGTTTGTGTTAGTTGACATTTCCGAAGGGTATTACAAATGTGCTAATAGATCTTCTTGTGAGATACCCAGATGGTGCACTCTAGAATATTACAATTAGATGTGAATACTAGCATGATCGGAAAAAAAAAAGCCTGTGAAAACAAAGGAGCTGATGGTTCCTCTAAGTAATAGAAAGCTCAATATAGCCTGAATGAACTCAAAGGAATCTAAGACTAATAGCATTTAGAAGAGATGGAGTGATGTAGAATGGGGGTGTGATTATGATAGATAAAGGACGACGTTTGGGCCTTCGATTGGACAGGATTAAAATAGCCACGTAAGGCGAGTCACATTGGGATGCTATGAAATACGGTTATGGACTCATGCATTGCATTTATTTACATTGACCCATGACCAGAAGGCGTTATATGCGCGTATATATATATATGTATATGTATATGGGATATGGAAAAAGGTTACGGCGTGATATACGCACCACCACCTGATCAGCTGGTATACGTTGATGATTTTGCCCACAATGGCCGAGATGATATGATGGGATGCCCTTAGAGGCCTGATGATGTTATGAAACATGTACCTATGCATGACATGACATTCATATGCACATGCATGACACTATAAGTATTTCATGATTTACAGAGTTATCCAAACATACAGGTTGAGTCATTTACTCTATATTTCTTCCATGTTTGTTATGTACTTATTTATGTGCCTTACATACTCGGTACATTATTCGTACTGACATCCCTTTTGCCTAGGGACGCTGCGTTTCATGCCCGCAGGTCCCGGTAGACAGGTCGATAGTCCTCCAAGTAGGCTGTCAGCTCAGCGGAAGATGTTGGTGCGCTCCATTTGCTCCGTAGTTGCTTGTTTGGTCAGTATGATCTAGACGCGTATTATTTGGTATGGCGGAGCCCTGTCACGACCTTTATGTTTAGTGTGTACCCTTAGAGGCTTGTAGATAGATGTCATGTATACGAATACTTGTATGGCCTTGCCGGCCTATGTTTTGAGTTTACAAATGATCATGTTGGCCTTATAGGATGGGTCGCGATGGGCACCCGGTACCTTACTCAACTGAGTACCAACATAACGTATATTTCATATCATTCTATCATAGGTAAATGAATCGGAGTAAAGCATGAGGAAATACAAACTTATACATATGAAGTACGGGCCTATAAGGCCGGCATGATTCTTTATATACTCGAATCATAGGCCGACAAGGTCATATAAGTATCCGTATACATGACATCTGTCTACAAGCCTCTAAGAATACATAATATCATAAAGGTCGGGACAAGGTTCCGCCATACCAATCAATACATGTAATAATCGTACTGACCGATGAAGCAACTTCGGAGCAAATGGAGCGCACCAACACCTTCCGCTGAGCTGATAGCCTACTTGGAGGACTCTCGACCTGTCTATCAGGACCTGCAGGCATGAAACGCAACGTCCCCAGGCAAAAAGGACGTCAGTACAAATAATATACCGAGTATGTAAGGAATGAAAATCAGTAACTAGAAGACATGAGAGAAACATGGAGTAAAAGACTCAACATGTATATCTGAATAACTCTGTGAATCATTTAATATTATAATGTCGTGCATATGCGTATAAATGTCGTACCATGCATGGGTATATGCATTCATAGCATCATCAAGCCTCTGAGGGCATCCCATCATATCATCTCGGCCAAATCATCATCGTATACCAGCTGATCAGGTGGTGGTGCGTATATAACGCCATAACCTTTTTCCATATCCCATATATATATATATATATATATATATATATATATATATATATATATATATATATATATATATATATATATAGCCATCTGGTCATTGGTCAATGTACATAAATGCAATGCATGAGAAGTACGTCAATAAAATCTCTCGGAACGTCATAAGACCATTTTACCTCTGATTAATATCATGAAACAAATTTATCAACTTACATATTTTCTGAGACCCATGAACAGACGATAGGATAATAAGACACATGGAAAAATCAAGAACATAAGCATCTCTAATATTTCTATGAATAGAGTCATTTATGAAAGTTGTGCATTTGCTCGTTTCGTTTGTATCGTATAGATCATGCCAAAAGAAAGAAGGGATAGCCTTAACATACATGGAGTAGGGAAAAATCCGTATGATGTTCTTGGAAAAGGTTGTACCGTACTCCTTTAGAATCACAAAATTTTACGTTGCTATGACTTTAATAATTCTTGTTGGATTCCTCTTGGTTGCAAGAATTTAAGTTGGTTAATGGAAGGTTGAGAATCTTGTTTGATGTGTTTGAAAATGGGAAATTGAAAAGTGATAAGAATGGTTAACGTTTTTTCCACTTTGATTGTAGTATCTTTGAGATAGAAAAGATTGGAAAGTGAAGTGAGAGGTCGTTTGGTAGCTGGTTAGAAGAAAGGTTATTCATGTATAAGGGGTAACATAACTTATACCATGTTTGGTAGGCAATAGTTATTTTGTATAAAATTCTGCATAACTAATACCATGTTTGGTTGACATTTTTCAATTATGCATAAATAATACATGTATAAGTTATGAGTCAATCTGTGTATTATTTTATGCGGGGTAGAAGATGGAATAACTAATACATGTATTAGTAATACATGGATAAAATACTGAAATGACAAATTTACCCCTATCACTTTACACATAAGGCTTCCTTATTTCTCTGTCAACCCGTCAACAGGTTTCACTTGCTTTCACTTGCCAACTATATACCTTGTCTTCTCTCATTTTTAAAGAACAAACCAGCAAAAGCGTCACTAGAAAATGGAAATACCAAAACTAAGAAGTGAAAATCAAATATGTCTAAACCTCACATAGTTCAGTAGTATGACGAAGAAGTGAAAGTAACACCCAAAGTTCCTAACTAAATTGTTTCCTACATAAATGGAAAGAGAGAAAAAACAATGCAAAAGAAGGCCAGGGGTATAGTTGTAAACAAGCATTTTACTTTAAAATTTATATAATGTATATCAATTTCTAATACAACAAACCAAATATTCAAAAAAATAATCTCTGCATAACTAATACCTGCATAACTAACCCCTGCATTACTTATCCCTGCATAACTTATCCCTGCATAACTAATACATGTATAACTAATACCTGCATAACTCTAACCGGCAACCAAACGACCCCTGAATGTGTAACTATCATATTAAGCCACCTAAAAAGAATTGGTCAAGAGTCATTAGACTCTCTCTACTTGCTGCCACGTTCATACTTTGATACTTATCCAAAGTTTTCAATTAATTTAATTAGGTAATATTCCGCTACTCGGTAATTAATTAATTATCCGCATAATTAAGAAATTCCTTAAATTACTTAAAATTTTACTTATTTTTACTACACTTTATACATCCCACTATCATGGTCATATGGTACCTTGTATGGTACTAGTCCATAAATATCGGGTATTATTGCTCGGCCCGTATTTTATCCCAACATGCCAAACTTGGACGAAAATTCATTTTTCTTGACTTGCTTCCCCTCTCACCTTCACGAATTTACTCATCACTTGCTTGAAATAGCATAATCCCTATAATCTTCAAATAATTTTTTCCTTGGACTGATGTCAATTCCTTACGACAAATTCAACGTACAATTCTACAGGGCAAAACATCGTTGTAATTTAATACTGCGAAGCGTAACATCATCGTAATATAATACTGAGGGACATAATATCGAAGTAATATTGCAGGGCGTAACAATTTATCGTTGGCTTGCCTGACAGTATTGTCCGACGCTATCACGACCTTTAATGATTTTTGGGTCGTGGCAGAATTACTTTGGTTAATGCACTAATTATTGAGGGAATAAGTTACAAGAGTTATAGAAGATTAAATATGAAAAGTTTGATATGTAAATTATAATTAAAAAATACAGTTGGAATTATTCATTTTATAGACTGTTTTTATTGGGTGAAGGAGAAAATGGTCACTTAGCTTCTAATGGATAATTTGATAATTCAACCTTGATATTTAAAGGTTCCCACTTATAATATAGTATGATGATGATGGTAACAAGCAATATAACCTTAAAACTTAAAAGTAAGAATACTTATCACTATAACCATTTAAGCGAAACATCAAAACAAGCAATACTAATTTTAACGGTTAAAAACTTAAAGTAGGAATACATATCACTTAATAATTTTAGCTGATATATATATATATATATATATATATGTAATTATCAAGTGCACATCGATCTTTAGCCATATGTAGGTATATAAGATCCCTTTAGAGTTTAGACAATATGGATTCGATCAAGGTTGTTTACTGAAAATTGATGTTTGCAATATGGATTCGATTGCCAGCATGATAATGGCCACAAAATTACCTTGATCTCCATCCAGGTCCATGGTTTGTAAACGGCCATTAGCTTACACTGGCCAAATGAAAACCTAATTTTGTGGCTACTAAGAAAAAATTAACAACCTCAGCAATATGGATTCGATTGCCACAACTACCAACGAAATTTTACGGCAGCAAAATCTTAGAAAAAATGGGCAAATCTATAGGTCGTTTACTGAAAATTGATGTTTGCACATCAGCAACAATGAGGGTCGTTATGCAAGACTCTGTGTGAAAATCCCTTTAGAGTATCCCGTACAACCATACATCTACATTGGTACACACAAACAATACATACACTATGAAGGTGCTAACCTACTATGCACATCTTGTGGAAGACTGGGGCACACTTCTCCTCAATGTCCTTATGTCCAAAAAAATACAAAAACAAAATCCTGCCCAGACGATAAGGACCTATGCTCAAATGAGTAGAACCAAGAAGGAGAATGGAAAATCGTTTGTTTCAACAAAGGTAAGAGACAGAGTGATAAAATCAATCCATCAAACAAAATTACTCCAAAAGAGAAGCAGGATGGCCCATGTATCTCCGTAAACTTATTCAATGCTAGCACAGGTAAGTACATGGATACTCAAGTCTTACAGTATAAATCAAAAGAAATGGCCCAAACTCCTTCCTACAATGGTAGGAAAAATTCAAATAGAAAAATTATGGACAATACCACTTTTCTGGTCCAAAACAGCTTTACCAGCCTAGAACATGAGCAAATGGTTTTGGACAATAATCACAAAAATGAAAATAAAAATTCCACAAATAATTCCCATGCAAATAGACACTGGGACTCTTCAGACACTAACATGGCCTACGTGGACTCCTGCGTGTCTATATTTAATAGCAAAGAAAATCGTGACATGCAAATAGATAGGGCTGAAAATATCATTAGCCCTACTAATAAGATTAGTCCCACACGGCTAGCTAATAATTTAATCAAGGATGTATAGGGTCAAATTTGACGTTTACGCCAGTGGGTACGCCCAGTGAGTGTACGCCGACTAACGTAGTGGGTACGACTCGGACGTGGGGATAAAAGCGGCATCGTTTAGGACTCAGTGTCTTCACTAGGGAGACGTTACCTATTTTTGTAACTTTTTTATTATTTCGAGGAAGGTCTCTTATTATATAAAGGAGACCTTCACATTGTAAAGAGGGGGATTCTGGAATAATACAACTCTCTCATTTTCTGGCTTTCTCTCTCTATCTCTGCCTCAAACGAACATATTCTCTTGAGTTCATATTATCACTTTGCAATTCTATATCTACAACAATAACATCATCTTTACATCTCTAGCTCTATTATATTTGATTACGATTTACCCTTTTCTTACTTTTGATTGTTTTATAGCTTACAAAGTATATTGTTAACTTTTGAGCCAAACAATTTGGCGCCGTTTGTGGGGATTTCGAGAATCAAAATCATAGTATCCACCTAGAGAACAACCAACTACCATTCTCTACACCACACAAAAACAAAAGATGGCTGAGAATAACACAAGATCGAAAGCTATATTGGGTGTCACTACCAATCTCCTTGGCCCTCTCAACGAGGCCAGTGACGATGGCATCCTGAATGCAACCCCTAGCATCACATCGGGTGCGGAGATCTCACCTTCCCCATCCGAAGATGTGACGATCTTGCACGAAAAAGGACCTTCCACATCTGCGGCTACGGAAGCACCCTCAGCGGTCAAGAAGCTACTGGAAAGATGGCTAACAAGCACTCTGAGTGCCTTGGTTGAGAGGTCACCACAAAGTAACATCAGGTGTACACCAACGGTAGATACCACTGCTGCCGTGGGCGAACCGGAAGTTGCACTAGCAAATAACGAACCCGTCGAGACACAGACCAACGATGGCACGCTAACAGCCATCCTAAAGAAGATGGAAGAAATGGAAAATGAAAACAAGGCGCTCCGCGATCAGATGAAGGAACATCAGGAGAGGGTCGACAAGATCCCCGGTACTCCCAAGTTGCTCCCAAAACGCGATGTAAGAAGGTTCGTTGAACAACCATACACTGAAGAAGCTGCCCCTCACTCCACCCCAAAAACCTTCAAGATGCCACCCTACTTGAGGGTATATGACGGAACCACTGATCCCGAGGATCATCTGATCCACTACGTCACCGCTGTGAAGGGCAACGACCTATCAAAAGAACAGGTACCATCGGTACTGCTGAAGAAGTTTGGCGAGACGTTGGCAGGAGGGGCTTTAACATGGTACTCTCAGCTACCGGCTAAGGCAATATCAACGTTCGAGGAAATGGCGGATAAGTTCGTCACAGCCCATGCAGGCGCGAAGAAAGCGGAGGCCAGGGTCAACGACATCTTCGCCATCAGGAAAACTAAGAAGAGGGACTCAGGGACATCCTAGCAAGGTTTAATAGGGTAAGGATGAGTCTACCAAACGTATCGGAAGGTATGGCAGTCGCCGCTTTCCAGAACGGGCTAAGCAGGGATGGTTCAAGGGCAACCAAGAAGTTGCTGAGCCGCCTCATGAAACATCCCTCTACCACATGGGAGGAAATCCACAACGCCTATTGTGCTGAGGTACGAGCGGACGAGGATGATCTTAATGGGCCGACCCAATGGGTAACAGCGATACACTCAGAACGAGGAGAGATCGACGGAATGAAGGACGACGAGAACAACTCCCCCGCTCCAATAGAGATCGACATCAGCCATACACCAGATCCTCCCATCCGCCACTAAGGCATTCAAACGCGCTACAGCGACACGTCGCCCCACTCCGAAACGAAAGAGGTACGCCTCCTTTATTATCCGCCCATAACTTTTGTGTGTCTCCTTCAGAAATAGTGTACGCACTAGAGAAGCTAGGCACCAAAGTGCAGTGGCCGCAGAAGATGAAATCAGACCCCGCCACAAGGAAATCGAACGTCCTATGTGAGTTCCATCAGGAACGGGGGCACAAAACCGAAGACTGCATAGGCCTATGGCAAGACGTGGTCAGGATGCTGAACCAGGGATACCTGAGGAAATTACTTAGTGACAAAAGGAAAATCAACTTTGCACGCGGACGGGAACAACCCCACGGGCCGCCGAAGCCGCCCTCCCCAGCACGCACGATAAACATGATCGTCAGAGGCGGCGACGACTTGGCGATCAATCACGTCAAGTTCACCATCACGCACAAACTAAAGCGGACCATCGCCCATGAACGGTATGACGACTTCGAAGATAGTATCACCTTCGATAAGTCTGATGCCGACGGTTTGTCTTTCCCTCATTACGATGCTTTAGTTATCACTTTACGTATCGCTGATACAGATGATAAAAGAATCATGATTGACGACGGAAGTGGCGCCTGTATTATCCACCCGAGGGTCCTCGTACAAATGGGACTCGAAGATAGGGTAATACCGCGCTGCATAACACTAACCGATTTTAACAATGAAGTGGAACGGACGTCCGGAGAAATAGCACTGCCCGTCTTAGCGAGAGGAGTCACGCTGGAAACAACTTTCCACGTGATGAACCAAGAAACGGCGTACAACGTCATCATAGGATGCCCGTGGATACACGCCATGCGAGCGGTCCCTTCAAGCCTTTACCAAGTGATCAAATTCCCTACCCCATGGGAAGTATTCAGTATTCGAGGCGAGCCACGCACCGCACAAGAATGCTACAAAATAGCCCAAGACTGCGCCCACACCCAACAGCTAAAGGGGGCGAACGCGGAGGCATAGCAATTAGCCGTGTCGGGGACTAAGGTCAACCCGACAATGGACGCCATCAAAGATTCCAACGTCGTGGAGGCCTGTAAAGCGACGGTCGAAGATCTCGACCCAGTCCAGTTGAACGAAACCAATCTTACGTAGAAAGCCTATATTGGGCACGGCCTCGCCAACCCAAGTAAGTATCGTGAATTCTTAACTAACCATGCAGATTTGTTCGCCTTTTCCCATTCAGATATGCCGGGAATCCCGCGAGACATCGCCACCCACAAGCTGAATGTCGATCCACTACATCCGCCCGTGCGACAGATGAGGAGAAAATTCAACGCCGCTATTAAAGAAGCGGTCAGTGAGGAAGTAGACAAGTTACTGGCCAACGGCTCCATCAGAGAATCAAAGTACCCCCAGTGGGTCGGCAATGTCGTCATGGTCAAAAAGAAAAGCGGGAAGTGGAGAATGTGTGTGGATTTGACTGATCTGAACAAAGAATGCCCAAAGGATTCATTCCCACTAACCCACATCGACCAACTGATCGACGTCACTGCAGGAAACGAACTACTGAGCTTCCTAGACGCCTACTCCGGCTACAATCAAATCATGATGGCCGAGGAGGACCAAGAGAAGACAACTTTCATCACCCACCAACGGACTTACTGCTACAAGGTAATGCCCTTCGGGCTTAAAAATGCAGGGGCTACGTACCAGAGACTGGTCACCAAAATGTTCAAAGAGCAGCTCGGTAAGACTATGGAAGTCTATATCGACGACATGCTGGTAAAGTCGACAAGAAAAGAGGACCACATCGACCATTTGAAAGAAGCCTTCGAGATATTGAGAAGGTACGGGATGAAACTGAACCCCGTGAAATGCGCCTTCGGCGTGGCCTCAGGAAAATTCTTAGGGTTTCTCGTATCACAACGAGGTATCGAAGCCAACCCAGATCAGATCAAGGCGATAGACGCAATACCCGAGATACTGAACAGCAAAAAGCAGGTGCAAAAGCTGACGGGGCGAATAGCCGCCTTGTCTAGGTTCATCTCACGGTCCTCCGACATATGCCATAAGTTTTTCAATGTGCTGAGAAAGGACAACGGGTTACAGTGGAATGAGGAATGCGTCGAGGCCTTAAGAAAATTGAAAGAGTACCTATCCTCGCCGCCACTACTGGCCAAAGCAAATCCAGGCGAGCCCCTGCTGGTATATTTGGCCGTATCCGAGGTCGCCGTCAGCGCAGTCCTAGTTCGTGAAAACGAAGATACACAATCTCCTATTTACTATATTAGCAAAACCTTAGTGGACGCCGAAACACGGTATCCACACCTTGAAAAATTAGCTTTGGCATTGGTCGTAGCTTCACGGAAGCTCCGACCCTATTTCCAATGCCACCCCATAAAAGTAGTGACGACCTTCCCCTTAAGAAGTATCCTACACAAGCCTGAGTTATCAGGCAGACTCGCCAGATGGGCCATAGAGCTCAGTGAGCACGATATCTCATATCATCCAAGAAGCGCCATCAAGTCGCAAGTACTTGCCGACTTCATAGCCGACTTCAGCGCGGAGATACTACCAGAGGCAGAATTAGAGGCATGCCGTGCCCCATCCAACGCCGACCTATGGACTCTTTACGCTGATGGCGCTGCTAACGCCTCGGGATCAGGACTGGGACTCGTTCTCAAGGTCCCCACGGGCGAAACAATTCTCCAGTCCATACGATGCCCCGAGATGACTAACAACGAAGCCGAGTACGAGGCTATTATTGCAGGTTTGAAACTAGCCATCAAGTATGGAGCTCGACGACTCGTTCTCCATTGCGACTCTTAACTCGTGGTGAACCAGGTCACCGGGACTTACCAAATCAAGGAGCAGAGGTTACAAAAATACCAGTCAGAAATCCACAAGTTAATGACCAAGTTCGACGAGTGCCGCTTCAAACAAGTTCCGAGAGCACGGAACGTTGAAGCAGACGGCCTAGCAAAATTGGCCGCAGCCACTAAAAACTTCAACAAAGAAAGCGTGGTCACCCTCCTCCATTCAGCCATTGATCACACTGAAGTACTTTCTTTAAATTTGACTTGGGACTGGCGCAACCAATTTGTATCCTATCTGCAGGATGAAACAGTCCCACTCGACAAAAAAGAAGCCAAGAAGCTCCGCGTACAGGTCGCCCGGTATTGCCTGATAACCACGAGCTCTACAAAAGGACGTTTGGCGGACCCCTAGCCAAGTGTCTAGGGCCGCAACAAATGCGACCAGTGCTCGAAGAGGTACACGAAGGTCATTGCGGCGCCCATACAGGTTACCGCGCCCTCGTGCGCTGCATAGTACGAGCCGGCTATTATTGGCCCACTATGAAGAAAGACGCAGCGAAATATGTTCGCCGATGCGAACAATGCCAAAAGTATGCCCCCATGATACACCAACCAGGAGAACCACTTCACTCAGTCACTTCCCATGGCCCTTCATCAAATGGGGAATGGACATAGTCGGTCCCCTACTAGCGGGACGAGGAAAGGTACGATTTATATTAGTTTTAACTGACTATTTTTCCAAGTGGGTGGAAGCAGGAGTGTACGCCCAAATACGCGAACAAGAAGTCATCGCCTTCATATGGAAGAATATCATCTGCCGTTTTGGCATCCCCAAGGAAATCAGCTGCGACAACGGACGGCAATTCATCGGCCAAAAGACTACAGAATTCTTCGACAAATGGCGTATCAAGCGGATACTCTCCACGCCATATCACCCTGCCGCCAATGGCCAAGCAGAGTCTTCCAATAAAACAATACTGAACATACTGAAGAAGAAACTCGAGGAAGCTAAAGGGCTATGGCCCGAGCTACTACCGAAAGTGTTATGGGCACACCGAACCACGCCCAAATCCTCCACAGGAGAAATGCCGTACTCACTGGTCTACGGAACCGACGCGGTCATACCAGTCGAAGTCGGCGAACCAAGCTTAAGGTATTCACATACCATCGGAGCAGAGAACGACATATACAGACTTCAAGACCTCGATGAGGCCGAGGAAAGAAGAGAAATGGCCCACATAAGAATGGTGGCTCAGAAACAACAAGTCGAAAGATACTACAACAAGAGAGCCAAAATAAGACCACTCAAAGTGGGGGACTACGTCCTCAAAGCCAAAACATTGGCATCAAAAGACCCAAGCGAAGGAAAACTGGGCACCAATTGGGACGGACCCTACAAAATCACAGCGGCAGCAAGTGAAGGAGCATTTCAATTAGAAACAATGGAAGGAAAAACGCTCCAAAACAATTGAAACGTCGCCCACCTCAAGTATTTCCATTTCTGAAAGGCGTCTCCCGAGTCGCACTCTTTTTCCCTTACCCGGGTTTTGTCATATTTGGGTTTTCTCGGGGAGATTTATAACGAGGCGACAGAGGGGACACCTAGAGATACTTGAGAAGCAACTTTATCATACCAGCCACTCCATACGTCCTCCCGACTGGCATGACAAAAGGACTGGACTAGCGTGATCTCCAATGTATGAAAGGCCACGGCCATCTCCAATGTATGAACGGCTACGGCCATCTCCAATGTATGAACGGCTACGGCCATCTCCAATGTATGAACGGCTACGGCCATCTCCAATGTAAGAACGGCTACGGCCATCTCCAATGTATGAACGGCTACGGCCATCTCCAATGTATGAACGGCCACGGCCATCTCCAATGTATAAACGGCTACGGCCATCTCAACGTGTAAAAGGCTACGGCCATCTCCAACAACATAATGGCTAAGGCCATCGACGCCGATAAGTCGACCCAACTCGACTATGACGGCAAGTAACTCGAGGACAGTCGAAGTTACGTACATGGCTAAGGCCATAAACGATATTATGGCTAAGGCCATCAACGTCGATAAGTCGACCCAGCTCGACTACGACGGCAAGTAACTCGACGACAGTCGAAGTTACGTACATGGCTAAGGCCATAAACGATATTATGGCTAAGGCCATCGACGTCGATAAGTCGACCCAGCTCGACTACGATGGCAAGTAACTCGACGACAGTCGAAGTTACGTATATGGCTAAGGCCATCAACGATATAATGGCTAAGGCCATCGACGCCGATAAGTCGGCCCAGCTCGACTATGACGGCAAGTAACTCGACGACAGTCGAAGTTACGTACATGGCTAAGGCCATCAACGATATAATGGCTAAGGCCATCGACGCCGATAAGTCGACCCAGCTCGACTATGACGGCAAGTAACTCGACGACAGTCGAAGTTACGTACATGGCTAAGGCCATCAACGATATAATGGCTAAGGCCATCGACGCCGATAAGTCGGCCCAGCTCGACTATGACGGCAAGTAACTCGACGACAGTCGAAGTTACGTACACGGCTAAGGCCATAAACGATATTATGGCTAAGGCCATCGACGTCGATAACTCGACCCAGCTCGACTACGACGGCAAGTAACTCGACGACAGTCGAAGTTACGTACACGGCTAAGGCCATCAACGATATTATGGCGAAAGCCATCGACGCCGATAAGTCGACCCAGCTCGACTATGACGGCAAGTAACTCGACGACAGTCGAAGTTACGTACATGGCTAAGGCCATAAACGGTATTATGGCGAAAGCCATCGACACCGATAAGTCGACCCAGCTCGACTATGACGGCAAGTAACTCGACGACAGTCGAAGTTACGTACATGGCTAAGGCCATAAACGATATTAGGGCTAAGGCCGTCGACGTCGATAAGTCGACCAGCTCGACTATGACGGCAAGTAACTCGATGACAGTCGAAGTGACGTACATGGCTAAGGCCATCAACGATATAATGGCTAAGGCCATCGACGCCGATAAGTCGACCCAGCTCGACTATGACGGCAAGTAACTCGACGACCGTCGAAGTTGCGCACACGGCTAAATCCATCAACAATATTAAGGCCGAAAATAAAAGGTACAAAAAGAAAAGAATAACAGCAAAAGTATAACTTCCATTATCATCCAAAAATACATGTACAAAAGGACCCATTTACATCTCCAAATACAGCAAAACAAAATGAATACAAGTCCTAAGGGGCTTCGCCATTCTGTTCACCGCCCCCCGTCGGACCGCCATCTCGTACACCGCCGTCCTCGGCCTGATAGGCCGCAGAGATCCAAGAGCCAGATTCTAGACGGTTGACATCTTCGGAGTTATAGCCCGCCCGGTCTGGGGAATCAGAACTATACCCACAAGTTTCACGGGCTATGCGCCGTTGCTCCTGAACCTCCGCCTCACTAGCTCGACCCGCAGCTAAGAATTCCTCGAATACGACCAATCTGGCCTCGGCGTACACCCACATATCATGCGCCTCACGATGCGCATCCTCATCAGGCCTTGGTGCAGCAGTCCGCTTAAGGACTTCAATCTCAGCCGCCTTGGCATCGAGTTCGGTGGTCAAAGCGGCAACCTTGATCTGCAAATCAGCAGCTTCCGCCGCTACCCCACGGCCAACCTCCAGCTCTTCTTGCTTAGACTGGAGAAGAGTCTCCAGCTCAATGTTCCGAGCGAGAGCGGTCATCAGCTGCTCGTCGATCTGCTCCAGCTCGGCCACCCTCCGTTTCAGCTGGGCCTCCGACTGCTCCAAACCCTCACGGAAAACCCAAAATTCTGGGTCCTGCTTGAGTAGGTCCGCCAGCGCCTGATGCTTGACGCGGCATCGCCGATATTTCTTTACCACCTTGTTAAAGGTGGCTGCCTTCCTTTGCGCTCGCCGCCCCCTCTCTACCTCCAAGATAAGAGTCTAAAGAAGAGGAAAAGGAGGAAAGGCAAGTCAGTATGCATCAAAATTTACTTTACGATACATGAAGAAAATCGAAAAATACCTGCAAGGCCGCGCCAGCAACCCTCCGGGATAGTTCCCCGTCGCTAACCCCTTTTAACATTACACGCTCAGCGGCCGCACATAGCAAGGTCATATCCGCTACGGCCTGCTCGCTGTGTTGCAACAAGTTACCCTCCTGGGATCAGAATTCGGCGGTTGGATCTACCTGCCGTCATCCCCACATGGGCCGGACCCCGCGTTAACGCATCTGCATCCGCATGGGCGGCCTCAGGGCCCACCCTCTCGGTACCATTGCCAGCTTCTCCAACGGCAGCCGACGAGCCGCTCTCCGGAATGCGTGTTGGGCTGGCGTCGGGAACCGCCCCGCCTTGGGGAGCCGACCTCCCGGAACGGATGGCATCTGCCATAAAAACTGGCCTTGACTCCAGACTTGGCTCGTTCGCCCCCTCGTCTTCTGTGGCTATCCCCTTGCCGGTTATCAACCGGCATCTATTCCTTTCCGGCGGCTCCTCGCCCTCAGAAGTCTCCTCCACAAGCCGTGGGGATGGCATTGAAGGAGTCGCTTCACTTGTGGACACCGCCACGGGCAGCGGTTGAGGAACCTCCGGAGCGCCATCACTGGGTGAGCCACAGGGTATGTATCCGTCTTTAGAGTCAGTCCCCGCCCCATGTGAGGTGACGACGTTCTTCTTCTTCTTCTTAGGGGCGCTCCGACCTGCCAACACGAATAAGTCAGGTAACAAGAACGTAGGGAACTCCCAAACCGTAGCCAAAGAATTACCTGACGGGTCGTACTGTTGAAGAAATGCAGCCCAGGTACGGCATTCCTCCGCATAAGGTATTGTTCTTTCCACCCATGATTTAATGTCATCAGTAAACTGGGGTGGGGAAGCCCTCGCTG
>NC_031991.1:50999107-51082153 GCF_001879085.1 Nicotiana attenuata
GAAGGTCTGGGCTAGTTAGTTGGAAAATCCCTGCGAACATGCATCTCCTTCGGAAGGACGTTGTCTACACTGAGAGGAACAAGGGCCTTCTCTGCCTTTTCCCCTTCACCACCGGAAGATGGCGGAACCCTAGACGGGGCATTATCTTTGGCCTTTTTACTACTCTGTCCACGTTTTGTCATGATTATACTACGTAAGAAACGAAGCACTGACGATAGGAAGTGTGGTTTCAACAGAAGTGGGAGAGTCCCTCACGAAATAACGGTTACAGGAAAGAAAGACAAAAGAGTAAATCAGAAAATGCTTTCCGAAGGTTTGAAAGTTGAATCGAATCGAACCTCTCTCCTACTTATAGGGATAAGTTGCGCAGAAATCGAAGAGTCATGATTCAAAACATGCGCGGGAAACCAAAATATCACGTCATCCTCTGAACCACCTCGGGGGAAAATATAATAATGACGCATACAGGCAATGAGTCATTCCAAAAAGAAAGCCACGTGTCAGTGGCTCAACAACGTCATATATTTCACCTCATTCATATTGCCTCCCCTGGTCGAGGTCAAATTCTCCTAAGCCGAGGTTCGCATTTCCGCCCATCGAAGACGCCCATCGAATGCGTCTCCAACGAGCGGAGGGACTAACTGTATAGGGTCAAATTTGACCGTTAGCGTCTCTACGCCAGTGGGTACGCCCAGTGAGTGTACGCCGACTAACGTAGTGGGTACGACTCGGACGTGGGGACAAAAGCGGCATCGTTTAGGACTCAGTGTCTTCACTAGGTAGACGTTACATATTTTTGTAACTTTTTGATTATTTCGAGGAAGGTCTCTTATTATATAAGGGAGACCTTCACCATTGTAAAGAGGAGGATTCTGGAATAATACTACTCTCTCATTTTCTGGCTTTCTCTCTCTATCTCTCCCTCAAACGAACATATTCTCTTGAGTTCATATTATCACTTTGCAATACTAGATCTACAACAATAACATCATCTTTACATCTCTAGGTCTATTATATTTGATTACGATTTACCCTTTTCTTACTTTTGATTGTTTTCTAGCTTACAAAGTATATTGTTAACTTTTGAGCCAAACAAAGGAGTCTACTCCTAATCCTCCTACAATCCTTACTGCAAGTAACAATCTAACTAAAAGATCTGAAAATCCTAACCCCCCTAAGCATGCTGGCCAAATGGCCATCAATGAAACAAAAGCAAACCAAATGGCCTCTTCCAATGTACACGGAAAAGATACTACATATTTACACCATAGGCCTATAAATCTAGAAACTGACCGTTCGGAGTCCATGCAAGAAGACAACCCAGTCATTACCTCTACCACCAATCCCATCCCCTCCATTGACAACCCTAATAACACATCTGCTCTCAACCCATTAAATAACACACGATCCTCTCGTAATTCCAAGAGTTCCATCCTCTCTCAGAAGGAGACACAAGTTAATCCAAATCCTAAGGCAACACAGAATTCACACGATGGAAAACCTACCCCATTCCCCACCACAACCAGTAACCCCTCAGATCATCTTTGTTCAACCCCCTCAAGCCCATGACTATCAACCCCTCTCGTGGATGAAAATGGGGCTAATGGGTCATGCAGTCTCATTCAGCATCCAAGTAAATGGCCAGGAATCAATAGTAATCCTTCAAAACACCGAATACCTAATAACAGAAGGCATGAGGATTGCAATGAGCAACTATTGGAATCAAGTTTGGCTCAACAACATCCTTCACCCACTAGCACCTTCGTTGAATCCAAACCTAGTACACGCAATGAGGAATCACTGGAATATGCCACCCCACTTCAACCCAATTCAACCCCAGAATACTCTTCCAGACCTTCCCTTATTCCCACACGATGTGTTAACTCAACTGAATCCCATCTTCATGCCTTAGGACACCACCCAACAGGCTCAAGAACAAACACTGAACCAAGAGAACACACATGCACCACCACTATATCCCTATGCAATGAAAGAGCAAGGTCTGGAAGAGGCGGCAATGGAAGAGGAGGTAGAAGGACCCCTTAACCTAGGCTCAGAGCGAGTCCTACACTTCTCAAATCTAGAAGGAGTAAAGGTTTATCTTCACGGAGATGCAGGAGAAGAGGCACGTGCTCAACTATCCCCTAGCACTTTACAAGTGCTCAATGGACATCAGACCACCTGAGGACCCAACTGTGGGCAACAGAGCAATGATACTTGTGCCATCTCTATGAAGGAATCCTATCTTTCCGGGAGGAGTAAGGGAGAATGGGGAAGCGATGAACATGAATCTGAACCAATCAAAGAATCGCCCCACTAATTTTATTATTTTGAATATAGGGGGGTGTGGGAACAATGATAACTTCAGAAGGAATTTTAGGGAGATGATCGATACTCACAGGCCCTGCATGGTAATCCTACTGGAAACTAGGATGGTAAACCATGAACAATGGCTTGATGATAATATTGGGTTTTCTGAGCTAATCAAGGTTCCAACAGAGGGGCAGTCAGGTGGTATGGTTGTTATGTGGAACCATGAGGTGGGTGCAGTCCACAATTTCATTCGTAGGAACCAGAAAATTCATGCTACAATTGAGGTATTACCCATACGCAAAACTTGGTTATTTTCGTCTATTTATGCTAGCACTAATTATCAATATAGAAATATTTTGTGGAATAACATATAAAACATCTCTAACAATTATAACGGGCCTTGGATGATCGGGGGTGATTTCAATGATATTTTAGGTTCGAAAGAAAAATATGGGGGGAGACCTATTAACAATAATAGGGCAGAATATCTTCTATCAAAAATTTCTAATTGTAACCTAATGGACTTGGGCTATAAAGGGTGTAAATACACTTGATCATATCATAGACATAGAAATAAATGTCTAATTGTGGAAAGATTAGACAAAGCTCTATGAAATGAAAAATGGTGTGATATATTGCCAAACTACTCTATAATTCATCTGTCTAAAACCTATTCAGACCACAATCCTATTTTAATAGAGCTAATTCCTAGAAGTAGATATAAACATTTACAACCTTTCCGCTTAGAGACTTATTGGTGCAGACACCTGGATTTCCAAAATCTTGTCAAATCAAATTGGCTTGGCAATGACTATTTCAGGGCCAGCAGATCTTTTATAAATAGTGTTATATCCTGGAAAGAAAGGACCTTTGGAGATATAATGGGAAAAAAAAAAAGAAAATTAATTGCAAGACTCCAAGGCATAAAAAATTCTAGGAACTACAGTTGTAGCACCTTCCTCCAAAATCTAGAATGTACTCTTAAGAAAGAATATAATGACATTCTTAAGATTGAAGAGGATTATTGAAAACTGAGGTCTCGAATAATATGGTTAAATAATGGGGATGCTAATATCAAATTCTTCCACATATTTGCCTCAAATAGAAGAAGAAAAAATAAAATTACTTACTTTAAGGATGAGGCAGGAAATTGGATCAATGACCATCAATTAATCATGTCTCATGTTTTAAACTACTATAGAAATATTTTTACAACTTCTCATGCATGTACTCATTGGAAGGACTTAGGGTTAACAGATTCTAGTTATCCCACAATTGGCCTTAACTCCCTAGATAACCCAATGTTAGATAATGAGGTCAAGAAGGCTATATTCTCCTTCAAACCTTTCAAAGCCCCGGGGCCAGATGGACTTCACCTTTTTTTCTATCAGAAATACTGGAACATCATAGGACATTCAGTTACAATGTTTTGCCATGATATTTTCAATAAGCAGGCAATTCCTAAGGAAATCAATAAAACATACCTTTGTCTGATTCTTAAAGTGCCAAATGCTAACAACATTAAAATTTTTAGACCTATTGGCCTTTGTAATACTATCTACAAGATTATTACCAAAATTCTTGCAAATCGTCTCAAACCTTTCCTAGAAAAAATCATAAGTCCCTTCCAAGCTAGCTTCATGAAAAATAGAAGAGCCTCGGACAATGTTATAATAATTTATGAATTAATTTCTAACCTAAAAAAGTCAAGGGCAAGCATGGCCATATGATATTAAAAATTGACTTGGAAAAGTTCTTTGACCGTATAGAATGGTATTTTATCTATCGTACCCTTAGGTTTTTCAACTTTCCACCAAAATTCTTCAAACTACTCCTTAGTTGTATTTCATCAAGCTCTATTGCAATCCTTGTGAATGGTTCTACCACAACCTTTTTCGAACCTAGCAGAGGAATTAGACAAGGTGATCCACTATCACCTTATATATTCATCCTTTGCCTAGAGATGCTATCTAGGTATATTAAAAATCAGGTCGAATTCTGCAAGTGGGATCCAATCACCATAGGAAGAAAAAGCCCTAGATTCTCCCATCTATTTTTTGCAGATGACTTGACACTAATGGCTATGGTAAATAGAAAATTATGCTATGTCATTAAAACAGGCCTAGAATTATGTTGTTCATTGTCCGGACAAAACATAAATCATACCAAGTCAAAAATCTTATTCTCCCAAAACTGTAACTCATCCATCATGAAAAGTATTATCAATACATTAGGTATTAAGAGAAGTGAAAGCTTTGGTACATACATAGGTTTTCCAATATTGAATAAAAATCCAAAGCCGGCTGATTAACAATTTATAATTGATAAAATGAGGACAAGACTTGCCTCTTGGAAAATGAGATTCCTTAATATAGCTGGGAGAACCACCCTGGCTCAATCATGCCTCAATTCTATACCTAACAATTACATGCAATACACTCTACTCCCAAAAAGGACCATTAAAAACATTGACAAAATCCAAAGGGGCTTTATTTGGGGTACCAATGAGAATAGGAAAAAACTACACCTAGTTAAATGGTGAAATATCAGTCAACCAAAGTCTACGAGGGGACTGGGCCTCCATAGTGCAAATACTAAAAATATGACTAACCTAGCTAGTCTAGTTTGGAGACTTCTTACCCAGGCCACCTCTCCTTGGGCAAGGTTGATTATTACAAAATATGGAGGGAGATGCTCTAAAATAAATCAATCCTTTATCTGGAAGGCTATTATTAAAGGGTGGGAATTATGTTCTAAAGGAATCACATGGTCACCCCACCTAAACTCTAACTTAACCATATGGGATACAAGATGGATCCCTAACTCCACAAGCCTAAGAAGTTTAATTGAAGTCCCCATTATGCCTAAAAATTTACAACCTAAAAATCAGAGATTTTTATACCGATCGCAAATGGAATCTCACAAAAGTATCAGTAGATATCCCTACTGAAATCCAACAAAACTTCTTTAAGGTCAAAATTCGAACAAAGGGACCCTTAAATGACATTCCTATATGGTCTCTTTCATCCAAATGAATTTTTACTACCAAAAATTGCTATAAGCTTATTGAACCAAATATTAAAAATCATTTGGACTATGATTGGATTTGGTCTTTATCCTGCCCAAATAAGATAAAAATTTTCTTATGGCAATGTCTCTATAACAGGTTGCCTTGTAGAAAATACCTAGCCTGGATTGGGATCAATATTGACCCCCTATGTCCAATATGTGATATGAAGGAAGAATAATCTATCATTCACATCTTTTTCGAATTAAAAGTAGACAAATTTCTTTGGGATAATTTAGGTGGAGTAACCTTTTATGATCCCACAAGGGAGCACTGGCTTATTCAATTAAGAAATCAGGATTACTCTATGAGACACAACCTCCTCAAATGGAATTATTTCCTCCCTTTTTCCCTATGGGAGATTTGGATAAACAGGAATGCAAATAATTAAAACAACTCGAGCCACTCTATTAACATAAACCAATATCATTTAAAATGCTGTGGAATTCAAGCTTCTCACGGAGAATAACCCACTACTCATTGAAAGGGTTCAATTACAAATTAAGTGGCAAAAGCCTCCTAAAGGATGGTACAAATTAAATATTGATGCTAGTCATAAGGACTGCCAAAGTGGTCTTGGGGGCCACAATGCAAATGGGCATTGGATTATGGGATTCACAAGGTCCATACAGGCTAGGGGCTCTTTAGAGGAAGAACTAAAGTCAATAAGGGAAGGACTCAAAACACCCCATGAGTGGGATTTATTCCCACTGGAAGTAAAGACGGATTGCGCGGAGGCCATACAAACTATACAATGCAGTAATAGACTTTTTTGATAATATTGTCGATGTTTGCGGGTCGTTAATGCACCAAGGGAAGGTGACCCTCCTCCAGCACACATTTAGTGAAGGTAACATTGTGGCTCACACCATGGCCAAGCTGGGAAGGACTCCAGGAAGGAAGGAAAAAAAGTTTTTGTATCGCCTCCCAATGTTGTTGTTAATTCTATGATGTATGATGAAGACAATCAACTTTGTTTTGTTAAATACCTATCTATGGATGCTTGCAATAGATTAGCAAGCCTAGGAAATTAATGTGTCCTTCATGGCACGCAACACAGCCATGAGGTAACAAACCTTACGTAATTTTAATAAATATGTTCCCGTTTGCTCAAAAAAAAAGTGATAGAAAGAACACATGGAATCCCTTGAGGACCGATCGATATGATATGACAAAAGGTCATACAACTGATCTTTGAGAGTACTGTTTCTAAAGTTAGCTCTAATCTTGGAACATTAGGTGGAATGTTGTCTTTTTTAGATGTGATATTCTCTATTAATATATAAAGTTTTTTCGGTTCATATGTTGTAATAGGGGTGTTCACACCGAATCGAAAAACCACATTATATCAAAAAGTTATGCCATACCGATTAAAAAAAAACGAATAGGTTTGGTTTGATTTAGTTTAGTATTGAGTAAAAAAATTCGAACCATACCGACATATAAATATATAATTTTTATATATATTTTTAAGACATTATATAGAATTTTCTTTAAAAAATTAGAAATTTTTGGGATCTTCTCATGGGATGTAACATTTCATAGAACTATGAAGTGCATCTATTTTTATTTACTTTAAATAATGGATTGTATCATCACTTTCTTGTCAACTATTATTGAAAGGGGTCAATCTCTTTGTTATTTCTTGTTCATATGTCAACATCTGTTAAATTCTTATATTTTTTCGAATTTGAAATGGTATTTCGATAATTTAGAATTAAATAGAACATATCATTATTTAGGTTTAGTGTTGATTTTTTTGTTTAATTATTAAATTCGGTTAACCTTAAAATTAAAGCGTACATCAACCAAAAATTATTGTTAGATGACTAGAAATTAACTACCATGTGTTACTAAAGAAATTCTCCCATATAATATATTAATTGATCATATGTTAGTTAGTTTACTTAATTTTTACTAAATATATATATTCATTTATCAAAATTTTATTTATAACTTTAACAAAGTAAGATTGAAATAATATTCATGTAGCAAAAAAAATCCGAAAAAACGGACAAAATCGAACCAACTAATCAAAACCGATATAGTTGGTTTGATTTGATTTTGATAAAAATCGAACTAACGCGGTCCATGTACACCCCTATATTGTAGTAGTTGTATTACTTGCGAAAAGTATTCTACCACGCATACGTTGTTACTATACAAAGGCTTTAGAGACCTTATAACGTGAGATAAGTCAAATTATTCTTGTTAATTAATGGAAGAAGGTAAGTCTTTCTCTTCCACACTTGGCCAATGTGTGCTTTCGTGTTTTGGCAAGTTAAAGAACTGTGGTATTAGCACCTAATTTGAAATTTTTAAATATAGTAGTTGTTTGACTAATAATAGATGTATTTGAAATTTTATTTTTACTAGATTTGTATGAAAATATTTTATATTGGATAAAATTATAATTTTAATATTTTACAATATTTTAGAACTTTGAAAATAATTAAAAATTTGGGTATTAATTCTTTTGTTATTTGAGTTTTATATGAAATTTTGACTTTACAATTAATATTTAACACCTTAAAATCAATTACTAAATATTTAGCATTATAGTCATTACTAAACATGTCGTTAAGGTTAAAAGAGGTATGTTTATCTTTCCAATTGTCATCTATCTGGTTGTTGGTGTAGCCACCATACAATGAACAAGAGTACAAAAAAAAACATTAACAAAAATTGATGATATTTGTTTCTTAGAATATTATTTAGCATTAAATTGTGATTAATTGATATATTGTGGGATTGCCGTTAAATCAATATTAGACAACATTATTAATCCAGCTCATCCATCGATGTACCTATAATGATTCCCTACAATTTTTCATATATTAAGTTATTTGTTATAGCATAATTACACAAATTAGTCACTTTTAAATTTATATTGTTATTTATCTATTTATTAGTAAGAGTTATAGCACCAACTCTGTTCTTCATAGATCTGTAAAGGGTCAACAACAATAATGTCACGATCCGAAATCCATTAAAGGTCGTAATGGCGCCTACCACCATTGTCAGGCACGCCAACAATTTTTAATTAACTTAATTATTCACTTTAGTATTTGAAATCTCGATTTCCTTCAATTTAATAGTAAAAGATGGAATTTACAGAGTAAATAATAATATTTTAACAATTTCAATACTGAACAACCCCTAACCACCCCAAAACCCGATGTCACAAGTGCATGAGCATCAACAAGAAAGATAAAATAAAATACAGCATCTGCCTGGAATACAAATTAGACAGGAAAGATAAAGATAACTCTGAAGGAGACTCTGCTGACTGCAGATCGTAACATGGAATGCAACTCACCTAAGTCCCCGCGTTAACCACGCCTCTGCGCCCACAAGGCCACTAAAAATATATGTGACCGCACAACAAAATGTGCAGTAAGTGTAGTATGAGTACGTAAATCAACGCGTACCCAGTAAGCATCCAGTTTAACCTTGAAGAAATAGTGACGAGGGGTCAACTCCGACACTTACTATGGGTTATAAATAAAATGCCAATGATATAATTAAGCATGGATTACATAGAACAACTGTAAGCTCAATATCATGAAATGAGTAAATAATTCTTTTATTAATAAGAAATTTCCAAATTTATTTTTCATCGTTCAACAATTTATATCTCAGGACAATGAAGCAATATCAATTATTATAAATTCCCAAGCAACCAATTCAATCATGCGCAAATTATGCCGAGGTCTTATGACCCAATCCAACATTAATATTTAAATTGTGCACTGCCGAGGTCAAACGGCAAAAACCAACATATAAATATAAAATGTGCACAGACGAGGGTCGAACGGCACGAAATATGGATGCATCTGTTTAACCTGCCGAGGCGAACGGCCCGCTCCCATGAGAGTAGTGAATATTTACCCCGCTCACGGAATATAGTTGCGACGTAGTTGAACATAGATTTTCTCAAGTTATTATAATATTTCTCAATTATTTTTCAAAAAAATACAAAATTCAAATGAAAGCTTTTAAAATCTCAAATTCCTCCATCCTACTCTTTTCAAGGAAATTAATAAGCAAACTCAATCTCGCTTCTTCTCAAGACAAATAATAAACATAAGTCAAATAACAATATCAACAAGGCATGGTGTAAACCTAAAACTACGTGGACATGGGCATAGCTAGTAGCTAGGTACAGACTCTCGTCACCTCGTGCGTATGTAGCCCCCACAAATAGAATCATATATTAATTTGGTTCACCTATGGGGTTAATTCCCTCTTACAAGGTTAGAAAAGAGACTTACCTCGCTCCGCAACCAAATTCAAGATTCCAATAAACCATTGCTTCGCGAATTTGTGTCTGAAAGCCTCAAATCTAGTCATAAATAATGCGATATACTCAATACAAATCGTATGATTTAATTCCATATGAATTTAGAAATTTTTCGAATTAAAATTAGAAATTCATTAAAAATTGACAATGGGACCCACATCTCGAATCTCGCAAAAACTCATGAAATCCGAACAACCGTTCCGTTACGAGTTCAACCATACAAAAATTATCGAATTTCGACATCGGATTGGCTTTCAAATCTTAACTTTTTGTTTTTGGAAGATTTGATAAAAATCTGAATTTTCTTCAATAAATTCATGGATTTATGATGTAAATGAGTATGGAATCATGAAATATAATCAATTTCGGATAATGAATACTTACCCAACACAAACTCGTGAAAAATGCCTCTGAAATCGCCCAAAACCGAGGTCTAAAACTGTACAAATAAACAAAAAAGCCGGACTACGAACATATATATTCTGTCCATGTAAGTCACATATCGCCGTTCAAGAGAGATCCCGAAGGCTCGAACTTGTGAGATACGACTCGTCTCAAAAATTCCAAGCCAAAAACTGCTTTACCAGCCTTCAGTCAATCGATCATAACTTTTCCGTACAAATGTCCAAATAATGAATGGTTTAACTTTCTGGAAACTAGAATCAAAGGTCTACAACTTTCATGTTTTGATAATTTTCATATTCCTTATAGATTGCAAGATATAAGCTTCCAAATTTGGCTCCACGCATCAAAAATTTTTGGCGAACAGCTTCTGCAACAGAAAATTCCAGCAGCTCCTGTAACGACCCGACCGGTCGTTTTGAGATCATGCAAGTCGTTCGGCGGCTTGAGGCCATGAGTAGCTGCACTTCAGGTATTATGACTCGTACGCGTGGTCGCAATTGAATTCCAGGAAGTTTGGAATTGATTTGAAAAGGAAATTCTTATTTCGAAAACTTTAAGTTGGAAGAATTGACTAAGGGTTGATTTTTTAGTAAACGACCTCGGAATCGGGATTTGAAGGTTCCAACAGGTTCGTATGATTATTTTGGACTTGGGCGTATGTCCGGATCGGTTTTCAGATGACCCGGGAGTGTTTTGGCGCCTATTGTGGAAGTTAGCATTTTTGGAAGAATTTCATAAATTTGGGTTGAAGTGCATTTCAGTGTTATCGATGTCCGTTTGGGATTCCAAGTTTGGGAATAGCTCCATATGGTGATTCTAGTATTGGGAGCGTGTCTGGAAGTGGATTCGGAGGTCCGTAGGTCATTTTGGAGTCGTTTGGAGAAAGTAGAAATTCGAAGGTTTTTGAGAAGTTTGACCGGAAGTGGACTTTTTGATATCGGGGTCGGATTCCGATTTCGAAAGTTGGAGTAGGTCCGTAATGTCGAATATGACTTGTGTGCAAATTTGAGGTCAATCGGACGTGATTTGATAGGTTTCGGCATCGAATGTAGAAGTTTGAAGTTCTAAAGTTCATTAAGTTCGAATCGGGTGTGATTCATGATTTTAGCATTGTTTGATGTGATTTGAGGCCTCATGCAGGTCCCCATTATGTTTTGGAACTAGTTGGCATAATTGGACGGGGTCCCGGGGGCCTCGGGTGGATCCCGGGCGGTTAACAGATCGAATTTGGAATTTGAAAAAGAATTGAAGCAGCTCATATCTGGTGTAACCGCACCAGCGAGGCTTTGGCAGCAGGTTCGGAGCCGCAGAAGCGGCCTAGGTGTCGCAGAAGCGGAGCGGGTCAGTCAGACGAAGGACCGCAGGTGCGGAGTTTTGGCCGCATCAGTGCAAGCGTAGAAGCGAAGAAAGGGGGCGCAGAAGCGGAAGAGGACCACAGGAGCGGAATTTTGACCGCACCTGCAGAGCCGCAAAAGCGGCTGTTGGTCCGCAGGTACGGAAATCACTGGGCAGTGTGTTTATTTTAAAGACCCCATTTTGCTTTCATTTTCTCTTGGTTTGGGCGATCCTTGGAGGGTTTCAAGAGGGGGTTTTCATCATCAATGACAAGGTAAGCTATCCCCACCTATTATGAGTTAAATACATTTATTATGTATAGATTTTAACATGGAAATTAGTAAAAATTTGGGGTTTGGAGAAAAACCTAGATAAATTGGTATCTTTGGATTATTACCACTAATTTGGGCAAGAAATTGAGAGTAAATTATATATTTGAGTTCGTGAGGTTATGGGTAAAGTTTATCTTCGAAAAAAATTTAGGAATTCGGGCACGTGGACCCGGGGGTGATTTTTATCGACTTTTCGATCGGGGTTAGAAATGGTTATAAATTGGATTATAATGAGTATTTGAGCATATATTAATGGGTCTGCATAATTATTGGTTAGTTTTGGAGCATTGTGCATCGATTTGAGTCGTCGGAAGGGCTTGGAAGCCGGTTTTGGAACTTCAGAGCAAGGTAAGTCTCCTTTCTAACCTTGTAAGAGGGAATTAACCCCATAGGTGAAATAATTAAATATGTGCTCCTATTTGTGGGGAGCTACGTACACACGAGGTGATGAGAGTCTGTGCGTAGCTACTATTTTGCTTATGTCCGAGTAGTCTAGGACCCAAAGCATGATTTACTTACCGTACTTGTAACTTTATTGACAATTTAAAAGGCTTAAATCATATCGAACTTGGTAAATAAATTTTTAATGGGCTAAAATCACTTTCTTGATTGTTAAAATAGAAGTTGTCATTTCCTTAGGTAATTATTTCCCTGATGAAGTCTTGAATGACTGTTTGAATGTGTGTATCTATGTGTGCCCATGTCACATGTACGATTCGCGAGCGGGGTAAATCTTTTATTTATATTTGAATGCGTCGCATGTATGATTCCCGAGCGGGGTAATAGATGCATCTATGGTTCGCACCATTCGACCCTCTAGCAGTACACAGTTTAAATATTATGTTGGATCGGGTCGTACAACCTCGGCATGATTTGCGCATGATTTTATTGATTGTTTTGGAATTATTGATAATTGATATGGCCTCGTCGGCCGGAGATGTAAACTGTTAAAAGATAAAAATAAGATTGGAGATTTCTATTAACAAAAGAATTCTTTACCTGCTTCATGATTATTGAGTTTGAAGTCGCCTTATAAAATCCATGATTTCTTACATTTTTGGTATTATATGATTGGAACACTAGTAAGTGTCGAAGTCAACCTCTCGTCACTACTTCTTCGAGGTTAGACTGGATACTTACTGGGTACGTGTTGTTTTCGTACTCATACTACACTTGTTGTGCCTTTTTGTTGCATAGGAACGTGTATGTGTAGTGGCCTTGTTGGGCGCAACGGCATGCTTGACACGGGGAATTAGGTGAGCTGCATCTCTCGAGATGACCCGCAGCAAGCAGAGTCCCCTTCAGAGTATTGTATTTTCTTTTCTGTTCAATTTGTATTCCGGACAGTTATTGTATTACATTTTATTTCCTAAAAATTGCTCATGCACTTGTGACACTGGGTTCTGGGATGACTATGGGATTATTCAGTATTTAAATTTATTAAAGGCGTCATTATTTACTCGCTGAAGTTCATTATTTATCGCCTAATGTAAGGAAAAGAAATGGTTTCAATAAAACTAAAATGAGAATTTAATTAACTTCTTAGTGTTGGCTTGCCTGACAGTGGTGTCCGACGCCATCACGACCCTTAATGGATTTTGGGTCATGACAACATGGTATCAGAGTACTAGGTTCACTTAGGTCTCACGAGTCATGAGGAAGTACAGTAGAGTCTTGCGGATCGGTACAGAGATGTCTGTACTTATCTTCGAGAGGCTACATGGCTGTTAGGAGCACTTCCCTTCTTGATTCCTCATCGTGCAGTTTGATTCCTTGAGGCTTATGCCTTTATTTCCTTTCCATTCAATCTTATGCGATGTGAAGCGCTTATTATCAATCGGGAATTGAGGAATAGTAATGGTACTACAGATGTGGTGCGGGATATTTCTACCTACGTAGTTGTTTGGGCTATTGTCGTCGCCTTGCGTAAGGATATTTTGTCGTTTCAGCTCAGTAGCTGTACTTCTGAGAGCTTTAAGGCTATGCACAGGTTGCTATGATGCTCATGAGCGGTTATTGTGTAGTATTGATGCGATGGTAGGATACTTGCCTATGTGCCGGGGCAGTGAATGACTTGAAAGGAGGTTTAATCAGTGCATGATTCAGAGATTCAATATCTTATTTTCAGTGGAGGAAAGGCAATCAGACTATAAATGTTCAGGGTTGGGTTGATGGAATAACGAGACTTGGTGTTTTGAAGTGTGGTGGAATTTTCATCTGCGATGTGGTGTCGTCATACTCGGTTGAATGTGTCAAGTTCGTCGGTGTTATGATCTTCTACAATTCGCCTTAGGGGCAGGTTATCGTGAGATAGTATTGGAGAAGCGGCTGTTAGAGATCGCAGGGCGCGGTGGTTCAGGATTGAATGGGTATTTCTAATGCTGACGGCTCGAGAAGGAGGATCTTCAGAAAGGTTTAAAGTTAGTAGCGATTTGTTAGTTCAAGTGCTACGAAGGTAGATTTTTACTTAAGGCAACAACTAGGCAGCGAAGGATGAGGAAGTGAATGTGCGAGGTGCCTTGCGGTGGTTAAACTTTCTAGAAATCTAAGAGTGAGGAACGGAGGTCGAATGGCTGCTTAAAGGAGTAAGTTTGACCAAAGTGGGAGAGTGGTAGAGTAGCATATGGGTTCAGTGGCAGGATAACTGCACACCTTGAGGAAAGTTGGGAATGATTTGGGAATTTCGGTGGACGGTGATTGGGTCTACGGGCTTAATTGGAAGTATTGGCTATTATACGGCGGGATACTGGAGGCAACATAAAGGAGTTGCTTGATATGGAGAAGGATACAACATGACTTTGAATTGAAGGATATTGTCGCACATTTAGTTGATGCCCATGAGGAGTGGACGGACTAGTACAGTTGGTGAATGAGAACGGGCTCAGGATGGGTTATTGATGTCGTAGTGAGTGTACCCCGTGCAGCAACATTGGAAGATGTCAGCATGTAATTTCCACCGGTAGGTTATCTACTGTGAGCTGGTCAGCAGTCGCGCAGTTGGCGAAGTTTCTACGAAGGATTTTACTGGCTATCCAGTAAGAGGTCGAATATGTGAATGTTTCTAGAGATTTAGAGTATTCATGACATGCTAACGAGGAATTTGGCGGTTTGATTGCGCAAGATCATGTCAATCAGAGATAAGGAATCTTGGTAGTTCTAGAGTTTGTAATAAGTGGCTCCAAGCTATGTGGGAGAGTCCCACTGCCTACAGTTGGATTGCATGGTCGTCTGTTTATGATATTTCTGGCCTTCTGTATATTGGTGGGGTGTTATGACTAGGGGAAGAGAACGTCAGAGGTAATTTGAGCAAATAATTTTAGAAATGTGTGCTATAATGGCCTTATTGACTCAAGTTTAGTCTTTTGGAAGATTCAGGATTTATGCTTCGTCCAGAGGTCATTTACAAGGGAAGTGATTCAGTCGGGTGCTTCATTGAGATGGGTGTTCGTGTGCTAGCAGAGCCTTGGAGTTGATTATATTCGGGACCAAGCCAGAGTGGGTGACTCTCAACAACGGTCCTAGTGAATTCAAAGGTTAAAATGCGGTGCCTAGGAATTTCAAGCCCGTGAATCGAGCTTTTGCAGCGGATTATGAAAAGTGGCTCCGAATGTTCTATGATATCTTCGGCTTACAGTGTGGCATTTGGAGGAATGAGAGAAAAGGACTTTGGCTTCGTAGAGGAATTATCATAATGGGTGTATCAGTTGAGGATGCGAGCATGCGCACAAGGAGGGTATGAGATAGTTTGTGGGATTTGAGACAACATGGTCTTGTGATACAAGGCCACTCGGGATGAGTGCGGATTGAGTTCATTATGTGTGAATGGAGTTATTATCATTTCTAAGACAAATTAAGGTTAAGTCAAAAGGAGTCGAATTGGTTAGCCATGGTTGAATTGGCGTACTAGTGGCAGTGATCAGTTCCTTCAGCATGATTAAGTTATGCATGTGATCTATGATGGTACGTGCGAGGATGAGAGCCGCCACAATTAGTTTTATTTGGGAGTATTCAAGTATTATGGCTTGTTATGTGTTGGCGGATCTCGGAAGGGTTATGGTGGTTTAGACTACTACTTGAGGATTTGCATGTTCTACGGTCATGAGAATTCACTCGCGTGTTGCTATGGTTCTCTTGGAATGAGTTAAGTAAAAGGTTTCTATATGAAGAAGTGTTTACCCTATTAGTGGTTCAGGGATTATGGTGAATTCTTGTACAATCGCATATTGGCATGTTAGGTGTGGTGAGCGGTATGGAATTTGAAAGTTAAGGATTTAGGTTGTAGTTCGATATTGACAAGGATGTCACGAGCTCGAATGAGCAGGAAAAGGATTTAAATGTTTGGAGTAAGCTGGTATTGTCTTCGGCATCACCTGAGATCGGTGTTCTATGTAAGAGGCTTTACGTACTGATTGCGGATTCTTGATATGCTTTACAACATTAGTGCGACCGGTGGTACGGATGTGCAGACTTGTTGCCTAGTGCAGAAGGTCGTAGGAGCGTATATCACGGGAAGATTGTATAAGTGTGACATGTAGTCACCTAATTGATTGAAGATTTAAACCAAGTATGAAGATTGTGGTAATAGTGCTAATTTGAGAACTTATGCCTAGATGGCGCTCGGTTCCTTGGGTTGTGGACTGTGGAAGTTTGCTCCAGTTGTCATGGGTGTTCTTGTGAGTTATGAGAAGAAGGGGTTATTATGAACCCTTGAAAGGTTATTGGCCTAGTACGGTGTGATCAGAATCGTCTTGAGGTCTGTGAATGGATTTAAATATGAATATGGGCTCTATATCAGGCCAGATGTGTTCATTTCAGCATGGCGCTCCTCATGGAGGAGTATTCGGATGTTGGATGTTGTTTCGTCGTCGGCTATTTCATGTAATATTATATTGTGCCGAGTGAGTTGTGAAATGGCTTGATAAATTTCATATGTGTTAAGGTTCCACGTAGCGATGGTGTTATGTGAGCAGGATGGCTCTCGAGATTCTAATCATATATCGCACCTTAGTTGTGCTTGTGTTTTGTAACGTATGGCGCTATCTGTCTCCCCAAGCATGGTATTATGCACTTAGCGTGCTTGTGGCCGATGTTTGGTATTTTTGTAGTAACGAGCAATTTAGCTCGGTAAGTATCTCCTTATGTGAATTTTATGTGTGGATCGGATGGCACACCGCCACGGGTATGTTGTTTGGATCGGGTTGCACGCCGCAACAGTGTGATATTGAGTACAGTTTCCTACATCTATTTTTGTGTGTTTTGTTTCCCATTTTCTGAGGAAGGTTGATAACACCTTTTCGGTTGCCTAATTAGTTATGTGGGTTGAGTAATCCCCTCTAGAGTTCGTTTTCCTTAGGTATCACGTTCGTTTGTAGCTTATTGGCACATTGTGGCATCATATGAGACTTTTTTGTCATGTCTGGGGTGGCTCGTTGCCTGAGCAGCTTATACTGGTTGAGACGAGATTATTGGACCTAGGATCAGTGCAATCGGGTTTATGTGAAGCATGTTAAGGAGCAATTGTCGTTGCGTGGTCCAGAATGAGGTGATGGTTCTTGTCAGGAGTATAGACTAAATGATTTGTTGACTCGGCAGTTGGTTATGAATTTCTGCACATCTTTTCTGTCGTGGCGGTATTGAAAAAGTTGGGACAAGACTTATATGTGTCATGAGGTGCATTCGGAGCATCAGATTCGTGGAATTTCGGCTATTGTTATCAGAGGATGTTATTATGGTCATGTGAGTTATGCAATGCATAGTGTGAATTCAGCAAAGGTATGCAATCATGTATCGGTGCATCGTGTGGTGATTGATACGGTGTTCCTATGTTGGAAGCAGGCCTGGCAGAGAATTTCGGATGTTGGAATTGGGCTCTAAGCATATTTGCTTGAATAAAGGAGAATATCTTCAGATTTGATCGAGCTAATGTGCTCAACTGAGTAGTGGTAGCACGGGTGGGTGCAGGAGGTGTTAAACAGTGATTTCGGACAACTCCAGCGCAGTTCTTAGCATGTTCGAGGACGAACGTATGTTTAAATGGGAGAGATGTAACAACCCAACCAGTCTTTTTGAGATCTAGCACGTCGTTCGGCGGCTTGAGGCCATGAGAAGCTACACTTCGGGTATTATGACTCGTACGCGTGGTCAGAATTGAATTCCGGGAAGTTTGGAGTTGATTAGGAAAGAAAATTCTCATTTCGAAAGCTTTAAGTTGGAAGAATTGACTAAGGGTTGATTTTTGAGTAAACGACCTCGCAATCGGGATTTGAAGGTTCCAACAGGTTCGCTTGATGATTTTGGACTTGGGCGTATGTTCAAATCGGGTATCGGATGACCCGGGAGCGTTTCGGCGCCTATTGTGGAAGTTAGCATTTTTGGAAGAATTTCATAAATTTGGGTTGAAGTGCATTTCAGTATTATCGATGTCCGTTTGGGATTCCGAGTCTGGGAATAGCTCTGTATGGTGATTCTTGTATTGGGAGCACGTCCGGAAGTGGATTCGAAGGTCCGTATCATTTTGGAGCCGTTTGGCGAAAGTAGAAATTTGAAAGTTTTTGAGAAGTTTGATCGGAAGTGGACTTTTTGATTCTGGAAAATGGAGTAGGTCCGTAATGTCCAATATGACTTGTGTGCAAAATTTGAGGTCAATCAGACGTGATTTGATAGGTTTCGGCATTGAATGTAGAAGTTTGAAGTGTTAAAGTTCATTAAGTTAGAATCGGGGTGTGATTCATGATTTTAGCGTTGTTTGATGTGATTTGAGGCCTCGAGCAGGTCCGTATTATGTTTTTGAACTGGTTGGCATAATTGGACGGGGTCCCGTGGGCCTCATGCGGATCCCGGATGGTTAACGGATCGAATTTTGAATTTGACGAAGAATTGAAGCTGTTGATATCTGGTGTAACCGCACCTGCGAGGTTTTGGCCGCAGAAGTGGAGCAGGTCAGTCAGGCGAAGGACTGCAGGTGCGGAGTTGTGGCCGTATCTGCGCAAGCGCAGAAGCGAAGAAAGGGGGCGCAGAAGCGGAAGAGGAACACAGGAGTGGGATTTTGACCGTAGAAGCGGCTGTTGGTCCACAGGTGCGGAAGTCGCTGGGCAGTGTGTTTATTTTAAAGATGGAATTTGGCCCATTTTTCTTTCATTTTCTCTTGGTTTGGGCGATCCTTGGAAGGTTTCAAGAGGGGGTTTTCATCATCAATTACAAGGTAAGCTATCCCCACCTATTATGAGTTAAATACATTGATTATGTATAGATTTTAACATGGAAATTAGTATAAATTTGGGGTTTGGAGAAAAACCTAGATAAATTGGTATCTTTGGATTATTACCACGAATTTGGGCAAGAAATTGAGCGTAAATTATATATTTGTGTTCGTGAGGTCATGGGTAAAGTTTATCTTCGAAAAAATTTCAGAATCCGGGCACGTGGGCCCAAGAGTGATTTTTATCGACTTTTCGATTGGGGTTAGAAATGGTTATAAATTGGATTATAATGAGTATTTGAGCATATATTAATGGGTCTGCATAATTATTGGCTAGTTTTGGAGCATTGTGCATCGATTTGAGTCGTCGGAAGGGCTTGGAAGCCGGTTATGGAACTTCGGAGCAAGGTAAGTCTCCTTTCTAACCTTGTAAGAGGGAATTGACCCCATAGGTGAAATAATTAAATATGTGCTCCTATTTGTGGGGGCTATGTATGCACGAGGTGACGAGAGTCCGTGCGTAGCTACTATTATGCTTAAGTCCGGGTAGTCTAGGACCCAAAGCATGCTTTACTTGCCGTACTTATAACTTTATTGACAATTTAAAAGGCTTAAATCATATCGAACTTGGTAAATAAATTTTTAAAGGGCTAAACATCACTTTCTTGACTGTTAAAAGAGAAGTTGTCATTTCTTTGGGTAATTGTTTCCCTGATGAAGTCTTGATTGACTGTTTGAGTGTGTTTATCTATGTGTGCCCGCGTCGCATGTATGATTCGCGAGCGGGGTAATTCTTTTATTTATATTTGACCGCGTCGCATGTATGATTCAAGAGCGGGATAATAGATGCATCTATGGTTCGCACCATTCGACCCTCTGGCAGTGCACAGTTTAAATATTATGTTGGATCGGGCCGTACAGCCTCGGCATGATTTGCGCATGATTTGATTGATTGTTTTGGAATTATTGATAATTGATATGGCCTCGTCGGCCAGAGATGTAAATTATTAAAAGATAAAAATAAGATTGGAGATTTCTAATAACAAAAGAATTATTTACCTGCTTCATGATTATTGAGTTTGAAGTCTCCTTATAAAATCCATGATTTCTTACATTTTTGGTATTATATGATTGGAGCACTAGTAAGTGTCGAAGTCAACCTCTCGTCACTACTTCTTCGAGGTTAGACTGGATACTTACTGGGTACGCGTTGTTTTCGTACTCATACTACACTTGCTATGCATTTTTGTTGCACAGGAACGTGTATGTGTAGTGGCCTAGTTGGGCGCAACGGCATGCTTGACACGGGAACTTAGGTGAGTTGCATCTGTCGAGACGACCCGCAGCAAGCAGAGTCACCTTCAGTGTATTGTATATTCTTTTCTGTCCAATTTGTATTCCGGACAGTTATTGCATTACATTTTATTTCCTAAAAATTGCTTATGCACTTGTGACACTGGGTTCTGGGATGACTATGGGATTATTCAGTATTTAAATTTATTAAAGGCGTCATTATTTACTCGCTGAAGTTCATTATTTATCGTCTAATGTAAGGACAAGAAATAATTTCAAAAATACTAAAATGAGAATTTAATTAACTTCTTAGTGTTGGCTTGCGTGACAGTTGTGTCCGGCGCTGTCGATGCCCCTTTCTTCTCGCAAAATCGGGTTTATGACATTTGGGCGGACAACTCTTTTCCTTTTTGGAATCGGGTTTGCAATCTAGAAGAGTCGCCACCTAATGATTAAGTGCATTAGGACACTAAAAATGAATTTGATTTAGAAAACCAGAGGTTGGGTAAGGGCTTGAAATTATCTCGAGGGGAAGGTGTTAGGCACCCCTCAAGATCCACTAGTGTGGTTTCCGGCCATGCTACAATTGTGACTTTAAATACAAACAACAAGTAATCAAGCAAGCATTGTAAATACTAGGTAACTTTCACATAACAGTTGCAAATAAAAGAAGTACAAGAGGTTTAAAGAGTGCTGAAATTTGGAAGAAGGTAGTTTTATAATTAAAGAAAGATACACAAGTAAAGGAAAAGGGGTCAAATAACTGATGCAAGTAATTCAAAAAAAAAGTGAAAGAGGCGGAAGTTTGGGGAGAAATAGTACTGAAAATCAGACAATTAAAAGAGGGATTTTGCATAATAAGTACAAGTGATTGAAGTAAAAGAAGAAGTTAAAGAAACTGAAAACTAAACAACTTTAAAATTCTGGAATAAGAAAGTAAACAAGTAAAGAGGGAGGGGGATCCTAGGTTTGTAAATAACACGGATCACCCCACACAACACCCGGTAACCATTTATACACGTGGTGTTATCGCGTGGTCATCATATCCATGTCTGCCCTTACCCACCCCGTTAAGGTATTAAATTGCGAAATGGTCTCGTTATTTATTGCATGTTATTACTCGTCCCAATACTATCAGCCCCGGAGGTATTAGGGACTACTAGTCCTAAAGGGGAGGGAAAATTGGCTTTTAGAGTTTAAAAAGGACAAAAATCTAAGGCGACATTCAAAACATACATGACAAGTATGGGGAAGCACATAACAGACAAGGCTCAAACAAACCTCCTTAAAACTTAAAGAACATATAGTTTTAGCATGTCTTTCAGATACTGATTAGGTCTTTAATTAAACTTAAACGTTAGGGCGTGGCTGATTTATCACATATTTTCAGATAAGAAGTCCAAATTAGGCCTGCCCGCTGGTTGTAATTATAAAAGATTGGTGTAGTTAATTAATTACCTAATGGCTTGCCTAGGTGAGACCTATGGGCATGATATCTAGCAATGCGAAGTATACTGATTTTAAAGAAAGCAAACATACACTCTGTAGATGTTGAGTATCGAAATTGTTGATTTTAGGCTTGATTCAGATTCAGTTGATTACCCTTATAGACATGCTTTCTAGGCGTGATTGATTTTAAAACGTTTATAGAAACGCGAGAGTCCTATAGGCATGGTATCTATAATACGATTTTGTTATTTTAAACCTATAAACCGTTTGCCTAACGATAGATGCAAAATGCAGAATCTAAAAGATCCTATAGGCAGGTTATCTATACGATGCAAGAATGCAGAAGCCTATAGTCATGGTATCTATATCAGTGCAGAACCTCAAAGGCATGGTATCTATATATGCATAAGTGCAAAACTATAAGCAGGATTTCTATATGAAATGCATAAGTGCAGAACTATAGACAGGATTTCTATATGACATGCATAAGTCACTACTAGAAATTATCCCTATTGCAACAGTTATTTAGCAACGGTTATAGTACCGTTACAATAGACTAGCTACTGCCACGGTTATAACCGTCCTCGTAGCCTAACGAACCTATTGGTACCGTTATAAAAGAAAACCGTTGCAATAGTCATATAGCCGTTACCATAGATTACTCTATAGGGACAATACGTTAAACCGTCGCAATAGATTTATCTATTGGGACAGTTTCTTGAGAGAAAATGCTATAGGAACGGTTGCGGTTTCCCCCTAATTTTCCTTCTCTAATTTACTAAACCCGCGCTACATCTTTCAGTTCAACTTTTTTTTAATTAATATTTTTAATTTTGTATTCCTAATAATTGGTCTTTATTCAGAATGCTGTCACTTAAAGAATATCGAAAGCCAACACACGCCCTAATATTTTCCAACTCCAATTCCTCCGTCAAACCCAATCTCCAGCGAGCCTCCTCCTCTGGCCACACCTTCATCGAGCGCGCTTCTAGGTCTGTTGAGGTAAGCTCTAGTAGAGAAATTTATTTTCTTTCCTCTGTGTGTAGGCTCTAGATGAGAAATCTCAAGAGTATTTTCATATTTCTTCAAGTTTGTTGCTTTGGTTCTACTTCTAAATTATTTTGCTAAAGGCAAAATAACATCTCTCAACACTATAGTGTTTTCCCTAAGTTTGGGAATTTGGTCATATTAATAATCAAGAGATAAGCAACTAAATGTTGATGGCTGATGGTTCAAATTTTTCTATGAGAAATGGAGTTTCGATCTACTGGAATGGGCTTTGATTATGATTTATGAGGTTTGAGCTTAATTTCTATAGCTTGTTTGTTTGCTGAATAACTAGAACTGGTGTTTCTTATTATGATTGCTTGTAAATTGGAAAACGTCAAGCTAAGATTATTTAGAGGGAATGTGGTAAATAGAATTGAAAATGGAAGCTTGTCAAGAAATCCTTTTGAAAATTATGCTNAAAAATCCACTTGCCAAACATCGAATTGTTCTCTTTTGATCTCCCGTGGCCTGTACCGAATATACCCCCGACCTGATGTACTCCATGATATCGTGGAACCAAGGTTCACCATCAAGTTCTTCTTCCACCATGTTATAGTAAGCATGCTGATCACGGACCTGAATATGCAAAGGGTCAATATAAGCCTTATCTGGATGATGTAACATTGACGCCAGAGTAGCCAAGGCATCAACAACCTCATTATGGATCCTAGGGATATGCCTGAATTCTACTGATCTGAACTGCTGACAAGATCCTGCAGACATTGTCGATACGGTATGAGCTTCAAATCTCGAGTCTCCCATTCTCCCTGAATCTGGTGCACCAACAGATCTGAATCTCCCAAAACTAGCACTTCCTGGACTCCCATGTCCACAGCTAACCATAAACCCAAAATGCATGCTTTGTACTCAGCCATATTGTTGGAGCAATAGAAACGGAGCTGAGCTGTGACAGGGTAGTGGTGCCCTGTTTCAGAAATGAGCACAACTCCTATTCCAACACCTTTCATGTTAGCAGCCCCATCAAAGAAGAGTTTCCAACCGGGTTTTTCATCCCGCTCGACCTCATCAATATGCATTACCTCTTCAGCAGGAAAGTAAGTATTCAAAGGTTCATTTTTTTCATCCACCGGGTTCTCGGCCAAGTGATCGGCTAAAGCTTGGGCTTTCATCACTGTCTGAGTCACATAGACGATGTCAAACTCTGTGAGCAAAGTCTACCACATTACGAGTTTTCCTGTGGGCATTGGCTTCTGAAAGATATACTTCAAAGGATGTCAATGCCCCCTTTTTCTCGCGAAATCGGATTTATGACATTTGGGCGGACAACTCTTTTCCTTTTGGGAATTGGGTTTGCAATTTAGAAGAGTTGCCACCTAATGATTAAGTGCATTAGGACACTAAAAATGAATTTGATTTAGAAAACCAGAGGTTGGGTAAGGGCTTGAAATTATCTCGAGGGGAAGGTGTTAGGCACCCCTCAAGATCCACTAGTGTGGTTTCCGGCCATGCTACAATTGTGACTTTAAATACAAACAACAAGTAATCAAGCAAGCATTGTAAATACTAGGTAACTTTCACATAACAGTTGCAAATAAAAGAAGTACAAGAGGTTTAAAGAGTGCTGAAATTTGGAAGAAGGTAGTTTTATAATTAAAGAAAGATACACAAGTAAAGGAGAAGGGGTCAAATAATTAGTGCAAGTAAATCGAAAAAAAAGTGAAAGAGGCGGAAGTTTGGGGAGAAATAGTACTGAAAATCAGACAATTAAAAGAGAGATTTTTGCATAATAAGTGCAAGTGATTGAAGTAAAAGAAGAAGTTAAAGAAACTGAAAACTAAACAGCTTTAAAATTCTGGAAAAAGGAAGTAAACAAGTAAAGAGGGAGGGGGGTCCTAGGTTTATAAATAACACGAATCACTCCACACAACACCCGGTAACCATTTATACACGTGGTGTTATCGCGTGGTCATCATATCCATGTCTACCCTTACCCACCCCGTTAAGGAATTAATTCGCGGAATGGTCTCGTTACTTATTGCATGCTATTACCCGCCCCAATCCTATCAGCCCCGGAGGTATTAGGGACTACTAGTCCTAACGGGGAGGGAAAATTGGCTTTTAGAGTTTAAAAAGGACAAAAGTCTAAGGCGACATTCAAAACATACATGACAAGTACGGGAAAGCACATAACAGAAAAGGCTCAAACAAACCTCCTTAAAAAATAAAGAACATATAGTTTTAGCATGTCTTTCAGATACTGATTAGGTCTTTAATTAAACTTAAACGTTAAGGCGTGGCTGATTTATCACATATTTTCATATAAGAAGTCCAAATTAGGCCTGCCCGCTGGTTGTAATTATTAAATACTGGTGTAGTTAATTAATTACCTAATGGCTTTCCTAGGTGAGACCTATGGGCATGATATCTAGCAATGCGAAGTATACTGATTTTAAAGAAAGCAAACACACACTCTGCATGAGTATCGAAATTGTTGATTTTAGGCTTGATTCAGATTCAGTTGATTACCCTTATAGACATGCTTTCTAGGCGTGATTGATTTTTAAAACGTTTATAGAAACGCGAGAGTCCTATAGGCATGGTATCTATAATGCGACTTTGTTATTTTAAACCTATAAACCGTTTGCCTAACGATAGATGCAAAATGCAGAATTTAAAAGATCCTATAGGCAGGTTATCTATACGATGCAATAATGCAGAAGCCTATAGTAATGGTATCTATATGAGTGCAGAACCTCAAAGGCATGGTATCTATATATGCATAAGTGCAAAACTATAAGCAGGATTTCTATATGAAATGCATAAGTGCAGAACTATAGAAAGGATTTCTATATGACGTGCATAAGTGCAGAACTATAAGCAGGATTTCTATGTGAAATGCATAAGTGCAGAACTATAGACAGGATTTCTATATGACATGCATAAGTGAAGAACTATAAGCAGGATTTCTATATGATATGCATAGATGAAAAGCAGGATGAGATTGCAGGAATAAACACCTAAGAACATGATGTCTAACCACATGCAGTCCCCTTTTCACTATATACCCCCATAAGTTATTATAAATTATTACAACCCAGAATGAATAAGAAAAGTAAAATTACATCAGAAACTAAAGTACAACCAAGGAGAGACTAAATTAGACTCCCAAGTCTAGAACATGAAATAAACCAACTCCAAAGATCTGATTTCCAAAGCCTTTCTCATTTTTGGGTGTGTCAGAGTTCCCAGGAGCTTCATGAACTCTAGGCAGTGCTTACACCCAATTAAATTGCAGAATTGAATTAAAGTGCAGTGTGGAAGGGCCAGCCCTCAGATGTCCAAGTTCAGAGGGAACTCAAGGTCCCAAAGCAAGGCTCATAGGAGGGGGGCAAAACTTAGAAACTAGGAATGAGTGTAAGTGCAATAGAGGGGATTCTGGGAAGGCCATGGTAGGCTGGTGGTCATACCCAGCAATTAGGATTGCTGGCACGCCCCTGACCAGCCTGTTAGCCACATTTGTTAGGGAGTTAGATCCATTAAGGATCGGGTCCAAACATGAGCAGCAAATTGGATACTGCCATGCATGAACCTTAACTCAAACACATAGAGGGAATAAGGGTATAGGGATTCACAGCAGAAAACAGGTGCAAAGACAATAATATACAGATTAATCAATGAGCATGGACAGTAAAGTAAACAGGATTGCAGAAGCTGTAAATAAACACATTGGTGTGATGGCTGAAACTAAATTAGGACATGTCAGTTTCAAAAGTAAGTAGAGAAAAAGTAGTAGTAAAGCCCAAATTGCAAGCAAGCAGCCAGAAGAAACGCGGATGAGAATGTGAAAGTATTGAAATTGAGAGTGTGAGGTGAGTAGTGTAAGCTGAAGGTGTGTAAAAGTATTGAATTCGAAGTTGTCTTAAAGAGTATTTAATTGTGTGTCCTTGAAAGTGCAGAAGGGTAGTCCCCTTTTATAGTGCAGAAGGCAAGTAAGAAAAGGTAAGAAAATAGTTTTACAATCAATCACATAAAGTCTCCCTTTAGTTAAGGGATTCTGATTTCAAACGGGTAGAAGACAGTTAAGGAAAGAATTTGACTGAAATCTTTTCCAAAGTAACACAAAGAGGGTAAATACATAGGAGTTTATTTAAGGAAAAAAAAGTCCAGTGGTACACTGTTTTCGAAAATAAGGGAAGGGAACCAATTAAACAGTCAGTAAAATCAAAATCGCGGGCTTTGTTCGAATGAACCAAGTCAGGAAAAGAGAGGAAAGGGTTTTACTTAAGGAAAATCAATAACAATCAATCAAACCTTACTAAAAGGAATTCGGAATCAATCATAATTGGCAAAACCTTTTTGAATGAAGAATTTCTCATATATAAGGCACACAAATATCAAACAAGAGGGAGTTGTCATGCTGATTAGAAAAGACTATCATAGGAACAGTCATAAAAAAGGTTCAGGTCCAATTTATAGACTTAGAATGAGTCTGAGAGTTCAGGGTTTCAAAGTAGAACCCTAGTCCAAACACAAAATCAAACTTGCCAAAGAAACCGCCAAATTCTAGGGTTTTCACTCGAATCAGGCACAGAGATGAGAAGGCAAGCCATTGAAACAGACTCAGAGGTCTCTTTCAGAGACTCATAAGAGACCAACAAACATGATAGCAGGTTTGAAAGCATAAAGAACATGTTTGAGAAAAGCTTCGGAATTTAAGCAAGTTCAGCAGAGAGAAGAAGTGATGTAAACTTAAGAAACAATAAAGGAAGCATGCTTAGAACTCAAACAAAGTCAGGTAAAGCAAACAAAATTTAAGAACTCGGTAGGAAACACGTACAGTAGAAAAATACTGAAAATATAGCAAAGAACAGATAGAAGAACATAACAAAGATTAACATGCGAGCCTAGTCTAAAGGCACAGTAGAATACAAAGATATAGAAGAATCGTGTATAGTAGGAAGAAAACAGAAGAACAACACATGCGTGGTAGAGAAGGAAAACACACGAGCATAATATAGACAAACACACATAAAGAAAAGAATCAGAAAGATGTTTTGAAAACCTTTCAGAAACCCTAAATCGAAGAGAAACAATTTTGAAAGAAAAGATTGGGGAAAACACTTAAAAATCCAGTAGAACTCAAATATATCACAGATCTAAGAAACCAAACAAAGAAAAACCTCGAATAGCTTAGGATTTAGGAGAAACCCTAGAAATGAGAAAGGCTCGGAAGAAACTCCGATCTGGAGTCGGATGAGGTGGGAAATAGGCTCCTAATGCTTGAATACGCCTAAGCATGGCCGGAGAGGCCATAGAACCATAGATCTAAGAAGGTCTGAAAGAGAATCATCGAGGTCAGACCTCAAAGCTTTGAACACCCATGGTCTAATGGTGGAGGGGGGTGAGTACAGACCATCCATGGCCTGAGAAGCCATGGATTCCGGTGAAAGTACGGTGGAAAAGGGTCGGAGACGGTTAGGGTTCCTTCGAGAGAATTTTGGGAGTGGAGAGTATAAGGACGGCAGACTAAACGAAATGGGGGATTAGGGTGGGGTTGGTGAATTAAAATGGAAAGGGGTGATCCTGGCCGTTGATCAAAATGATCAACGGCCTGGATTGAAAGAAAATTCGGGTGGGCTAAACAAATGGGTTAAGGGGTTGGGTAAAATTGGAATTGGGCCGGTCCAATTGGGGTTAGGATTGGGTCAATTTGAGGGCTAAAATTGAAATGTAAATAGGTTGTAATTGCAAAGAAATGAGGCTAAATGTTAAATAGCCAGTTTTCCCTTTTTTTTTTAAAAAATAGTAAAAATGATTTTAAAAGCAAATTAAAAGTACTGAGTCAGTTAATAACACATAAATATTAATTTAAAAATACTGGAACCAATTTTTATAATTAAAATGCTATTAAACTTACAATAGGCTAGAATTGCAATTATATGCAATTTAGCTTTAAAATACCAAATAAATTTGTAAAAAATGTATAAAAAATTACCTTAACTATATTTTTTTATAAACATGAGAATAAAATAAATTATTCACCAAAATTGAGGATTTTGGGAATAATTACTGATTTTGTACTACTAAAATGGACAATAAATTAATTTTAAAAATATTTAAAAAGTTGGGGAAAAATACTAAAATCCTTAGGCATGCTTATATATGCATATATATGTTATTTTGAAAGTATTTTGAATATGTGAAAATATGCAGGAAAAAATTGGGTATCAACAGCTGCCCCTCTTTACCCGGGAAGGATGGAAGAGTTGTCGGGTAAAGATATGATGGCCAATTTTGACCGAACAGGATGGTTTGAAATGATTGACCGTGCTCTGGTTCCTGAGCTGCCTACATATCCCTGGTCTTACAGGAATCAGGTCGTCTGTAGTTCGGGATCCGTCGGCGGAACATACCGATGGAGATTTTCAAGAACGGACGAGATATTCGGGTTGGGGTGGTGGTTATGAGTTTAGTAGAGCTGCGGGAACCAAAGCGGGATCGCTTCTGCTGGGATGGTCGTTGCTTGCCGGTTTGCCTGCAAATAAATAATACGAGCGCATATATTGTGCATAAATTTAAACGTGATTGAAGTTCCCGTTGGACCATGAATGCTGTCTTTGGACGGTTAAGATGATGTCCTCAGACCATGACGTCCTGGGCCATGAAGCGTATAATAAAGGATTCGCCGGCTATGAAATGATGTTCTTGGGCTATGAGAATGATTCCTCCGAACCATGATGCCTTTGAATAATGCTATGCAAAAGAGAAAATGGGGTCCTCAGGCCATGGCATGGTGTTCTCGGGCTATGCAAATGGTGCCTCCGAATAATGACGCCCTTGGATAATTTGGCGGTCTTTTAGCCCATGAAATGCAAAAGGTTGTGATATTTCAGCCGATGCAAAATTTAAATGAGGTGGCGGTATTTCAGCCGATGCAGGATTTGAATGAAGTGGCGATATTTCAGCCATGCAAAGTGTAAATAAAATGGCGATCTTTCACCCGATGCAAGATTTAAATGAAGTGGCGATATTTCAGCCATGCAAAGTGTAAATAAAATGGCGATCTTTCATCCGCTGCAAGATTTAAATGAAGTGGCGATATTTCAGCCCTGTAAAATGTAAATAAAATGGCGATCTTTCAGCCGATGCGGATTTAAATGAAGTGGCGATATTTCAGCCATGCAAAGTGTAAATAAAATGGCGATCTTTCAGCCGATGGGGATTTAAATGAAGTGGCGATATTTCAGCCATGCAAAGTGTAAATAAAATGGCGATCTTTCAGCCGATGCGGATGGAGACAGAGCTTAGTCTCGGAAGGCAGAATAGGTAGCCTTATGCAATGCAGAGAAATGCAGATGGAGACAGAGTTTAATCTCGGAAGGCAGAAAGGTAGCCTTATGCAATGCAGAGAGATGCAGCTGGAGGCAGAGCTTAACCTCAGAAGGCAGAAAGGTAGCCTTATGCAATGTTGAGAAATGCAAATGGAGACAGGGCTTAGTCTCGGAAGGCAGAAAGGTATCCTTATGCAATGCAGAGAAATGCAGATGGAGACAGAGCTTAGTCTCGGAAGGCAGAAAGGTAGCCTTATGCAATGCAGAGAGATGCATATGGAGACAGAGCTTAGTCTCGGAAGGCAGAAAGGTAGCCTTATGCAATGCAGAGAGATGCAGATGGAGGTAGAGCTTAACCTTGGAAGGCAGAATAGTAGCCTTATGCAAAAGATGAAAGACGAATAGTAATAAAAGACTCTTAGCTGATAACTGACAACTGGTTGCTAATTGTGATATTGTGGCTGGTGGGGATATTGTATGCGGATAGCGGTTGTGAAGCGATAATTTCGAGAATCGTATTCCTGAGCAGTAGGAGTGCGTAATATATAAACTTGTGACTTGGGTGCCTGCATCCAAAGAAAAATCGTGAGTTTTGTAGAGGGGAAAGGTTAGTTCCGTGCCCCCGCTGACTTCGCTTGACCGGCTNTTTTGTTAGGTTGGTGTGTGTAGTTTTCTTAATATCGTCCTTATAGTTACTAATGTAGCTACGCGTAGTATATACATGTAAGAGGATACAAATTGTCTTGCTGTTTAGGTGATGTATTAATATTCGAAGATGTTAAGGCAGGTTATCTTGCTTAAAAAATAACAGATTGGAGAGTTGTTTGATTTGGTTCGTCTATTGCGGATTCTGGTTTGTTTTATGTTGCTTAAAGTACAGTAACTCATCTTGTGATTTCTGGATAGATCTTAGTTTTTGCATGGAAATTGTATCATGTTGTGATTGGAATAGTGTTATTTACAAATAATATTTTGAGTGTTGAAAATTTTGAGATAGTCGTATTTACAAAAGAAACTCTGCGAAAAAATTAAAGAATTTAGAGAGTTAAAAATTTTGGAGTTATCAAATTGGTCATTCAATTACTCTGTGATCAATTATCTTAAAAACATTGTTTAATTATTTCTGATTGTCTTTTGTAGGTGCAGTGATTGCGGATGAAAGTATTGACGAAGAAAACTGGCTAGCCCGTGCTATTTTTACCTTTTTATTATCATGTTTAAGGATGTTTTATTTAGAACTTTTTGTATGCAAACTCATCTATTTTGACTTTTGAATTGTTGATCAAACAATGTATTCATATTTTGTTTTGTATATGGATAATGTTAGTTGGATATTTTAATATTATTTTGTGGTTTATATAAGTTATGGTATAAAAAATATTTTGCCTCTATAGATAGCAGAAATTACATTTGTGAATTGTTGCAATAGAGAATATAACTGTTCCAATAGACCTAGAAAATAATAACAGTAGCCCCTAATAACTGTTGCGATATGTTAGAATATCCGTTGCAATAGGGTACTGATAATTGTTCCAATATATCACAAAATTTGTTGCAATATATCCTGAAAACCGTTGTAATAGACTTGAAAAAGCACTGGTATTATTATACAACAACGGTTTATAACCGTCCCAAAAACACAGAAAACCGTTCCCATAGATAGATCATGCTAGCAATTCCATAACCGTTACAATAACGCTATATGGAGACGGTTTTGAAACCGTTACATATAACCGTTCCAATAGACCTATTGTAACGCTGGATCTTGGAACGCGTCCAAATCCGTCCCAATAGCCCTACAGGAACGGTTAGTGTGTCTATTGAAACGATTTTGGAAGGGTTGCCATAGTTGTAATTTCTAGTAGTGAGTGCAGAACTATAAGCAGGATTCTATATGAGATTGCAGGAATAAACACCTAAGAACATGATGTCTACCCACATGCATACATGAGTGACCCTCCCCTTCTCACTATATACCCCCATAAGTCATTACAAATTATTATAACCCGAAATGAATAAAGGAAAGTAAAATTACATCAGAAATTAAAGCACAACCAAGGAGAGCCTAATTTACACTCCAAGTCTGAAACATGAAATAAACCAACTCCAAAGATCTGATCTCCAAAGCCTTTCTCATTTTTGGGTGTGTCAGAGTTCCCAGGAGCTTCATGAACTCCGGGCAGTGCTTACACCCAAATAAATTGCAGAATTGAATTAAAGTGCAGTGTGGAAGGGCCAGCCCTCAGATGTCCATGTTCAGAGGGAACTCAAGGTCCCAAAGCAAGGCTCATAGGAGGGGGGCAGAACTTAGAAACTAGGAATGAGTGTAAGTGCAATAGAGGGGATTCTGGGAAGGCCATGGCAGGCTGGTGGTCATACCCAGCAATTAGGAGTGCTGGCACACCCCTGGCCAGCCTGTTAGCCAAATTTGTTTGGGAGTTACGATCCATTAAGGATCGGGTCCAAACATGAGCAACAATTTGGATACTGCCATGCCTGAACCTTAACTCAAACACATAGAGGGAATAGGGGTATAGGGATTCACAACAGAAAACAGGTGCAAAGAGAATAATATACAGATTAATCAATGAGAATGGACAGTAAAGTAAACAGGATTGCAGAAGCTGTAAATAAACACATTGGTGTGATGGCTGAAACTAAATTAGGACATACCAGTTTCAGAAGTAAGTAGAGAAAAAGTAGTAGTAAAGCCCAAATTGCAAGCAAACAACCAGAAGAAACTCAGATGAGAATGTGAAAGTATTGAAATTGAGAGTGTGAGGTGAGTAGTGTAAGCTGAAGGTGTGTAAAAGTATTGAATTCGAAGTTGTCTTAAAGAGTATTCAATCATGTGTCCTTGAAAGTGCAGAAGGGTAGTCCCCTTTTATAGTGCAGAAGGCAAGTAAGAAAAGGTAAGAAAATAGTTTTACAATTTATCACATAAAGTCCCCCTTTAGTTAAGGGATTCTGATTTCAAACGGGTAGAAGACAGTTAAGGAAAGAATTTGACTGAAATCTTTTCCAAAGTAACACAAAGAGGGTAAATACATAGGAGTTTATTTAAGGGAAAAAAAGTCCAGTGGTACACGGTTTGTGAAAATAAGGAAATGGAACCAATTAAACAGTCAGTAAAATCAAAATCGCAGGCTTTGTTCGAATGAACCAAGTCAGGAAAAGAGAGGAAAGGGTTTTACTTAAGGAAAATCAATAAAAATCAATCAAACCTTACTAAAAGGAATTCGAAATCAATCATAATTGGCAAAACCTTTTTGAAAGAAGAATTTCTCATATATAAGGCACACAAATATCAAACAAGAAGGAGTTGTCATGCTGATTAGAAAAGACTATCATAGAAACAGTCATAAAAAAGGTTCAGGTCCAATTTATAGACTCAGAATGAGTCTGAGAGTTCAGGGTTTCANCTGACTTCGCTTGACCGGCTCTGCATATGGAGACAGAGCTTAGTCTCGGAAGGCAGAAAGGTAGCCTTATGCAATGCAGANGAAAGGCCGGACGGGTTAAATAAACGAGTTAAGGGGCTGGGTAAAATTGAAATTGGGCCGGTCCGATTGGGGGTTAGGATTAGGTCAATTGATGGCTAAAATTGAAATGTAAATTGGCTGTGATTGCAACGAAATGAGGCTAAATGTTAAATAGCCAGTTTTCCCTTTTATTTTATAAAAAAATAGTAAAATGATTTTAAAAGCAAACTAAAAGTACTGAGTCAGTTAATAACACATAAATATTAATTATAAAAATACTGGAACCAACTTCTATAATTAAAATGCTATTAAACTTAAAATAGGCTAGAATTGCAATTATATGCAATTTAGCTTTAAAATACCAAATAAATTTATAAAAAATGTATAAAAAAAAATTACCTTAACTATATTTTTGTATAAACATGGGAATAAAATAAATTATTCACCAAAATTGATGATTTTGGGAATAATTACTGATTTTGTACTGCTAAAATGGACAATAAATTGATTTTAAAGATCTTTAGAAAATTGGGAAAAATACTAAAATCCTTAGGCATGCTTATATATGCATATATATGTTTTTTTGAAAGTATTTTGTATATGTGAAAATATGCAGGGAAAAATTGGGTATCAACAGCTGCCCCTCTTTACTCGGGAAGGATGGAAGAGTTGTCGGGTAAAGATATGATGGCCAATTTTGACCGAACGGAATGGTTTGAAACGATTGACCGTGCTCTGGTTCCTGAGCTACCTACATATCCCTGGTCTTACAGGAATCATGCCGTCTGTAGTTCAGGATCCGTCGGCGGAACATGCCGATGGAGATTTTTCAAGAACGGATGAGATATTCGGGCTGGGGTGGTGGTTATGAGTTTAGTAGAGCTGCGGGAACCGAAGCGGGATCGCTTCTACTGGGATGGTCGTTGCTAGACGGTTTGCCTGCAAATAAACAATACGAGCGCATATATTGTGCATAAATTCAAACGTGATGCAAGTTCCCGCCAGACTATGAATGCTGTCTTTGGACCGTTAGGATGACGTCCTCGGACCATTATGTCCTAGGCCATAAAGCATATAATAAAGGGTTTGCAGGCTATGAAATGATGCTCTCGGGCTACGAGAGTGATGCCTCTGAGCGATGATGCCTTTGAATAATGATATGCAAGAGACAAAGGAGTCCTCAGGCCATGGCATGGCGTTCTCGGGCTATGAAGATGGTGCCTCCGAACAATGACGTCCTTGGATAATTTGGCAATCTTTCAGCCCATGAAATGCAAAAGGTGGCGATATTTCAGCCGATGCAAAATTTAAATGAGGTGGCGGTATTTCAGCCGATGCAGGATTTGAATGAAGTGGCGATATTTCAGCCATGCACAGTGTAAATAAAATGGTGATCTTTCAGCCGATGCAAGATTTAAATGAAGTGGCGATATTTCAGCCATGCAAAGTGTAAATAAAATGGCGATCTTTCAGCCGATGCAAGATTTAAATGAAGTGGCGATATTTCAGCCATGCAAACTGTAAATAAAATGGCGATCTTTTAGCCGTTGCGGATGGAGACAAAGCTTAGTCTCAGAAGGCAGAATAGTAGCATTATGCAATGCAGGAAATGCAAATGGAGGTAGAGCTTAACCTCGGAAGGTAGAATAGTAGCCTTATGCAATGCAGGAAATGCAAATGGAGGTAGAGCTTAACCTCGGAAGGCAGAATAGTAGCCTTATGCAATGCAGGAAATGCAAATGAAGGTAGAGCTTAACCTCGGAAGGCAGAATAGTAGCCTTGTGCAATGCAGGAAATGCAAATGGAGGTAGAGCTTAACCTCGGAAGGCAGAATAGTAGCCTTATGCAAAACATGAAAGACGAATAGTAATAAAAGACTCTTAGCTGATAACTGACATCTGGTTGCTGATTGTGATATTGTGGCTGCTAGGGATATTGTATGCGGATAGCGGTTGTGAAGCGATAATTTCGAGAATCGTATTCTTGAGCAGTAGGAGTGCGTAATATATAATCTTGTGACTTGGGTGCCTGCATCCAAAGAAAAATCGTGAGTTTTGTAGAGGGGAAAGGTTAGTTCCGTGCCCCCGCTGACTTCGCTTGACCGGCTCGGCTTCTGATTTGGTGATACTGTGGGTATCCCTGGGGTAGCGTTGCTAAACAAAACAATTCTGATGATAAACATGCATGAATTTGTTAAAGATATGGCATAACGTATATATTTAAGAAATAGTTTTAGATGAACCGACGATTGCGACGTGGTTCAGGACATTGCAACCTCTCCTGCTACGGAATTTTGAGGGTCCTCCTCAAAATTCTGCCCCAGTTTACTGGGCTGCTGCTTCTGACGGTCGCTTGCGATGATCGGCTGAAGTTACTTCGGAATTTTGAGGGTCCTCCTCAAAATTCTGCCCCAGTTTCCAATTGCGGGGGAAATGAAAATCTTATTGAATTGTGACCGAACCCATAAGGTTGCCTACGTATCCCCTCATAAACGGGAATCAGGTCAGACGTAGTTCAAATTACATCATAAATAAAATCAAAAATGGTTACACATAGTATCGCTTCACTGCATCTGAATTGATCGGCTTCGGCCAAACTTCTCCGTCCATTTCTGCAAGTATGAGGGCTCCTCCTGTTAGAACCCGGTGAACCATGTACGGACCCCGCCAGTTGGGAGAGAACTTCCCTTTGGCCTCATCCTGATGCGGGAAAATCTTCTTCAACACCGGTTGCCTCGGTGTAAACTGTCTTGGTTTGACTCTCTTGTTGAAGGCTCGGGACATTCTGTTCTGGTAAAGCTGACCGTGGCAAACTGCATTCATTCTTTTTCCATCTATAAGAGCTAACTGCTCGTAGCGACTCTTTACCCATTCTGCATCGTCGAGTTCTGTTTCCTGTATGATCCTCAAGGAAGGAATTTCTACCTCAGCGGGAATGACCGCCTCTGTACCATAAACCAGCATGTAGGGAGTTGCCCCGGTTGATGTGCGGACAGTGGTGCGGTACCCCAATAAAGCAAATGATAATTTCTCATGCCACTGCTTATGCTTTTCTATCATCTTCCTTAGAATTTTCTTGATGTTCTTGTTGGCGGCTTCTACGGCTCCATTCATCTGAGGCCTGTAAGCTGTGGAATTCTTGTGTTCGATCTTGAAGGTTTCACACATAGTCCTCATCAAGTCACTGTTGAGGTTGGAACCATTATCAGTAATGATTGATTCTGGAATCCCGAATCGACAAACAATACGGTCACGGACGAAGTCTGCCACGACTTTCTTAGTCACTGCTCTGTAANNNNAGTTTGTCTCAGAGTAAGGTAAGTAACAGTTATAAATATTGTCCTAAGGGTATGAAACCCCGAATTTTATGTTATGTGATTATTTTGGAGGTGACACACATGCTAGGTGACGGGCGTATGGGTGTGTGGGCGTGCACCGTGGGAATTGTGACTTGGTCCGTTCCGTGAAACTGTAAAGTTGAATAACTTGCTATTAGTTATATGCTCTCTATGTGTTATAGAAATTTGACTGTAAATCGGGTTAGAACCATGTTTAGGCTATGTGTCGGTACTGTTGGGACCCACAGAGGCCGCGTTACATATTGAATTGCCTGCTAAATGCTATTTGTACTCAATCGTAGTTTTTACTCGCATATCATATCTCAATCTCTATTATTCTTATTGATACATCATGTTATTGCTATTTGAGCTGATTTTCCTGATTTATGAGAGCCCGAGAGACTGGAGAGATTGATGACTGAGTGAGGCCGAGGGCCTGATTGTGAGGATATTTATGGGATCGGGCTGCACGCCGTAGCATGTTTCATTGATTTATGGCATGATTGGCTTGATATAGTGCTTGGGCTGTAGGAGCCCCTCCGGAGTCTTTACATACCCCAAATGAGCGCAGGTACCTACTGAGTGCCGAGTGTCGGGTGCTGAATGATCGTGAGGAATGAGTGACTGTGAGGAATGAGTGATTGTGAGGTTGGAGTGAATGAGAGGACTGAGTGAATGTTGCCTTGAGAGGTTGTATATGATTCATTATTGTTCCACATAGTTGCCTTATTCACTGTTTTGAAAACTTCTGAAAGATATCTTTATACGATTTTACTTGAACTTGGCATAAACAAATTGATTTGATTTGACTTGATTTACCGGATTTGGGAAGCATGTCTATTTTCCTTGCTCAGACTACTGAAAATGCATTATAACTTTGTAGTTCCTCACTATCTTTCAGTTCCTTATTTATTATTGTTACTTACTGAGTTGGTTGTACTCACGTTACACTCTGCACTTCATAGGTAGATCCGGGAGTTTCTGGACGCGGAGGGTGTTGATAGTTCTCGTAGCTGACCGTTGGAGATAGCGAGGTAACTGCGTGGCGTTCGCAGACCTTGGTTTCTTCTTCCTTATCTTTTCTTTCGTTGTATTTGGATTCAGGCTATGATAGTCATTCATTTCCAAACTAGATGTGTTTAGATGCTTATGACTTAATGACACTCCGATGTTGGGGCTATTTTCCACACTTGTATTTTGAGTTTAATCCCTGTTTTTCGAAAACTACACTTTACTTACGAACATTTGATTTATCTTTCTGTGCAATAATGGAAGTATTTTGAAAATGTTGGCTTGCCTAGTACCATCGATAGGTGCCATCACGTCAGGTTAGGATTTGGGTCGTGACACTAAGAATAAATGAATACAAGAATAGTAATAACAACAGTAATATAATAAGTAATGGAAGCGAGTGACATAACAAAGTAATAAAGAACTAAGAATAAAAGAATACAAGAATAGTACTAGTACTACTGGTAAACGCACAGCTACCTGTCAACCCACCACCTTAATTCTCGACCTCCGCACCTTCCTATCACTATTCATGTCCTCAGTTAGGTGCAGCAATGACATGTCCTGCCTAATCACCTCTCCCCAATACTTCTTTGGCCTACCTCTGCCCTTCCTCAAGCCCGCCACGGTCAACCTCTCACACCTCCTGACCGGGGCATCTATGTCTCTCCTCTTCACATGACCAAACAATCGCAGCCTCGATTCCCACAACTTGTCTTCCACAGATACCACTCCCACCTTGTCCCTAATAACTTCATTCCTAATCCTGTCTTTCCTGGTATGCCCACATATCCATCTCAACATCCTCATTTCAGCTACATTCGTCTTTTGGACATGGGACTTCTTGACGGTCCAACACTCAGTTCCATACAACATAGCCGGTCTAACCACCACCCTGTAAAATTTGATGTCTAGGCGGCACATTCTTATCGCATAAAACCCCCGAAGCTAGCCTCCATCTCATCCACCCTGCTCCAATGCGGTGAGTAATATCCTCATCAATCTCCCCATTTCCTTGGATTATAGACCCAAGATACTTGAAACTATCTCTCTTGGGAATGACTGGAGTATCAATCTTCACTTCCACTTCTTCTTCATGCCTCTCATCACTGAACTTGCACTCGATGTATTCGGTTTTCGACCTACTCAACATGAAACCTTTGGACTCCAGCATTTGTCTCCAAACTTCCAACCTAGCGTTAACACCCCCTCGTGTCTCGTCAATCAGTACTATGTCATCAGCAAGTAACATACACCATGACACTCTCCCTTGTATGTGTTGTGTCAGCACATCCAATGCTAGGGCAAACAAAAATTGACTAAGGGTTGATCCTTGATGCAACCCCATCTCCACAGGGAAATGTTCCGAGTCTCCTCTCGTAGTCCTCACACGAGTATTAGCACCTTCATACATGTCCTTAATCACCCTAATGTACGCTACCAGGACTTCGCTAACCTCTAAACATCTCCATAGCACCTCCCTCGGGACTTTGTCATAAGCCTTCTCAAGGTCAATGAACACCATGTGCAAGTCATTTTTCCTCTCTGTATACTGCTCCACCAATCGTCTCACTAGATGAATGGCTTCTGTATTTGACCGTCCCGGCATAAATACAAACTAGTTCTCCGAGATAGACATACTTGTCCTCACTCTCCTCTCCACAACCCTCTCCCAAACTTTCATAGTGTGACTCAATAGCTTGATACCCCTATAGTTATTGCAGTTCTGGATATCACCTTTATTTTTTTAACAACGGAATCATCAAACTCCACCGCCAATCTTCGGGCATATTCTTCGTCCTGAAAATGACGTTAAACAAGTTAGTAAGCCACTCCAAGCCCACCCTACCCGCTTCTTTCCAAAGTTTCACCGGGATCTCATTAGGCCCAGTCGCCTTACCCCTGCTCATCTTCTATATTGTAACCTCAACCTCCTCACACTTAATACGCCTACAAATTAAAACCTAAAATCACTCCGACTCTCTGAGTTCTCCAACTTACCTAGCACGATGTTCCTATCCCCTTCCTCGTTCAAGAGTCTATGGTAGTACTCATGTATCTACGCCTGATATACGCCTCTTCCACCAATACCTTACCATCTTCGTCTTTGATGCACCTCACTCGATCCAGGTTCCGAGCCTTCCTCTCCCTAATCTTGGCTAACTTGTACAGCTTCCTATCCCCTCTTTTACCCCCAAGATCCTCATATAATTGTTCAAAGGCTATAGTCTTAGCCGTCGTGACCGTGCTATTTGCCTCTCTCCTTGCCTTCTTATAACACTCCTTACACGTCCTCTGCTCATCCTCGTCCGTGCTCTCCACTAGCTTCAAATATGCCGCTTTCTTAACTTCCTTTTTTTCTTGGACCTCCTCATTCCACCACCAGTCCCCTTTGTGGCCACCTGAGTAACCCTTCGAGACCCCTAACACCTCCCTAGCAGCTTCCCTAATGCAGTTTGCTATCGTGGTCCACATACTACTCGCGTCTCTACTACTCCTCCAGGCCCCCATAGCCAGTAGCTTCTCCCCCAACTCCTGGGCCTTTCCCTTAGTCAAGGCTCCCCACTTGATCTTAGGTTAGCCGTACCCCGTTCTCTTCTTCCTTGTGCACTTGACCTCCAAGTCCATGACCAAGAGCATATGCTGTATTGATAGACACTCACTCGGGATAACTTTGCAGTCAGTGCAAAGGCCCCTATCACCTCTCCTGAGGAGAAGATAATCAATCTGAGTTTCGGCAACCTTACTCCGAAAAGTGACCAAGTGGTCCTTCCTCTTCTGAAAACCCGTGTTAGCTAGCACGAAGTCAAAAGCTTTGGAAAAGTCCAACAACAAAGCACCGCCCTCGTTTCTAACCCCGAAATTGTACCCACCATGTACCTCGTTATAACCCCTAGTCGTCTCCCCGACATGACTATTAAAATCACCCCCTATGAAAATCTTCTCAGACTAAGGAATACCACGCAAACCTCGTCTAAATCTTCCCAGAAGCATCTTTTGATCTCCTCGCTCAGTCCCGCTTGAGGCACGTAAGCACTAATCACGTTAAAAGTGAACCCACTAACCACTAGCTTAATAGTCAACAGCCTATCATTCACCCTCCTAACCTCCACCACTAACTCCTTGAGATCCCGATCAACCAAAATTCCTAGCCCGTTCTTTCCCCCCAACATCCCTCAAATACCATAGCTTATACCCATTAACATCCCGATCCATCGTACCCCCATCTAGTCTCCTGGACACATGCTACTTCCTCTTCTGGAGAATCTTCCCCAACTCTATCGACATACCCATCAATGTCCCTATGTTCCAGGATCCAACTCTCAACCTTGTGCAAGCCTTACCCTCCTTGCCACCCATGCACCCCGCCCCTCAACCTACCCGAGTACATGACCTCACACTACCATCGCTCAGAATAGCCACTACACCAGCAAATACCAAGGGATATAAACTAAACCTTAACTACTACAAATGCAGACAAGTAGGCAAAGTGTAAAGCAGGCAAAGCTTAAATATAGGGTGAAATGTAATGTAAGTTACGCACGCACGAGACATTGGTGACACAACTAATGGCATATTAATGCAAGCAAGCCGAAGAAAATATAATAATCAAGGATAAAAGGCAGCCGACAAATATTAACCCGCAAAATAGCAAATTCTAAGCAAGAATGGTTGAACCTGGAGTCCCGACGGGTGCCGAGAATGGTGTTGTCCACAGCAGCTATGTTTTGGAAGTTCCCGCGCGCTACGCCCGAGGTTCGGCGGAAAATCGTCTCTGTGTAAAAATCCCTAGTGCCGCTGCTAGGTCTAGGAATTTGACCAGCAGCAACAAAGAAAGGAAAAGGGGAAAGAGGAGACGGGGAGGAAGTTGAAGATAACGGGTGCCGCCAAAGTTGCCGCCGCCGCTAGGGCCAGGGCAGTGCGGAATCTCCTCTGGAAAGAAGGGGGAAAAGGGGGGGAAGAAGGAAGAAGAAGAGAAGGAAAGGATAGAGGGCGGGAGATGGAGGAGGGGCGGATCTGGAGATACAGAAGAGAAAAGAGGGGGGAAAGAAGAGTAAAAGAAAACAAGGAGAGTATAGAGAAGAATAGAAAGCAGGGGGTGGGGGGCTTAATAAAAGTATATAATAAATAGCCGATATTTTAAATTTAATATTAAATTACTTAAATAATACGTAACAATTTTCATAAGAGCATAGCAAATTTCTTTTAATAATTTTATTAAATCACTTGAATAATACGTAATAATTTTCATAAGAGCATGATAAATTTCTTTGAATAATTTCTCATAAATCAAAAGTACTGGAGTGAAAAATAAATAAATGAGTATGTTCTAGTAGAATATAGATGAAAGTTGGAAAATTAAAAAAGATATAATGCCAGGCTTATTGCTGAATAAAAACAAAAATGTCAAACTTGTTAGTGCTTTATTTTGAGTTTGATAAAGTAAAATATGTAAACTTAAATTATTTAATTTAGTATAAATAAACAAATTGTGCTACTTTTTGTGCACTTCTAAAGCAAACATAGAACATATTAAAATTTTAATAAAGCATTTGAATACTTTTGCACAATTTTTCAGGTTAACTAAACAAATCAAATATTAATCATTTCAAAGAGCTTATATTATAATTCAAATTAATAACTCAAACATATTATTTAATAATACAAATATATATAATTTTTTTTAATTATTCATATTCATTGAAATAGGCTATATGAGTGACACATATTTTTTGAACTAAAAAAAGAGGACATATTTCGACCCATACAAATATGCGCTCAGCTATTAGAATTCGTTTAAAGATAAAGCAAACTGCCTTAAAGCAATAATTTCTAAATGGAAATTGACGGTCTCAAAGCATAATTTTCTTACTAACAAAAATAACCTCAAAACGGTCGAATTACAAGTAGTGGCCCAGAGGCTAGAGGGTTGGGTGTTCTTGGAATTTCATAACTGAGAGAGCTAACTGATAGCTGTTAGATTGAATAAGCCCTTAATTTGGCCATTGATGATCTTCAATTGAACGGTGAAAAAAATTATCTTTAATTGAACAGTAAAGATTCTGATAACCAATTGTGATTTCTTTCACAAAAAAGAGTTGGACCGTAATGGGTTGAATATGTTTATTTTAGATGGTTTCTTGTAATAATGTGTTTAATTTATGTGTTATGGTTTTGAGTTTGCTCTGTTAGGGTTTCCTGAGTTGTCTTTTTTGTGTTAGGGTTTCGTGTTTGCTTAAATTGGCAAACACTTATTGATATGTATCTTTTGAGTTATATATTGTGTTTTTATGTTCTTTTTTTTGTTTGGATGTGGATTTTCCCCCAAAAAAATTCAGTCTCTTCCCTGCTCCTTTATTAATAAATGGGTTGCTGATTTAGGGTTTAGAGGTAGAATTGTACATCTGTGGTAAAGGGTACCGATTTTCAAAGATGGAGTTATGGTTTAGGGTTTCAAAGGATTGTGGTCCCGATTTCATTTCTTGTTTCTTTATTGGTAAAAAGGGATTCATACCATGAAAACTGATATGGTTTTATTGGTTTTGTTTCTTGAATTATTATGGTCCCCAATTTGATATGCATGAGACTTGAAAATTATGGACAAGTGAGAGTATAATGTTCTTTTAATGTAGTTTTCATGTTTCTTTATTGAGGGGAACACTGAATGTGTTACTTTATTCTGTGGATCCCCATATAAGACTTTTTTTTTGTTCATAAAATAAGTGGGGCAACACTGTTTCTTTTCTTTCTTTTGTAAAGTTCTGGTTTTGTGCTCCATTTCTATTTTTTGTGCTTATTTTTTGGGTGTGTTTATTCTGGTTTATTATGGTTCTTTTCTGGCCTTTGGTGCTACTTTTCTGACTTTTTCTACTTCAACTTATTGATATGCTCATTACTTGTTTAATTGTTGCTTGAATGATATTTAACTGTTTTCTTTTGGTTGTTTGCAAATTATTAAGATTGTTAAGCTAGACTTGTCTTTTACTACGGTGGTGAGTCGATTAGGAAGCCACGACTTCTATATTCTAGGCTTATGCACATTTGGAAAGGTTAAGATGTTGATCTCTTATCTTTTATAGATTTGGTTAATGAATACAATATTAAGCTAGGGCTTGTCGTGATTCAATAATTGCTAATAACTGACCCTTATGGAAAATATTATGAAATGGAAGGGGATGAAGGTATTAGGACATTATTGTATCTAGTCACTGACCAGTTCAATTTTATCAACCTGTTTGCTGTAGGAAATATTGGGTTCTCTGTTGGTGTTCATAATAAAGTCCAGCACATTGAGTCATACACAGTAGTACATGAGGCAGCCAATGATTGTAGCTCACGTGACAGTGGGTAACACTATGATAAGCCTCAAAGTTATAAAAACTTATTCCATGAGGGACAAAAGTAACAAATTGAAAACTTAGTAATTGTCTGTTGACAATTACTCATGTATTGGACAGTTTTATCTGGAGAAAGAAGGAAGCAGCAGGGAGAAAATATTCAATAGAAATTAAAGAATCATTGTGAGAATTCTAGCCTCTCGAATGTCTAGAAATTTGATGTCTCGTAATCTTAGTAATATTTATTTTGGCTCTGTGCCGCTAGTATTGATTTCAGTCATTTTCTATTCAGTCTAGAATGTTATATGCAGTAATTTAGGAGTTATCAGTGTTGGAGTAGTTATTCTCAGACTTTGTTGAAGTAGATTTTGTATTTTTCAGTGTAATACATTAGTATTTCTTCCTGTTAATTTCTATTTTTGCAGCAAACTCTATCAATTTGGTATCAGAGCGGTGACGTACGGGCATGGTAAGGAGTAAAATTGAGGGACGAGTAGAGCAAGTGGAAACTAATTTGATTGGGGTAAGAGAAGATGTTAGAAGGCTGGAAGGATGATTCCAAGAAATGAGAGAGTCTCTTGCGAGAATTGAAGCACAAGGGAGAACTGTGATTGCAGAAGTATCCCCTTCTCAAACCAGAACTTTGGGAAGCCAAGAAGAGGAAAGTAATGTTAACTTGGCTGGAGAAAAAGATGGGAAGAAATTTCGAAAACTACAACTACCGGTTTTCAAAGAAGAGGACCTTATGGGATAGGTTTTTAGAGTGGAACAATACTTTACAGTGAATGAAGTTTCTGAAGCAGAAAGATTGCAGGCAGTCGGTGTTTGTTTAGAAGGAAAATCCTTAAATTGGTATTATTGGTTAGAGTCTAGACAACTAGTTCTAACCTGGGAAGTCCTCAAAAGAGAGCTACTGAACCGATTTCATCATTTGCAAAAGAGCAACCAGTTAAGCAGAACACCATTGTTGTAGCATTTCGTGAAGAATTTGAGAAGGTGACAGGTTCTATGAGGGAGGAATCTGATGGACTGTTATCTGGAGTGTTTTTGAATGGTCTTAAAGAGGAAATCTGAGCAGAAGTGATGTTTTTGCAGTCTCAAACATTAAGGGAGATAATGGAGATGGCTCAAAAGGTAGAGGATCGAAATTCTATTTTTGAGCAAGTTCGGGTGTTTAATTCTGAACCAAATAGAGGCAGTTCAAGCAACAAACAAGTTAGATTTAGACCCAATTACTCTCGGGTCACAAACATACTTGAAGCACGTGATTCAAGAGCTGGAGCAGTAGTACGCAACATTGATTCGCAATTGCATGCTTCAGCAAAGCCAACTAGCTTCAACGTTTCTTCTACAGCAAAATTTGAGGGGCGATTCAGAAGGTTGTTTGATTCATAAATTGGAGTTAGGGTTATGTTTCAGATGTGATGAAAAATTTGGCCCTAACCATCGTTGTAAGAATAAGCAACTTAACCTCATGATTGTTTCAGAGGCACCTAACACAGAGGAAGAGGAAACAAAAGAATTCTTTGAGGTCGCCGGAGAGGTTGCAAATGAAGAAGAACAAAAGGCTACTATAATGGTATTGAATATGAATTCGGTTGTGGGCCTTACTAGAGAAAGAAAAATGAAACTTGTGGGAAAAATTCATGGGCAAGACGTGATAGTTTTGGTGGACAGCGGAGCTACCAATAATTTTATATCGTCCAGCCTTGCTCGTCATATGCAATTACCTATTCAGAAGACCAGCAAATTTGAAGTAACAGTTGGTAATGGTCAACAAGTCAGTGGGAATGAAGTATGCAAATGGGTGAGGTTGGACGTGCAGGGAGTAAAAATTCACCAATAATATTTTCTATTCGAATTAATTGGAACTGATGTGGTATTGGGGATGGAATGGTTAGCCACTTTGGATGAGATGAGGGTAAACTGAAAACTTCTTACCATAAAATTTGAAGATGGAGGAAGAATGGTGTTGCTTTGGGGGGGTCCAGGTATGGTTTAGACAGTTTTGTCATTAAAAGCTATGAACAATTTGCTAAAGAAAGGGAACCAAAGAGTATGGATTGAGTTGAACCAGGTAGTACAACATGAAGGTGAAACAACTATAACATCAAAGGAGAATGAGGAGTTATTATCTAATTATCCAGAAGTATGTGAGCAAGCTTCGGGTCTACCACCACGTCGTTCTCGGGATCATGCTATTACTATTAAGTCCGAAACACAACCACCAAACATTCGTCCATATCGATATCCTCATTCTCAAAAAGCTGAGATCAAGAGTTTGGTCAAAGAGATGATGGATGTTGGAATCATTAGGGCTAGTAGTAGTCCATATTCTAGTGCGGTATTACTTGTTAAGAAAAAGGATGGAAGTTGGCATTTTTGCGTGGATTATTGGGCTCTTAACGACATCACAGTCCCTGACAAAATTCCTATACTATGCATTGATGAGCTAGGGGGAGCCACCATATTTACCAAGTTGGATATCAAGTCGGGATATCATCATATTCGCATTAAAGCTGGAGATGAAGCGAAAACAACTTTCCGCAACCATGAGGGACATTATGAGTTCATGGTCATGCCATTCATCTTCACCAATGCACCCTCGACTTTTCAGTCATTGATGAATCATATTTTCAAGGATCATTTGCAGAAATTTATTTTAGTATTCTTTTATGATATTTTGATTTGCAGTAAAGACTATGCTTCTCATCTTCAACATTTGAAGGTTGCTTTAGATATTCTCAAACAGAACCAACTGGTAATCAACAAGAAGAAGTGCGTGTTTGGGCAGCTTAAACTTCAATACTTAGGCCATATCATCTCCTCTGAAGGAGTGGAGGCAGATCCCTCCAAGATTGAGAGTATGATATTTTCGCCAGTTCCTAGAGATATCAAGTCTTTGCGGGGATTTTTGAGACTCACTGGGTACTACCGAAAGTTTGTCAAAGACTATGGTAAGATTGCTGCCCCATCAAGAGAATAATTGAAGAAAAATGCTTTTTTGTGAGAGGAACGAGCTCAATAAGCATTTGAGGCATTGAAGTTGGCTATGACTCAAGTAACCGTCTTGGCGATGCCAAATTTTTCTCAATCTTTCGTAATTGAAGTTGATGCTTCGAAATTTGGTATTGGTGCATTTTTAATGCAAAAGGGTAAACCTATTGCATATTTCAGTAGAATGCTTTCTTCTAGAGCAAGACAATGCTCGGTATATGAATGGGAGCTAATGGCCATTGTATTGGCCGTCAAGAGATGGAATCACTACTTCATGGGTCATCATTTCATTAGTAAACTGACCAGAAAGCCATTAAATTTTTGCTGGAACAACGAGTTATGGATGAGAATCAACAGAAATGGGTTTCCAAACTCATGGGTTATAAGTTTGAGATCAAGTACAAATCGGGTGCTGAAAATAGAGTGGTTGACGCACTGTCCAGACGCGGAGAATCTGCAGAGTTATATGCCTTTTCGGTTTGGAAGTATGAAGACAAGGAGGAATAGGACCAAGAAGTAAAAAGCGACAGTAAAATGGCTTCTATCTTGCAAAGGTTAATTATAGGTTAGCAAACAGACGGCAAATACAGCTTGAAGAATGGATGTCTATTGTTCAAGGGACGTTTGGTTTTGCCAAAAGGATCATCCAGAATCCCAGGGTTGTTGAAGGGATTTCATTCTTCTCTGATAGGTGGCCATTCGGGGTATCTTCGCACATATAAGAGGCTGTCTGGAAATATTTACTGGGAAGGTATGAAAAGGGATGTGCAAGACTACGTTGCCAAGTGTGAAATTTGTCAAAAGAATAAGTCTCAAACTTTGAGTCCAGCTGGATTACTTCAACCTTTACCTATACCTCAACATGTGTGGGAATATGTAAGTATGGATTTCATTACTGGTCTTCCTAAATCCCATAAGTTTGACACTATAGTGGTTGTGGTAGACCGTCTTACTAAGTACTCACACTTTATCTCACTTTCTCATCCTTTTAATGCTAGATATGTGGCTCCTGTTTTTGCTAAGGAAGTGGTTAAGTTGCATGGTATTCCTAAATCTATTGTGTCTAATCGTGACCGTGTGTTCATTAGCAAGTTTTGGAGCAAGTTGTTTAAAATAGTAGGAACTACATTACGCTATAGCATCGCATAACATCCAGAGACTGATGGGAAAATGTAAATGGTGAATAGGAGTTTGGAGGCATATCTTCGTTGTATCACTGGAGAATATCCTAAGCAATGGTTTCATTGGCTAGCTTGGGCTGAATATTGGTTTAATACGTCCTTTAACGGATCTACTGGCATGACACCCTTTAAAGCATTATATGGGAGGGATCCACCATCTATTTTTCTCATGGATGACACTACTTCTACAATGGAAAAAGAAAAAGTAAGTGAACAAGTTCGTACTAGAAATTTGATCTTAACTAAGCTCAAAAACCATCTAATACAGGCACAACAAAGAATGAAGAATCAAGTTCATTAACATCGCAGGGAAGTGAATTTTGAGGCTGGAGAAATGGTGTATCTCAAACTACAGCCATACAAACTACATTCTCTAGATAAGAAGATTAATGAAAAACTCGGTCCCCGTTTTTATGGCCCTTTCAAGATTCTAGAGAAGATTGGTCCCGTAGCTTATCGGTTGGAGTTACCAGTTAGAGCACACATTCACTCAGTATTTCATGTTTCACAGTTGAGACAATGCTTGCAACCAACTACACCTACTTAAGACCTACCTTCCACTCATACAACAGAATTGGAGCTTCAAGTTGAACCTGAAGCAGTGAGGCAGATCAGGAAGCTACTTAATGATAAATGGGAGGTGTTAATCGAGTGGAAAAACCTACCTGAATTCGAGAACACTTGGGAGGACTATGCAGTCATTGATCTACAATTTCCTGAATCTCACCTTGAGGACAAGGTGACTCGTATAGGGGAGGGTAATGATAAGCCTCAAGTTATAAAAACTTATTCGAGGAGGGCCAAAAGTAACAAATTGAAAACTTAGTAACTATGATGTATTGGGAAGTTTTATTTGGAGGAAGAAGGAAGCAGTAGGGGGGAAAATAAAGAATCCTTGGGAGAGTTCTAGCCTCTCGAATGTCTAGAAATTTCATGTCTCGTAATCTTTCTAAAATGTATTTTGGCTCTGTGTCGCTAGTATTGATTTCGGTCATTTTCTGTTCAGTCTAGAATGATATATGCTGTAATTTAGGAGTTATCAGTGTTGGAGTGGTTATTCTCAGACTTTATTGAAGTAGATTCTATGTTTTTCAGTGTAATACATTAGTATTTCTTCCTATTATTTTCTATTTGTGCAGTAAACTCTATCACAGTAACAATGAACATGACTGTAACGACCCGACCGGTCGTTTTGAGCTTTTGCACTTTGATCGCCAGTTCCCGGGCATGACTTGCCCCGTGTAATGTATTATGACTGATGTAGATCGTTGGTTTTGGTTTTCAGGAAAATCGGGATGAATTTGAAGGAACAGTCTCAGTTGAAAGCTTTGAATTTGAAAGGTTTGACCAAGGGTTGACTTATTTGTATATGAGCACGGATCAGAATTTTTATGATTTGGTTAGCTTCGTGGGGTGATTTATGACTTAGGGGCGCGATCGGAATGCATTTTGGAAGTCCGTGGAAGGAATTGGCTTGAATTGGCAAAGTTAGTATTTTGGCGAATTCCGGTTGATAGGTGAGATTTTGATCCGAGGGTTGGAATGGAATTCTGAGAGTTTCAGTAGCTTCGTTATGTCATTTGGGATGTGTGTGCAAAATTTCAGGTCATTCAGACGTGGTTTGGTTGGATTTTTTATCAAAAGCGTGTTTCGGAAGTTTTTTTAGAAAACTTAGGCTTGAATTTGATGTGAATTGGTGGATTTGGTGTTGTTTGAGGTATTTTGATGATTGGAACAAGTTTGAATAAGATATTGGGTCATGTTTGTGCTTTTGGTTGAGGTCCCGGGGGCCTCGGGGTGATTTCGGATGGTTAGTGGGAAAAATTGGAATTTGTGTTGCAGCTTCAGGTTTGCTGCTTCTGGTATTTTCGCATCTGCGGCTTGTGGATCCGCAGATGCGGCGCCGCAGATGCGGGTGTTTCATCGCAGAAGCGAAAATGGGTCAGGCGAGCTGGACCGCAGAAGCGGCTAAGGGGATCGCATCTGCGGAAGCGCAGATGCGGAAAAGGCTCGCAGATGCGGCATATGTCTTCCTTCGCGATTTTTGAAGGGTTAACCATTTTTGCACTCAGAATTGGGAGCTTTGGGCGATTTTGAAGAGAGGAATCGAAGAGACTTCGTTGAGGTAAGGATTTTTAGACCTAAAACTCAATTCTATGGTAGATTTTCATGGATTTAGGGCTATAATTAAAGGAAATGAAAGGCTTAAATGGAGGTCTAGAGCTTGGGATTTTTGAAATTTGATTTGGGGATTTGAAGGACCAATTGGGGTCGGATTTGGGAAATTTTGGTATGTATGAACTCGTGAGGAGATAAGGAACCCGTTGATATAAAAATTTCTGAGTTTCGAGAAGTGGGCCCGGGGCTCGGGTTTTGCTAATTTCGGGATTTTTGATATTTTTCGATTGTTTTCGCTTGGGCTTTGTTCCCTTAGCATATTGTGACGTATTCGTTCTGATTTTGGATAGATTCGACGCGCGTGGAGGCCGATTCGAGGGGCAGAGGCGTCGCGAGCTAGAGTTGTAGCCGGTTCGAGGTGAGTAATGATTGTAAATGATGTCCTGGGGGTTGAAACCCTGGATTTGCACATCGTAGTGCTATATTGAGGTGAGACACGCGCTTGATGATGAGCGCGGGGTCGTTTACTATTGGGGATTTGGACTTGGTCCGTCCCGAGTGATGTTTTTACCGCGTAATTGATTGAAGCTTATTTGATATCATCATTTTTGTGACTAATTGTCATATTTGGGCTTTGTGCCAACCATTTGAACCCTTCGGGGGATTGCTATCACTGTTTTCTCACTATTTTGACATATTACTTGAACTCAGTCCTATTGTCTCATACTGTTTTACAAACTCAACCACTTTTACTCAAATTTGAAACTTAAATGATATTTCAAATGATGTTTTGGGCTGAGAACTACTATTTTATTATGGCCCGAGGGGCTTATGTGATTTCTGGACTGAGTATGGATCGGGTTGCGCGCCGCAACAATATTATATAGATATTGATATCAGTCCGAGGGCCTAGCTGATGCCACGAGATTGATTGATATTGCGCTTGGGCCGTAAGGGGCCCCTCCCGGAGTCTGCACACCCCCAGTGAGCGCCGTCGACGATAAATGGATCGGGCTGCACGCCGCAACGATATATGGATCGGGCTGCATGCAGCAGCGGTACTGGTACTGTTCTATGTGTTTACTTTATTTTCATTGTCTGCCATTAGCTGTTTTCTGTGCTACTTCATGCAATACCTACCTGATTGCCTGGCATTATCTGAAAACTGAGTGTTGTGCTCGAGGAGCGAATTTCTGTGCTTATCTGCACTATTGTTTTGCGTTCAATTGCGTAACCGCTGAACAAGTTATTTCCAAAAGAGGTTTAAACTGATCCAAGATATTTTTCTAAGGATTTCACAGCTTCACCGTTTTCTAAAAAGGGTTGTACACTGCTCTATACAGCATGACGGTTTGTTTTACGTGATTTCTTACCGCTCAGTTATTATTTACCTTTATTACTCACTGAGTTGGAGTACTCACTTTACTCCCTGCACCTCGTGTGCAGATGCAGGTATTTGTTCACCCGGTAGCGGGTTTTGAGCTGATTGGAGGCTATGTTATCGGAGTTGAGCGAGGTGACCGCCAGCGTTCGCGGCACCGCATTTCTTCCTTTTGTTTATAAATTCTACTTTGTATATTTCAGGCCTTGTAGTGGTATTTAGACTCTTATAGATGCTAGTGACTTGTGACACCCGGTTTGGGCTGTGTTTGGGTTGTACTTCCGCTAATTAATATTATTAAATCATATTTAGATTGCTTATTCATGTTTAACTATTTTTGAAAAGGCGATATGGGTTAGTTGGCTGGCCTTGTCTTCACGAGAGACGCCATCACGACCAGAGCGGGGATTTGGGTCGCGACAATGACCCTGGTTCTTCAGAGTATGAATCTTAAGATTTGGAGGCACCGAATACACCAAAACGTTGGTTGAATACAAGGAATTAGACAATTTTATGACATTCGAAGATATTCCTGAAGTTAGGAAAATGAGGATCTTGTATGCCCTTTCAAATGGCTATGGGTTAATACAAGTTAAAAGTGACCAAAAAAGACCCCGGTTGTGATATTGGACGCCCTCTTTTTAAATCTAATTTCTAGGGATGGGAATAATCCATGGGTTAGGATCCGGACATTAAGCACAAACCATAATTGTAACCCTGCATATGATAACCATATGGTTTTTGCCAATACAATTGCACACTATTTCAAGGAGAAATTGCAGGATTACCTAAAATATTAGGTTAAAGAGATGAGAGCAGATCTAGAAACTGCTTTTACCATCAATGTTAGTCATTCAAAGTATAAGAGGACCAAAAGAATGATTTTGGAGACTCTTGAAGATTGTTTTACTGATGACTATAATATACTTGATGCCTATGCCAATGAATTGAGGGATAATTATGTTTGAGCTATTGTTTTTGCAATTGTATCATAACAATTATCTTGTTGTCTGAATGTTCTGCTTACATTGGAACTCCTGTAGAATAATCCATTCTCATCAAGATTTGCGCATCTCAGAACTCCAACTCATGCTGCTCAATCACCAATCAGATCATCTAGAGGTGGCCCGCCCATGAGCTGTAAGTTTCTGATAATCGTGTTGTGTTGATGATTAGTCATTTTTTGATCATTTGGCTATTACATTAAATGCTATGTGTCGCATTTTTTGTGATTTTTATTTTCCTGTTTTTCATTTAGATCATCGTTCTCTCAACTTTTATGCTTGGTGTCCTCTAGATGGAGGCAACATAGAGGCGGAAGAGGGCATGATGCTATAATTGGAGCTGATCGGCAAATTTGCCTTGGGCCCTTAAAGGTTGTAAGGGTGTGTTGTTGATTTTAAAGAAACTTCTATCAGAGTTGCCCAGATGAAAGTGTTACAGGCAAGTTTTCTTCAATCTCGGTGCCCTCATTCTTTTTTTCTTGGGTTTGTGGGGGGGTTGGGGGTGGGGTAGGGATTGACCCAAAAATGGTTCTTTAAACACAAAAAAGCTCTCTTCTATGTAATTTTTGTGGAGGGAAGCTTAGTTGAGTCCCCTTTTATGAATATTGTCATCCAAACTTATGCAGAAATTTCCTTTCTAAAGTTTTTGTTTTTCCTACTTTTGATTGCTTAACTTGCTGAGTGCAATGTCTGCAGCTGATCGCAATCATATTTCGGAAAATTTAACTGCATCCTAGGGTGATACCTAGCCACTTATCATTTTCACTTGTACTGGCTAAATCACTGCCACGACCCGGATTTTCCACCCTCGGGGGTCGTGATGGCGCCTACTCGTATTAGCTAGGCAAGCCATTTAGATTACTTTTCCATTAACAAACAACTCTTTTTAACAATCTATGAAAATAATATAAAACAACAAAACGGATTAATAGCGGAAGTCTTAATTATAGAAACTGAATAAAATACAGAGTAGTCAATATAAGCCTCTATCCAAGACTGGTGTCACATTACTCACGAACTGCTAAGAGTTTACTAAATACAAGGTCTGAAAGAAACATAAATCTGTTTATCCCGAATATAAAGAGATGACAGTCTAATATAAGGATAGAAGGGAGACGTCGGGCCTGCGGACGCCTGCAAGGCTACCTCGGGTCTCTCCGGACTGAAGATATGCTTCCGAACTAAAGCTGCTGCTGCTGCTCGAAACCTGGACCTGTGCAAAAATGCACAGAGTGTAGCATCAGCACAAATGACCCCATGTGCTGGTAAGTGTCTAGCCTAACCCCGGCGAAGTAGTGACGAGGCTAGACCAGACTACCACATAAACCTGTACAATTTCATATATATATATACAGCGGAATCGAAATACAAAACAGATAAACAATATGGGAGGGGAACATGCTGTGGGGAGTATAATAAATTCTAAATAAGGGTCGTCCAATAATAAAGGAATACAGCACAACTCAATAGTACGTAATGAAACAGAATTCAACCAGTGCACGGCATCACCCTTCGTGCTTTTACTCTCGTCCTCACCAAGCAATAACATGTGCACGGCATCACCCTTCGTGCTTTTACTCTCATTCCTCACATATATCAATAGAATCGGCACGGAATGGTACATCGTGCGGCACGGCATCACCCTTCGTGCTTTAACACTCTTTCTCATAATAAGCAACAATGCACGGCATCACCCTTCGTGCTTTACACACTTTCCTTACCATAAACAAACAGTGGACGGCATCACCCTTCGTGCTTTAAAACTCTTCCTCACCCAATCAACAATCACAAACAAGGGCAAGGGTAATAAATAAACAATAATAAAAATCCCGGCAAGGGAACACAAACAACAATTAAAACGCGGCAAGGGTACAATATCAATAACCAACAACGTCCCGGCAAGGGAATGAATCATTAACTCTTTTCTTTCTTTCACTTTCATCTCATAGTTCACATTATCGCTTGTGCCAATGCTCCAAAGAGTTACTTATCTCATATACCTTCACAATTTGTATTTCAACCCGAGCCAATGCTCCACTACGTTTCAAGATCACAATTTCTTTCACAAGGTCTTTACAACATATAGAAGTCATCATTTAAGCATGGAAGGCATAATAACAACCAAAGTATTCGCAAATAAGGACTCACGGTCATGCTAGACACCAATGTATAGATACTCGTCACCATACCTATACATCGTACTCGACAATTAGAAAGTTACAAATAAGACTCAACTCCTATTCCCTCAAGCTAGGGTTAAACCAAACACTTACCTCAAAGCCTTGAATTCCACTCAATCCTCAACAATCGCTTTACCCCGTGATTTCACCTCCAATTTGCTCGAATCTAGTCACAAATTGCTCAATTACTTTAATAAACACTAAATGAATCAATTTGAATGCATAAAAATAAATTTCCCAAGTTTTTCCCAAAAATTCCAGGTTCGAACGAAAACCCGGTTACCCATTCCCCCACGAACTCAAATATGTAATTTATTTTGAAATCGGACCTCAAATCGAGGTCCAAATCCCTAATTTTTAGAAAACCTAGGTTCTACCCAAAAACCCCAATTTCACCTATGAAAATCCTTGATTTTAAGTGGAAAACATGTTAAATGATGTTAATGATTGAAAGTGTTAAGTAAAAATCGACTTACAAATGATTTGGGATGAAACTTGTTCTTGAAAAATCGCCTAAGGAGTTGTATTTTGAAAGTGGGGTGAAAAATGACTTGAAATTCGTTTAAGTATGAAAAATGCAGGTTGCAGATATGGGAAATGCGAAGTTGGGTTCGCAATTGCGAACCCTGCAGGCTTGGGAAATGCGACACTACTATTCGCATTTGCGAACTGAGGCTGACCAAGGGACCTTCGCATTTGCGAAATTGATCTCGCATTTGCGACGCCTGGCTTCGCATTTGTGAACCTTGGCCTGTTAGGCTGGTTTCACATTTGCGAACCAACTTCCGCATTTGCGATAGCTGGACCTTCGCATTTGCTAACTCTGGCTTCGCAAATGCGAAACCTGCAGATCAACTGATACCAGATTTTTTTTTCAAAATGAAAAATGCAATCCGACACCTATCCAAAACTCACCCGAGCCCTCGGGGCTTCAAACCCAATATACACACAACCTCAAAACATCCTACGGACTTACTCGTGCGATCAAATCGCCAAAATAACATCAAAAACAACGGATCAAACCTCAAAACTCATGAATTCTTCCAAATTTTCATAAAACATCAATTTTCCATTTTAGGTCTGAAACACGTCAAACGACGTCCGATTTCAACCAAACTTTGCAGAAAGCGCTTAAACCATATATAAGACTTGTACCGGGCGCCGGAACTAAAATATGAGCCCGATACCACAGTCTTTTAATCAAATTTCATTTCCAATTTCCTTAGAAATTTTAGAAAAACAATTTCACAGAAAATTCATTACTCGGGCTCTAGACCTCGGAATTCGACTCCGGGCATATGCCCGAGTCCCATATTTTTGTACGGACCCTCCAGGACCGTCAAATCGCGGGTCCGGGTCCGTTTACCCAAAATAGTGACCGAAGTCAACTATATTCATATTAATATCAAAATTTAGCATTTTTCACACGGAGTTCATATTTAAGCTTTCCGGCTACGCGCCCGGACTGCGCACGCAAATCGAGGCAACCCTGAATGAGGTTTTCTAGGCTTCGGAAGCACGAAATGAGTGAGAAAACAGGTGATGACCCTTTGGGTTGTCACGATCACATCTAATGAAGTTGTACGCAAGTTAAGGCTAACCAATTAAACCCGTTGTTCAGCGGAGCATTTGATGCTATAATAAGAGCAAAACCATGGTCCAGCCGTCCAAGTGCTAGAAGAGCAATTTTTTTACTGTTGAATTCGTATTGGACCATAAACAACATTTGACAGAAATGCAATGCCCAATGATCTATTCTAGCTAATATAAATTAGACATTTAGTTTTTTCTACCACAGTAAGTGATCAAGCCAAAGGTGCAAGAGAAGGAAATTAACTAAAAGGCAAGCTTCCTCTAAACCACATAATGAAGGAAAACGAATCATCTCACATCCCATTCAATAAGAGAAAATCACGAGACTACAACAATCTTTACCTCATTAAACTATGGCAGACAAGTTTAGTGAAGTAAGAATTCCTCAATTTGGTCCGAGATTAAATTGATCCAAAACTTCGTTGTATTGAAGTGTCACTCTTAGGAAGAGAGCGGGATCGAGGTTCAAAACATAACCACCCAACAGTTTCAAGTTTCAAATTTTAAGTAAACTTCTTGTTTACTTAAACTCAGTATAATCACACAGATAGATCAGTTCATACTTCTTGTATAATTGATTTTAATTATCATAATTAGCAGTAGTTGACAAAACAATTTCTTCAGGCTAAGATTATAAACAAAATGAAATAATTCCAAATAAACTAAGAGTCTGTTTGGAAAGCCACCATATAATTGGAATTGGTGTAATTATTAGGGTAGTAATTACACAACCTAGTAATTACACAGTAGTGTAATTACGACGGCCTATTTGTTTGTTATAGCGTAATTACAGTGTGATTACAAGTTTATTGTTTGGTTGCACAAGTGTAATTTCATAGTTAGATTAAATTTTAAATTAAGTAAGTATCAAAACTTAAAAGCTAATACAATAAATATACGCCTATAAATTTTATAAGTATAAATGATATTATATTTTGTATTTAAGATGTATATTTTTCGTGAATATACATTAATTAGCAATCATATATTTATAACTAATATTGTAAAAATAATTTATATATATTTTAAATTAATAATATTTAGTATAGATACTTACAAAAATTAAAATATACGTTTTGTAAGAACATCATGGAATTCATGTTTGATAAAATAAATAAATATTTATAAATATAATATCATGACATTATTCAAATGTTTGACAAAACTAATCTATCAATTCTAACTAAAAAATGAACTGCATGCAATGTGGGCCAATACTACTAAAACAAGTAAATTGGAACCATGAATATAACACATTTTCAAAATTCCAATAAATAAAATCGTTTAACATATGTCAAATTCCAACATAATAATAGTAAGTTATATTGCAACTTAAGATTCGGAAACATGATAAGTTTATAACCACATTTAACAACGAAATTCCACTTTAATTGTATCACTCATTATATGCCAAGTTTGTTAATGACTTATTATTTCTAATATTAGGAGGTGTAGTTTATAAAAATAGAACAATAAACTAAGTAAAAAATAAAATATAAGCAATTACATAGAATCACAAGAAAGATAAACAATGTACAAAGAAAAATATATTTTAAAATTTTAAAAGAAATTAAAAAGTAAAAATAAAATTAAAAAATAACAATAATAGAAGTAAAAAGTTATAAAGAAAATGAATAAAATTAAAACAGAAAGGAAAGAAACTAAAAAGCAATCTTGTAATTACACAGTGTAATTACACCCATGAGAATCGGAGAGTGTAATTACACCCCTCCAATTACACTCAATTCCTTGCTAACCAAGTAATTACTTGGCCAAACAAACATGCCAAACTGTGTAATTACACTCAATTACACCTAAATCCATTTCCAAGGTGGCTTTCCAAACATGCTCTAAGTGTAACAAAGCAAATTGACAATGGACTTGGAAATTCATTCAGATTAATAGGTAGTGATAACTCCTTCCAAGTAGAAGCATAAAGCTACTAGTAAATTATAAAAGCTAACGTTTCTTTTCCCAACCCAACCCTAAACCTAGTCAATAAGTTTGACCCGCTGGTGTACTGCTACGACATTGCTATCTGCACCACTTTTTGGGCAAGTCAGAGGTGTCTCATACTTAATGTTTTCATCTTTAGTGCTATCTCCTAATTTCAACTCCAAATAACACCTAATGTGTATTGGATGGCTGCATAGTAACAACTCAATCACATCAAACTCATAACCATCCATTAGAAGGTTTTGACAGCAACCACCATGTGTGTCAAAGATTGACCACTCTTTGCCTTCATCTTTCCAGTCTAGAGGCACCTCCACATCAACCAGCTCTTCCGGTGGCAGTGGCTCTGGAAACAGAGAGACGAGCAAGGGGATGTGGGCGATCATGTCTATGTTACACCAACAACGTGCTCGATTTTGATTATTGATAAAGCATTCTCTGTGCACTACGTGCTTTAGGCTGCACGAATGTGAAAAAACCACAAGGTTAACATTTCTTATAGGGGACCATCGGGTAACGCAATCCTCAGCTCTTAACCAGTTGAGGAAGGACAATTTCTTTATTTTGCGACACTGGTTTTCGACTAGAGGATTCTCGGAGGAGGGACGTCGCAGTATGCTACTTATAGAACATTGGGGGTTTGTTAGCGTTTCCTTTCTACTATAGTAATTTTATTAGATTATGGTATCGACGGCTGATAGTTGCTATTGTTGTGTTTTCTGGAATTAAATGAACGATTGCGATCCGGAGTTTATTTTCGAACACAGATCCTTCAACAACACGTAATCTCTCCCTGATTGGTTTATATTATGTCTCGATGATTGAATCTAATCTCTCTTACAAACACATCCCTTTCACATATTATGTGTCGTCATTGTATTTATGTCCCATTTCACTTTTTCCGCAAATGCCTGAAAATAACACACACATGTAAATATATAAGAAGATACATGAGGAAATAAAGAAATGATCATGTACCAACATGTGCACTAAATTAACCTCAAATAAAGGAATTATAATTTACTGTTATCCATAAACATATTTTAAGTTTCAAAGATATATTAATAACATAGAGTCCGTTTCGCTTAGCTGATTTAGAGTAGCTGATAAGCATTAGGTGGTGAGAAGCACTTTTAAGTGCCGAAGCTGATTTAAAAAATAAGCAGTTACGTGTTTGGATAAAAGTGCTGAAATTAATAATATGCAGCTGAAGAACTGGATATACGAAAAGTTTTGTTTTAAAAAGAAGTATTTTAGGGATAGAATAGTAAATATTTTGGTCAAACTTAAAGTGCTTATAAGCTGAAATTTGATAAGTTGGGGGAAACCAACTTATGGCTTTTGGCTTATTTTTGGCTTATAAGCACTTAACTTATAAGCACTTTTAATTTTACCAAACGCGTAGATAAGCCAAAAAGTGCTTATAAGCCAGTTTGACCAACTTATAGGCTTAGCCAAACACCCTCATAATTCTATTTTGTGAACAACGCCCGAAGAATTTATAGCAATATTTTTCATTTTTTTTAAAGGTGCGTTCAATTTGAATACGCATCTGAATATCTGAATATACATTTTAATATTAAGACGTGTTTTAAGATTTGAATACTTAATGATTAAGATATTTGTTTATTATATTTAGATGTTTAAAAACAGACATCTTAATCATTTGGTATTCAGATCTTAAAACACATCTTAATATTCAGATGTATATTCAAATTTAAATGTCTTAATCTTAATACACATCTTGATATTTAGATTCAGACGTCTTAATCTTAAAAAACAAATGAGGCCTTAATTGGGTAGGTATATATTACTATAAATAGTTTTCAAATGGTTAAGAAAGGATAATTATTTTAAACTCAATGAGTATTTTGCATAAATTGCTCTTGATAAAAGGTAATGCCTTATGATGGTTGAGACTTGAGAGGAAGTCCTCTTGAGCTTCAGTATGCAATTAAAGTCAGCTGCTACACGCCAACGTTTACTGGAGTAGGATAGTCTCTTTATATTTTCCCAAAAAGAAGTCTCAAATCAAACTTAGTTTGGCGTAGACAGAAGAAATAGTAACCTCTTCGTTACTGTTTAATTTAATGGAACCGTAGCAAAACAATGGATAAACGAATGCTGCATTTATAGTGATTAGTTCCTCTTGAAGTCTATACAAGAATTAATCCCTCCAGGCTCCAAACCGGCCAACCGAACCGGAAACCCCAAGTAAAGATCACTTCAGATGAGACGTATGATGGCCTCCTGCTTTTTACACTTCAACTACGAGAGGAAATATGAGCTGCGTTTGTATTTATACATAACAAAGCAAAATAAACAAAAGAACCGTAAATCTGAATGAAAGATTACACAAAAATAGAGCCTGGAATTCATGAATAACATAACATGAAATATAATACAATGCAAACTACTATTGACAACAAACAGCTCCCTAACTAGAATTGATTGAAACTATGCATACACTAACTTTGCCAAAATTACCATATCTAATATTTTAACATCAAGGGTATCATCAACCTTGACAATACTGTCCGTGCTGTCAACACCAATAAAGTTTACCGGTGGAACCACGTTGTTGCCACCCATGATCTTGATTTTATCTGACTTCTTAGGTAGAACTATCTCAATTTCAGTTGGGTGTGCAATGATAGAGTCACCATTGCTGCTTGGTCCAAGAGCAACACTACAGGAACGGAGGAACCATCCTGCACCAGAAGAAAGTTGAAGATCATTTGGTTATTTTCAGAAGAAAATAGACAAATCCATCCTCTTTGAGAAGGAGGTTTTAACTACGATTCTCAGCCATATATCGAATAAGAGAACAAATCTCTGATCAAAGCAGTCACCTTCTAAGAATTATGTAAACAGATGCAAAGTATGATTTGTATGTACCACCATCATTCCTAAACCCAAAATCGAACCCGCCGTGCACATCATCATAGCCTCTAGTCGTCTCCTCAATATGGCCATTAAAATCACCTCATATGGAAAAAAATTCGGTGTGCGGGAATACCACGCACCACCTCATCTAAATCCTCCCAGAAGTGCCTCTTGACCTCCTCTCCCAAGCCCGCTTGCGGTACATATGCACTAATCACGCTTAAAGTGAGCCCACCAACCACTAGCTTAATATCCACCAATCTATGGTTCACCTTCTTAATATCTACCACCAGCTCCCCGAGATCTCTATCTACTAAGATACCTACCTCGTTCCTGCCCCTAGCACCCCCTGAGTACCATAGTTTATACCCGTTAATCTCACGTGTCCTAGTACCCACCCATCTAGTCTCGTGGACACACTCTATATTGATCTTCCTCTTCTGGACAATCTTCCCAAGTTCTATAGACTTCCCTGTCAGTGTCCTAACATGCCGCCTAGCAGAGCCCTTACCCCTTTACTACTCTTGGCCCCGGCCCCGGCCCCGGCCCCGGCCCCGCCCTACCCGAGGACATAGCCTCACTCTGCCATCACTATGCTAACGCCCCTATAACCCGCAACAAGAAATAAAGTCTACTATATAAGGCTCTAGTAAAAAAGGAAATCAAAGCAAGTCCAACTGAAAACAACACAACTAAAGAATGGCAAGTCATATTGAAAATAAAAGTCTAAGGCGAAATAACAGAATGGCAGGCAAATATTAGCCAAAAAAAAAAATGAATCACCAAAGGCAAGAATGATAGAACCTGGATTAACGCCGAGGATGCCAATAAGCTGCCGAATAGAGGTGAAGGCCTGTGGGAGGGTTGCCGATACCAATAAAGCCCGCTGGATTGGGCCTGCCGGTGCCAATAAAAACCACCGATAGTACACACCGGAGAGACTGTCGGAATGCTGCTTAACCCACGCCCGCAGAAGAGAGAAAAGAGAAAAAAAAAAAAGAAGAAAAGAGAGACGGAGAATGAAGACTTGCCGGAATCCGACCAGAAAAGCGTGAGAGAAGCAAGAGCAGAAGAAAGGAATCGAGAGGGGAGAGGGTTCATCAAGAGGAAGGAGGAGGAAGGAGCTAAATCACATCTAATGAACTTATCATTTGCATTAAAGGTCATTCCACTCAGGCTCATCTCAGCTTAAAGCTACAAGTAGTAAAGAAGCAACCGTTCGGACTTCTTTGCATTCCCCACATAGTGATTTTGATTAATTCTATAGTAATTTTGACATTAATAACCAACAAAAACCATTGAGAACGTGAAAAAACTGAACTCATAAAGCTAAAAGACAAAATTTGAATTTCAATCTATTACTGAAACACACACTATAATTACCAACAAAAATATGAAGGGAATAATTACACGCTAAAAGCCTAAAACATTTAATGAAAATGCATGAACATGAAATACAAGCCCACTAGTTCATCACTTTGCAAAGCAGAAACAAGAAATGTTTGCCTTTCGCTAGAATACAAGAGAATAGTGGTAAAATATCAAAATTCTGCAGCGATCACAAGTTCACTGGCTTAACAAAGTAAAATGTTTCTCATTTAAACTTTCAGCAACATATATTAAGAGCCCATTTGGACATAAGAATTGTTTCAACTTTTTTCGGAAATTTTTCACTTTTTTCCGAAATCCGTGTTTGGCCATAAAATTTTCAATTTTCACTTGAAGATAAATTTAGAAATTTTTCGATAATTTGAAAAACTCCAAGAGGCTGTTTTTCAAAATTTTTACTCAGATCACTCACAAAACTTCAAAAGAAATCCAAAATTATATTCATGTCCAAACAAAACTCTAATTTTCAAATACCATTTTCACTTGAAATTTTTTTTTCACTTTTTTTTTTTTGGAATTTTACAATTCTCATGTCCAAACGCCTACTAAGTTTTGTGTCACTCCAAAAGACACACAAGCTATTGTGAGGAACAGGGGACACACCTCCTAAAGGTGACATCACTTCCGGGAGTCATTGGCTGCACACCAGGAAGACCAGGTATATATGCTTAACTCGGTGTCATTGGTGGTTGGCCACCAGGAGTTGGTGGCAAATAAGGAGTTGGAGAATTAGCGCTGCATGGAATAAGGAAATGGCATTATATTCTCCATACAAAGACCCAAAACAACAATGTAACTCTCGTTTTGACTCTTGTACAGGGAAACTTTTGGTTACCACATGCGGAACCATTGTCCCTTGGGGTCCCAGCATCACTGTAATTATCGCTAGGAGTGTTAGTCCTACAGAACCAGGAACCAGCATCACTGGACTGGATGGCTGAAAAATGAAAGGAAACATCACAATCACATTGAAAGAGAACTCTCCATTTATACAGAAATCAAGAGGAAAGAGTGGAAACCTGATATTGCAGACTTTACCCCCAAGAAGCAGGGTTTCCGTCTTCCCAATTGTCCCTAGTATTTTGCCATTGCAACCAGTTAATATCAAGAAAATGGAACTCCAACTCACTAATTCTAAGACAGTAAGAGGAACAAATGGAAATCGCAAGACTGTAATCTTAAAGGAGAGCATGCCACCTAAAGTGTAATCGCGAACACAAAAGAAGACCAAAAACCTGCACTTCATTGTATAAATGCACAACGCCTTTCAAGTACAAGACCACAATTTTAATCTGATCCTTACCCATCTTATACACGAGAAAAGAACTTTCAGCTATACAAAGATGAGAATTTCACACATGAATGCATACTGACAGATCCATTTCCATGACTTAAACCATACATGAGACATGAATGTCGCGTTGTATGCGAAGACATAGCTCTTTCTCATTTCTTCAAGGATTATATCAATTAGTTTAGGTCAAATAAGAACTAGGCAGGATATATGGCCCGCACTTCTTCTATTTTCAAGAAGCTAAGCCATTTGGCTTATTTTCTCCAATGACACAACATATCCACCTCATTGGATTCCATGCTCTGTGAGCGTCCTCATGCCATCACGGATAGGTGTTGCTACAGAAGAAAATGACCAAAAAACCAAAAGTCAAACAGCTAGAAAAAATTTAATAAAAAGAGGGAAGAACAACACTGCCAGAAAGCAGCAGAAAAATGGACCTCCAGGATCTCTCACGAGTGTCATGAATGGATGAAGTGGAGTCCTCGAAGGATGTGATGGTGTTTCACTTCCCAAACCATATCCAGATGGTTCCCTAGGGACAAATAAATGATTAGACAGCGAAAACTCAATAACTCAAAGTTCGCGGCAGAAATATACTTACCGGAGTGGTGCGGACACATTAACACTATCCACAATATGATTGTGATCGACTGCAAGAAACATTGCAGTCAGCAATGATTCTTAAGCAATCAAAAGTAAGAAAACCAAAACTTCAAAAAAGGAAATTTCTGCATAATTTGGATGACAGTGTCCATAAAAGGAGATTCAACTAGCTTCCCTCCACAAAATTACAAAGAAGAGGGCCCTTTGTGTTTAACGAATCATTTTTTGTTCAACCCTCAACCCAGGGAAAAAAAACTTGCATGTAACAACTTTCATCTGGGCTTCCAGTTCAACTCGGACCGAAGTTCCTTTGATATCAACAAACGCCCCTTACAACCTTTAAAGGGCCCAAGGCGAATTTTCACATCAACTCCAACTAAAGCATCATGCCCTCTTCCACCTCTATGTCTACCTCCATCTATAGCACACCAAGCATAAAAGATAAGAGAATAATGATTCAAATGGAAGACATAAAATAAAGATCATAAATGTGACAAATAGTATGTAAAGTAAAAGCCAAATGATTAAAAAAACAAGAGCTCCATTGGTGAATAAACTAAAAAGAATAACATAGAACATCAAGATAGCACCATTATCAGAAACTTACAGCTCATAGGCAGTCCACCTCTAGACGATCTCATTGAAGATTGAGGAGTACGGGGTGGTGTTCTGAAATGCGCAAATCTTGATGAGAAGGGGTTACCCTACAGGAGTTCCATTATAATCACAGTTTTCAGACAGCAAGAGAAGGGATATGATAGAATTGCGAAAACAATAGCTCAATCTTCCAGAAGCAAGAAAATACATACATACATTTCTATCACCATTTGCTCGTGAGCCAACAATCACCACGCAAGATTGAGATTTGGCACAAATAAAACCAGCATGCTCAATGTGATGGCGATCATAAATAAAAACAAGTCCTCTGAAGATGTGTTCTACAGGACCTTGTTTTCCCTATAAGTAACAAGAATGGTTATGATGACAACATACACAACATATGAACAAGTTTCAGTAACAAGATAATCTTTTGAAAGGACAATACTCACTTTGCAAGGACCCTCGATAACTTTTACCATGTCTTTCACCGCTAATTGGTTCTTGAAGTGATCTTGGGCATTCCCTCTCTTCTCAACTTTCCCTCTGATCTCTCTAAGTCTAGCAAGTGCTACATCAGGTCTATCAGGCACACCCTTAAGGACCTATTAACGTCATTCGTATGTGAGCAACATAATTAACAGAATAATCTCAACCTCAAAACTATTAGTACTCACCTGGAAGGCTTCACTGTCTACATGTATAATCACACCAAAGCTCTTATTGCTGCACAAAATGTAATCAATTAAGAAATTTAGCTATTGGGTCGAGAAGGACTAAACTGTCTAATGCAGTCTCCTTACTCTTATAAGAAGAAAATGCTTACTCTATTATTACAAGGTCATGGAGCTCATACTTCCCGATACGAGTGAGACCAGATGTTACTAGAGAACTCTCAACAACATTATCAGCAAATACACTGAGCTGCAGATATCCAAAAATGAACGGTATGTATTACCATCATTCAGAAGGGCTTCAGATTAAAGACCTCAAATTGCCAGATATGCTCAACTACCTACAGGCTCCTTAGTTGTATCTGATACCATGTTCACCACATGCCCCTCAACAGATGTAACAATACCACTTGCGCCTTCAGATGAGCCAGAAATTACTTTGACGTGATTTACAGGCTCAAAGTGCTTGCATAGCTCTTTGTCACCAAAAGCCAGAGTTTCCTGCCAAAGTCAGGAAACATGTTAATAAGAATACAGTATTCACTTCTTATGAGACACTTGATGCATGAACAGAAAATATCTAAAGAAGGGGAAATAGCAGCACAGCAAGGCCTTCCCCATTTGGTCTGATATGAACGGTATCTTCCTCAACTTTCTCAACATGGCTTTTCATGTTCCTGAGATCCCCCTTCACCACAATAATGCGGTCACCCTTCATAAAACAACCCTTTTTCTTATTTGCTAACAAAGTGGAAAGATTAGCCATATCGCTATCCCTACCCTCACCAGGTTGGCGAAATTTCTCAACTTCGTCAAAAGTTGGATGTATGTTCTGAGTGCTGATTGATTTCACTGCCACTGTCATATACAGGAAACCATCTCTAAACGACATACTTCCAATAGTCTCAAAATAGTCACCAGTCCTCGTGCCATGCTCACGCTCCACATGTATATTCAACTCTCTGAAAAACATTAGATACATTCTTAACAATTCTATATAGACCATTGATTGTGCTCTTATTGAAATTAGAATTACCAAGGAACAGTTACCTAGCTTCATCAATATTCATTAAACGTGGCAGAGGAATTACTGCCTTCTTCTTTGTAACTTCCCTCCCTTCCTACAAAAGCAGTATCAACAAATGAAGAAGGAATGTCAATGTTTCATACAACATCAACATTTTTTTGAGAAGGGCATCAACATTTTCTTTCGAATAGGTAAGCAAAAAGATTAGTAATTGCCAAAACCAGTACTAGATAATGCCTGGGAATTTACAAAGTATAAGTCAGCAAGTTTACTAGATAAGCCAAAAAATTCTAACAATGTCAACATTTAACACTCAAGCATTTCCAAAACGCAGAACCTATCAGTCTCTCCTGCCAAATGAAGACTATACTAAGATTCGAAACACAAGAATCGATCTAGATAAACATACAGACTTGTTTGCAAGAGCCTGTAAGTCAATCCTTGGAATTAATTTTACAATGACCCCCTGGCCCATATAATCTACATGCACAACCTACAAAGCAGAAAGATTGATATTAGAAGAGAGCATCAAATAACTAACTCAATGCAACATAGAAATGCAGAATACGTGACAACCATTGCAAGGTCTCCCTTGTAAGTTCCTGTCTTCATTCTGACCCAAGTATCCCTGGCAAGATCAACTGCTTTACTTTCAACAGTGAGGACATCAGTCATCTCTTTGATGGGAACTAGCTTTATGTTAGCGGCATATATATCGCGCATACCTTTGCAAGCCTGCAGTAAATAGGCGGCGCAAAAATAATGGGGTTATTGGGTACTCAATAGGCACATTATTAAATATGCGACGTGTTAATGCTTAATGAACTAAAACAAAAAAGAAATATGACATGTATCATATACCTCCCTCACATGGGCTTCTTTGTCTGCTTCTATGTATATATAGTTCTGAAGATTATCAAGGGCCACAACTGATTGAATTTGCAATTCCGGTCCTCTATCAATTGCCTTTTGCAATACGCAAACTGCAATCTGTCACACCTCCTTTTTTACACACCTACCCAAGTATAAATGTATAAGCGAGTTTTTCCGTTTAAATTGACATTATTCGAAATGGGAGAGGCGCCACTTGGGAAAGGATTGGCTTTTGGTGTCCCAAGTCACCGATTTAATTTGGATCCCAAATCGAGGAAAATTTCGACTTCCCAATTGGAGTCTGCGAACCAGAAATTCTGAATAAGGAATTCTGCTGACCCGAGGGAAGGTGTTAGGCACCCCCGGATCCCGTGGTTCTAGCACGGTCGCTTAAATCATCATAAATGGCTAAAATCTAATTTTTATACAAGTTCAAACCTATAGTGCAATTTTATAAATTTGTTTAACCGCTTTTAATTAGTTTTTGTGAAAGTGAACGCCGTTTAAGAGCGTATTTTTGGATCACGTCACATGAAATGCACCCGGATCCTCGACACCTCTTATTCAACGTTTTGGGATTTGGATTTGGGTCGCATGAAATGCACACCCGTATTTAAGAAGGTAAAATTATTAAAAGCGCGCCTAAAGTGGCTAGCGTCTTATTAACTTTGAGGGAAGCCATGAAAATTTGCTAAATGGCATGTCCCGAACTTCTAAAATATTTTTGATAAAGCATTTAATGAGGGCCCCGCAATTTATGCAATTTTATTTGGCGAGGCTCGTCCCACTTTTATTTAAAGGCCAATCCTAAAGTAAACTAAGATTTCCTATTTATTTTTGTCTCTAAAAGGGCATAATTAATTTACAATTATAAATTCGGGCCTCGAATTCAAGTCCGAATTCAAACAAAAGGGAGAACCCTCTTAATTTGAGTCCGCCACTTAACTCGAGAACCTAAATCTATATTTGCAAATTGATTCCCATGTTCCTAATGTAATTTTAATGGATTTTAGCTTCCAGCGATTTTGGGCCTGGAAAGATTGGCCCAGGAAAAAAAGACAATACAGCTTATATTGAAGCTTGCCCAGTTTTGGGCTTAAAATTGAGTCCAACTTCAGCGGCTTAAACAGGGGACTCAGTATTGAATTTCTGTGGGCTAACACAAGTCTCCATAAATTTGGGCTTGCTTGTTATGCAGCTGGGTCAACGTTGGACCCAGTCTTTCAGCACTTTGGGCCCAAGGATGAGCCCAATTTGAAGTAAAATTGAAGCTGGGACTCAAGATCAAGTCCCTTCAGGCCCAAAACTTAACAAAATAAAGCCAGCTCTTTTCGCTTTACTTTTAACTTGTAAATAAATGGACAAACTATATTAATTAACAGGTTAAAAACTAAAGAACGATTGGGTTTTTTTTTCATTTGTTGCAGATTCAAAGCTCTAGTCCAATGCCCTCAAAACTAAGACTATGGGAATCAAACACTGAAATACTGAACTGTTTCAAACATCTATTAGGTGTATAATTAACACCGGTATCAGCACACACACATTGGTCCTAAAATCGTTTTCCGACTTATACAATATTTCAAATCTAACAATTAAATTAATATGATAGTAAACCTTGAGAAAAATTCAACATAGATTACTGAAATTAAACTATACTAAAGCTACCACTACCAAATAGAATATATATGAGTCCAACAGTCCATGTACACAATTCCTCGAGTATTCTACCAAACTATCGAGCTACGAGTTTCCAACGGAATGAAAAGCAACACGAATTTCAGTAACATCACTACTATGAATGAACTAGATTACATGCCATCACACTACACTACTAACTTCAGGAATTTTAAAGCAGATGATTGATAGAACAACCATTCATTCATGTATTCTTCAAACAATTACAGCTTTCCTATTTTTCATCTCAACCCTTAGAGAATCAAGGAATACCTGGAAATTGGACAAAGAAAATGAGCAGAAGTGAGACAACAAGCAGAAGCCAGCAGTAGTCAACAGCAGGAAATACCCCAGCAAACCAGTCTTAAAACCAAAACAGTGTTCAAACAGCCTACTCCAAAACGATTTCACTTAAGTGCAAACCCAAAACTTCAACATCAGACCTTGGAACCAAATTCAATCTATTTTTCTAAGCCCTAAATGAACCAAAAATGCTCCAGAATTAGAGAAGCTTAAAAAAAATCAGAGCATCAGCAATGGAACAGTCTTTTCTAGCAATTTTGGCCGCCTAGAACTTTTAGGGATTTTAGCCCTTGAAAATCTGAATTGAGCCTCAAGTAACAATGCCTTTATAGGCAAGTTACTAGGGCAGCCTTAGGGGTTCAGTTATTTCATTTTAGTCCCTCTCCAATTTTCTTTTTGCTACTTAATCCCTCATTTTCTGACTTACTAGCCAAGTCAAAACTGAAATTTACTAGCAGACCCCTACTAGAAGTTTCTAGGAAGCCTCTTGGGCAGTTACTTGAGAGATTCTCTCAGTACATTACCCAAGTTACCCCTGAAGCACCCTGTATTTACACTAAAGACCAACCTGGGTCCAGTGGGTGCGGGTTATTGGATCCTAAATGGGCTCAATGTCTTAAAAGATATGGCCTCAAGTTCAGGCCAAGCAAGATTTCCTGAGAATGTGATCTGTAATGACCTCAAAGCCCAAATGGCAAAGTAACACCAAGACAAATTCAGAAAACTAAAGAGAACCAAACAAATTGATTAATCAAACGATCACCAACAAACAGGGAACTAATTGAACTATCAAAATAAACCTAATCAAATTAAACTATGTGACCAGAACAAGATGTGAAATCAAAGATTTAAATATGCTATTAACAAAACTAAATAAACTTATAAAATCAGATAACAAATTTCAAAGGGAAAGTGAGCACTAAGAAAAGAGGTCCTGGGTTCAGAGCCTTGACCTAGTCTCGATGGAAATGATCTTAACCAAAGAGGGAAGAAGAACGAAAGTGAATCACAAATGAAACAAAAGAAAGAAGAAAAAGAGAAAAAAGAAAAAGAAAAAATGAAAAGGACTCACCGGCTAGGCTCGAAATCGAAACTGGTACTCTGATTCGACCCAAAACCATGTCAAACGTTTGTTCTTGGTGAAGAACAAACGAGTGTCATTCTTTTGTGTCAAAACAGGCTTGAACAAACGAGGAAATGCAGAAGAGTGACCTTGTATGCATAGATCCAATTTTGGACTCCTAAGACTCGAGCCTCGGATTTAATATTTGAAGAATTCTGGGCATATTCAATGGTTATTAGCTATAGATTTGGGAAGAGGGGGTTTGGGTGGTGTTTGGGTGTTAGTTTGGTGGTGTTTGGGTGGTGGCGCCGCTGGACACGGCGGAGGAGTCCATTGTGGCGCTAGGGTTTTCAGGATTTGGGGGAATTACAGTGGGGTTTGAGGGAAACTAGAAGTGGATTTGTGACGAGGAAGGTGAGAAGGGGCTCTGGTGTGAATTTAAGGGCGAATGGCCGCCGGCCGCCACCGTAGGCGATTTCCGGCGGTGGCAGACGGCGGCTCAGGGCGGAGGGGGACGGTCTCTAGGGTTTTGGAGAAGATAGACGAGAGGGGGGGTGGGGTGCATTCAGACATTTATATATTAAAAGTTGTGGACTTCCCATCCGTTAGATCAACAATCATAGACGGGTGAGATTAATTGGAGGCGAAACGACGTCGTTTTATAGGGGAGGGGTCTGGACCGGGTTAATGTGCATTTGGGCTTGACCGGTGAGCATTGGGTTTTGGGGAATTTGGTTTGGGCTGATAAATTAAACCAGAAATTGGCCCAAAGTTTGGGTCTTTCAAAAATAAGAGAGTCCATTTTTTCTTTTGATTTTGTTTTCTTTTTCTTTTCAAATTAAAATTTAAAAGTCTAAATTAATTCTAAAAACTAAAGTAACCTACCCAACTTATTTAATAATTGACACAATTGATTAAATACCAAATTTAAAGGAAATCTAACCAAAATCAAAGCTAAAAATTAAACAAAGCAAAAAATAACTCATTTTTTGTGATTTTTATATTTTTTGTGAAATCCTAATTACTAATTAATCTAAAATATATAAGATTAAATCCTAAATGCAAATGCAATGCGAATTTTTTTTTTTTTTTTGTATTTTTTCCGAACTATGTTAAATAAAAATACACACAGTAAAAAATGCAAATAAACACGAAAATTGTGCAACTAATTCCTACAAATTAGACAATTAAAAGAAAAGAAATCCTAAACCTAAGAAATCTGTAGGAGTAATTCGTGCGAGGCAAAAATCACATGCTCACAGCTGCCCCTCTTTGCTTGAAGACACGAAGGGTTTTCGGGTAAAGATAAATGAGCAACATGAGGGATTTTTGCCAGCTCGGTACTCCAGGAGAAGCATTTTGAAAACCGTTTGACCGAACCCTGCTTCAAAGGTTGCCTACATATCCTTGGCTATAAAGGAATCAGGTCAGTGTAGTTCTGGGAATTTTGGTAGCTGGGACTACCAGGAGCTGTGATTTCACTGCTGCTGCTGCTGCTACTGCTTGCTGACCTCCTTATTACACCAAAAGGAAAATCAAAGCTAAGCTAGCTATGCCTATCAACTATGAGTTACAAGATTCCTATCTATAATTCTGTCGAAACCTGATCTTGAGTCTTAGCTGATTTTGCTGTGGACTTCGATCTGAATCTTGATGCTCCCAAGTTGTAGGTGTTTACTTCTTCATGCCGCATTGAGTCAAAACGGGATCAACGGAGCTTGTGAATACAATAAGATTTTGAGTGATTCGCATCCTTGTTTGCTTCACATTTGAGTTCATCTTTTTGTTCTTTTCTTGTTTTCTTGATTCTGGATTGAGATTTATTCCATTGGTCATCTCACACCTTGTGTCTTGAGGTTGACCTGCTTAAGATACCAAAACAAACAAACGAACAAAATTTTCTGCCCCCTTGGAATTACTGGCTAACTAAACCCTCTTACTTTGAACCACAGTCAAGCAATTTTAAAACAGTTATAGCCAAAAAATCAATTTCAAGGCCGGATCCAAACTAAATAATGGGACTACCAGTCAATTGACTCTCACAAAATCAGTACCAAGACTTAAACTAGCCCGGATTAACGAGCAAATCAGAAACAGACCTAGAACTAATCAAAATTTCTAAATTAATAACATGAAACAAGAAAGAACTGAGAACCCTAATAGAAAACTAGAAGAAAGGAAATCTTACTTAATAAATTTTATTCTGATAAAATCACACTAACACATAGCTAACCAAGATCACAACAGACTAATAACCAGGCACAAAATACAAAACAAACATTAACGGAAATTAAATGCGTATCGGAGTAGAGGTTTAACAAGTATGAGAACAAGAAACAAACTAAACAAAATAAAGAAAGGAGAACCAAACTTAACTGACGCTCGAGACTCTACCACTCTCCGATCTGACGTTTGAACCAATCCGGTGACATTCGACCACCACTGACACTGAATNCCGGGAGATCCTCGATTTTTTTGCCGGAATTTGAAAAGAAATGGTTTCTCGGTTTTTTGGCCGGGATTTGGAAAGAAAAGCTCCACGGTTTTTTAGCCGGGAAATCCTCGGTTTTTTGGCCAGGATTTGGAATGAAAAAGCTCCACGGTTTTTTGGCCGGGAGATCCTTGGTTTTTGGCCGGGATTTGGAAAGAAAAAGCTCCACGATTTTTTTTTTGGCTGGGAGATCCTCGGTTTTTTGGCCGGGATTTGGAAAGAAAAAGCTCCACGGTTTTTGGCCGGGAGATCCTCGGTTTTTTGGCCGGGATTTGGAAAGAAAAAGCTCCACGGTTTTTGGCCGGGAGATCCTCGGTTTTTCGGCCAGGATTTGGAAAGAAAAAGCTCCGCGGTTTTTGGCCGGGATATCCTCGGTTTTTGGCCGGGATTTGGAAAGAAAAAGCTCCTTGCTACCATGATTTGTTTTTTTTTTTTTTTGGGGGATTTTAATTTTTATTTCCTTTCTTCTTTCTTTTTCTTTTGTTTTCCTCTTTATATGTTTTCCTTTTTATTTAGCAAAACGCATGAAAGAATTTGGGAGAAAACTTCCTTTTTGGTCGTTTTCCTGCTGCAAAACTGTTTCAGCGCTTGCGCACTTTATTTCCTTTTGGGTTGCACCTGCTTCTTGCATGGTTGCTTTGTTTGCACCTGTTTTCAACAAAGAACAGTTTGTTAGTTTGAAACGGTGGTTGGTTTTTGTGGCCTTGATCATCCCAATTGCTTGATCCCGGCCCCTTTTCCATTGAAAACTTGCTGCTTGTTGGCCTTGAGGATGAACCTCTTTTCAAACCGACCGGGTCCAACTCTCAGGGCTTCATTATGACTCGCCCGTGTGGGCTTTGGCCTTTTCACTTTATTCTGCCCTTGCCTTTGATTTTCTTTCTTTTCTAATATGTTTGCTCCAAAAGCATCAACCCTATGGTCAGTCGGGATTGGACTGACGCATCCACTGAGGTTGGGTATTTTCTTCGACTCTGACCAGGTGGAGCCCTATAAAGACGGTCACCTTTTCTTTGTAATAGTTACGAAATCAGAGTTAAACCGAAAGGGATTCAAAGAGAAGTATACAGAAAGGCAATCAGATGAGTTTAAAGAGAAGTATCCCTTTCGGGGAAAAGAAGGACTTATCTAAGGTGTGCATGCTGACTTCAAATGAACATGACATGCTTCTTGGACATAATGCCCGACCCACACAAACTTTCTAGCTTCTTGTGAACTCATTGATCTGTATTTCAAAAACCAGGGAACTTTGCCAGGACCTTTTAGTGGTGAGATGTCTTCTTTTCGGCCGATAGTGCCCTTTGCGGGTTTTCGCTAATCGTCCTCTCTCATTTCTCTTCTCACCATCGCCCGATAGTGCTCTTTGCGAGTTTTCACTAAGTGGACTCTCTCATTTTCAGTTTCTCTGCTCACCATCGCCTTATGGTGCCCGAAGGTTTTCACCGATAAGACTCTCTCATTTTATTTCTCTCGATTTACATTGTGTCAAATTCCAACAATAACATTTTCCACTGCCTTGCCTTTGCCAATTGATCGGAAGGACTTGGACAAGGTTTTGGGGTAAAAAGGATTTTGGGCGGGACTACAACTTTGGAACCATTTCGGCGGATTCATGGCCGAACCACTATATCATCTGCCCCAGTTTCATCTTTTGGGGAAATTGGGATTTTTGTTTTGGTGTGACTGAACCTCAGCGAGAGGCTGCCTACGTATCCTTTCGGAATCAAGTCAAACGTAGTTCAGGAAAATAATTAAATTTTTTTTTCTTTTTTTTTCTTTTTCTCTTTTTCCATCATATTTTCTTTTCCTTTTCTTCTTTTTTTTTTCTTCCGCTGGTACTTCCGGGTTCCAAGGAGGGTGACCAAAGAAGCGTAACCGACTCAAAGGGTTTACAAAGGATTGATAGTGTTTGGGTAGCGGGAAGGAAAGCCTTCGTCATCTCAATTGCACAAAAACCATCGCCGCATGAGGATTAGACATAGTACCTTTTCACTGCATCTGCATTGACTGCTGCCTCAGGATCATTCCCTTCGATGTCTCCCAGATACAATGCTCCTCTTGGCAATATCTTTCGAATTATGTATGGACCTTTCCAATTAGGGGCAAACTTCCCTTTTGCTTCCTGGTGATGAGGGAGAATGCGTCTGAGTACCAGCTGTCCCACTTCAAAATTCCTGGGACGCACTTTCTTATTATAGGCGCGGGCCATTCTTTGTTGGTACAACTGCCCGTGACAAACTGCGGCCATCCGTTTTTCATCAATTAATGACAATTGCTCTATTCGGGTTTTAACCCATTCACTGTCCTCAATCTCCGCCTCAACGATTATCCGGAGTGAAGGAATTTCCACTTCTGCAGGTATGACTGCTTCAGTACCGTAAACTAACAAGTACGGTGTCGCTCCAATTGATGTACGTACCGTGGTACGATATCCAAGTAATGCGAAGGGTAGCTTTTCATGCCATTGCCGGGAGCTTTGAATCATCTTTCTCAAAATCTTCTTGATGTTCTTATTCGCTGCTTCGACAGCGCCATTGGCTTTTGGCCGATAAGGAGTAGAGTTTCTGTGCGTTATCTTGAACTGTTCGCATACCTCTCCCATCAGACGACTGTTCAAATTTGCGGCATTGTCGGTAATGATAGTTGCAGGAATGCCAAAGCGGCAGATGAGATTGGAGTGCACAAAGTCTACCACAGCTTTCTTAGTGACCGACTTGAGAGTGATGGCCTCAGCCCATTTTGTGAAATAGTCGATTGCCACCAGTATGAATCTATGCCCGTTCGAAGCTTTCTGCTCAATTGGCCCAATGACATCCATGCCCCAAGCAACAAATGGCCAAGGTGCTGACATCGGATGTAGTTCTGTTGGAGGTGCATGAATCAAGTCACCGTGCACCTGACATTGATGGCATTTTCGAACGAAGCTGAAACAGTCCTTCTCCATAGTTATCCAATAATACCCGGCTCGCAAAATTTTCTTCGCCAGCACATAGCCATTCATATGAGGTCCGCATACTCCTGCGTGCACTTCATGCATAATTCTTCCAGCTTCCTCGGCGTCAACACATCTTAGCAGGTTGAGGTCCGGGGTCCTTTTATACAAAACATCACCACTTAAGAAGAAACCGCTCGCATGCCGTCTAATAGTTCTTTTCTGATCTCCGGTGGCCTGCTCAGGGTATTCCTGTGTTTTCAGAAATCTCTTGATATCATGATACCAGGGCTGACTGCTAGGTTCCACCTCAGCCGCATTACAATACCCGTGCTTTTCTTTGATTTGAATCTCCAGAGGGTCAATATGGGCATTGCCTGGGTAAGGCAGCATTGAAGCTAGAGTGGCGAGTGCATCGGCTAGCTCATTATGACACCGAGGGATATACCTGAATTCTATCGACTTGAAGCGTTTGGTGAGATCTTCCACATGCCGTCGATAGGGAATGAGCTTAACATCTCAAGTCTCCCACTCCCCTTGGGCTTGCCGGATAATTAAATCAGAGTCCCCTATGATTAATAAATCTTCAACATCTTGGTCAATTGCCATATTCATGCCCATGATACAGGCTTCGTACTCAGCCGTATTGTTTGTGCAAAAGAATCGGAGCCTAGCTGTAGCTGGGTAGTGCTGACCATTGGGTGATATCAAGATTGCCCCAATGCCTACACCTCTTGCATTTACTGCCCCATCAAAGAACATTTTCCAAGCATGAGTGTCCTCAGAGATGGCTTCCACTGAATTTACTTCTTCATCCGGGAAATAGGTGCTTAACGGTTGATATTCCTCGTCAACCGGGTTTTCAGCCAAATGATCTGCCAATGCCTGGGCCTTCATTGCCGTGCGAGTAACATAGACTATGTCGAATTCCGTGAGCAAGATTTGCCATTTTGCCAGCCTCCCAGTGGGCATTGGTTTCTGGAATATGTATTTCAAAGGATCCAACCTGGTTATTAGATAAGTGGTATGGGCTTGAAGATAATGTCTCAGCTTTTGAGCGACCCACGTCAGAGCGCATCATGTTCTTTCCAACAAGGTGTATTTGGCCTCGTAGCTGGTAAACTTCTTACTCAAATAGTAGATTGCTTGCTCTTTTCTCCCAGTTATATCATGCTGCCCGAGGACACAGCCAAAAGAATTTTCCAACACTGTCAGATACAAAAAGAGAAGTCGCCCATGCTCCGGTGGGACCAATACTGGAGGATTTGACAAATATTCCTTGATTTTGTCAAAGGCTTCTTGACATTTTGGATGTCTATTTGATTGCCGCATCTTTCTTCAACAGTTTGAATATGGGCTCACAGGTGGTAGTCAGTTGAGCGATGAACCGACTGATATAGTTTAACCTGCCCAATAAGCTCATCACATCCTTCTTAGTTCTTGGAGGAGGTAAATCTCGAATGGCCTTTATCTTTGTTGGATCTAACTCGATACCTCTCCTGCTGACTATGAAACCCAAGAGCTTGCCTGATGGGACTCCGAAAGCACATTTAGCTGGATTCAACTTCAAATCATACTTGCGCAACCGTTCGAAGAACTTTCTCAAATCTCGAACGTGATCACTCTGAGTTCGTGACTTGATGATTACATCATCCACATACACCTCTATTTCTTGATGCATCATATCGTGGAAAATGGTGGTCATGGCTCTCATATAAGTTGCCCCAGCATTCTTCAGCCCAAACGACATGACCCGATAACAGTAGGTACCCCGGGGTGTAGTGAAAGCTGTCTTCTCGGCATCTTCTTCATCCATCAACACTTGGTGATATCCTGCGTAACAATCCACGAAAGACTGTATTTCATGTTTGGCGCAGTTATCAACAAGGATGTGAATGTTAGGTAACGGGAACTTATCTTTGGGACTCGCCCTATTCAGATCTCGGTAATCCACACATACCCGGGTTTTCCCGTCTTTCTTTGGAACTGGAACCACATTGGCTAACCACGTGGTATATCGGACCACTCGGATTACCCCCGCCTTCAACTGTTTTGTGACTTCTTCTTTGATCTTATCACTGATGTCAGTTTTAAACTTCCTTTGCTTTTGCTGCACTGGTGGACAATCGGGGTAAATTGGCAATTTGTGCACCACTAGATCCATACTCAGTCCTGGCATGTCGTCATACGACCAAGCAAACACATCTTTAAATTCGAACAGGAGTTGGATTATTGCATCTCGAGTTTGCTCATCTGTGTGAACGCTTATTTTGGTTTCCCTTATTTCTTCGGCAGTTCCCAAATTAACCGGTTCAGTGTCATTCAGGTTTGGCTTAGGTTTGTTCTCAAATTGTTCCAGTTCTCGATTTATTTCCCTAAAAGCCTCTTCTTCATCATATTCCGGTTCTTGATTCATTATTTCACAATTAGACAGCGTGTTTGAGTCTGGGCATGGAGTCCGCGAGCATGTCATGTTATTTAAAGCCGCATTATTAGGACTGAAAAGAAAAGATGAAAAGGAAAAAACAACAAAATTAGAAAGAATAAAAAGAAGAATGGACCATGAAATATTGATTTCGCTTCTTGGAATTGGAAAGATAACAGGGTTTACATTCAGGAATTTAAAGACAAAAACTAAAAGAAACACCCGAGCCAAAACCCTGAAATAACTCGGGATGCAGAAAAGATGGCAGGGCTAGTCTACCGGGACTCCCGCCTAATCGGGAATGGCGTAGCCTTCCAGTTTTGGAGTTTAGCATCTGGTCCCATATAGAGCATCTCAGCGGTGCTAGTCCCTTCCCCTGGCTGAACCATGTTGGTTTCATAAAGCATTTGTCTCATAGCTCCACATATATCTTTGATTTCCTCAGCTGTGAACAACTCATCGTCCCTTTCCTTGCCATACTTGGTCTTGACAAAAGTATAATAGAGATATGGCAATGGTTGTGGCAGAACCCATCCTTTTTTCTTTCTTTCCTCGGCCCATTTCTCATCATCCGGGGTAGGGTGGAAACCTACTCCGAAGAACTTTTCTGCTGTGGGTAGAGTTACCGGCTCAGATATTCCTTGTAAAGCTTTTCCCAACCCTTTTCCTGGCTTGAAACCGTGTCTAATCATTTCTCTGGCCACCATGATTGAAGCATTAGACAGGAAAGGCTGAGGACAAGAATTTCCCTCCTCGTGTTGATCTGCTACCACAATCTCAAAGGCTTGGTAGACAATATGCTCACTTCCCTCCCTTGACTCCAAACATGGGATAGATGGATCACGATAAATGGACTGCTCGTCTTCTCCGTGGACCACGATTTCCTGGTCTTCATACTCGAATTTTACCATTTGATGGAGAGTGGAGGGCACAGCTCCTGCAGCATGGATCCAGGGCCTCCCCTGAAGGAAGTTGTAAGATGTATCCATATCTAACACCTGGAAGGTCACCTCGAACTCTACCGGACCTATGGTCAATATCAAGTCGATTTCACCGATGGTGTCCCTCTTAATACCATCAAAAGCTCTCATACAAACATTATTTGGACGAATCCTTCCTGTCCCAATTTCCATCCTTTGTAGTGTAGAGAGTGGGCAAATGTCAACCCCCGATCCTCCATCTACCATGACTCGCTTGACATAATAACCTTCACATTTGACGGTCAGATGCAAGGCTTTGTTGTGAGCTGCGCCTTCCGGAGGCAAGTCATTTTTACTAAAAGAGAGTTGATTGATGGCGAAGAACCTTTCTATCATCCTTTCGAGCTGCTCGACTGAAGTTTCGATTGGCACATATGCCTCATTCAAAGTTTTCATCAAGATCTTCTGATGTTCGGAGGATTTTGTCACCAGTGATAGCAGGGACACCTGTTCCGGATATTTCCTCAATTGATCCACTGTTTCATAATCAGGCATCTTCATTTTCTGAAAGAAGGCTTCGGCTTCCTCAGCGCTCACTGGCTTCTTGGATGGAAAGCGCTTTCGAGCGGCATGGTTTACCTCCTGTACATTTGAATATTTCTCAACAGAGGTTTTCCCTGGAAGTTCCCCCGAAATTCCTTTGCCCTTGTATGTAACCACTGTTCGCTGATAGTTCCATGGCACTGCAGAGGGGTCTGTCATTGGCTTCTGTGGTACGCGTCCAATAACCACTGGCTCATTCAGCCGAGATGGCTTAATTGTCCCCCGGACCACATAAGCTCCTTTTGGTACATATATTGGTGTTTCCCCTTTTACTTCAGCTTTCCTTGGAACACTGACAACCAATGGTTTTTCTTGGCGTCCTCGCGGAACATAGAGAATTCCGTTCTTAGGAGAGTCTGTTTCCACTTTTGTCTCAGGTTTCTTTTCAGGCTCAGTTTTGACAATTTTATTCTTCTTTTCCTCTTTTCCTTGCTTAGGGGGTTACCGTGGGCTTCTTTTCTGCATCGGCAATAGCAATTATGGCTTTCAAAGCCGGATCAAACTCCCTGTCTTCACAAATCATACCGATTACCGGCCCGTTGTTGTGAGCGGGCAACGGGTTATTAGTCACATTCGGGGTTTCTTCATCCCTCAACACTATTTTCCCTTGTTCAATCAAATCTTCCACAGCCTTCTTCAATGTCCAGCACAGCAGTTATCAGTTACTATGCCCTTCGGTCCTGAATGGTAGACAAACTGGACCCCTCGTTGATAAGATGAAGACTCGGGTTTTGCCTGTTTTGGGGAATAGGCTGCAGCAAATTCATCTGGACGAGTTTCGAAAACAAACTGGATAAGGTTCACCGATCGGTGTAAAATTTGGTCTCTTGGGCGGTTCTCGGGACGAAAGTTATTCTGCGCGTAGTCGGGTTATATTGGTCTTGGAGTAAGGAGGTTGATTTCTTTGGAATGGAGGTGGTTCGGTTGGCTTGTGGTTCGGTCGGCCGAAAGGTTGTGCATTATGACCGCATAAGGTGCAGGAGCATAGCATACCAGTATGAGGGTAATAGTGTTGAGGGGTTCTTTCAGGAACACCGGGTCTAGGAGCCGATACCTTCTTTCCTCCTGACGGCCACATCACTGTTTCTTCTTTCTTTCTTCCTTTGGCCATTCTCAGACCCGCCTTGGATGGCTTGGGAGGTGGCCCTATGAGCTGACTGGCTCAAGATTTCTACCTGTTTTTCACTACCCTATTCTCTACCATCTCTCCGAATTTTTATTGCCCTCGGCGAAAGGTTTACCATGGCGGGACATACATATTCTGAAAATAGTCTGCTTCCTGGGGCTTGGAGGAAAACAGTGACCATCTCTACCTCATCCATTGAAGGTTCACTTCTCGACGCCTGTTCGCGCCACTTAATTGCATATTCACGGAAGCTTTTTTGAAGGCTTCTTGCTTTAAGATTCGCCAAGAGTTCCTGATCGGCGCAGATGTCTATGTTGTACTGAATTGTGAACAACAGTCTCGGGCCGCATCATCCCAAATATGCCAAACGCGAGAGCATTTAGTCCAGCTGTACACATATCTAGCAGCGTCCACACCAGCTTTCATCCCAAAATATGCCTCACAACGGTCTATCTTTAGGCTACCGGTCCCGTAATGATTTGAATAATCATTCTTAGGGGGCAATGGGTCACCTGTCTGTCATACTTCTCAAATTTTGGTGTTTGACCCTGACGCAAGTGTACATTGAGGGAACATACATAGATCGTGTCATATGAGACCACTCTTTTGCCCGCTCAATCCTTGCCATTTTTTCCAAATCTGTCAGGTTATCTCTTTCTTTTCGCCATCCTTATCCATGTATCTGCGGTCTTTGGGATTTTGTCCTGCCCTGGTGTGTAGCTCAGTATGGCGGTGGCTGGGAGTAGTTATATGGGGATATTGGAGGAGGATATTACCCGGGAATACAGGGTTTGGAAATGAAAATGCTGAGGGGAAATCAACAAGGCAAGGCTAAAAACACAAAAGCCCCAAGAACGAAGCCGTCGATCCCCACCAATCCTAGATCCTACAACTCCATTCGTGTGTATAATGAGCCCCGCAAGTAAGCGGTTATTAGTACAGCGTACGGGGAGACTTGAGTTACAGCTTACTCATCGCCCGCAGGCTCCTGAAGTCCCCCTCTTTCTGTTTTTTTAATTTAGCCTGTGTATATTCTTTTCAACAGCTTTATGTTATTTCAAACCCTATGTGTGTACTATTCTGTAGCTCGTGCACTTGTGAACCGGGTTCAGCGGATGTATTAAAACGTTTGGCTGAGTTTAGCGTACCGCATGTTATTTACTTTTGGATAATATTAGCAGTTAATCATTTCTTCTTCATTCAATAAATTTTAAACTGATTAAATGAGGGATAAATTTTTCTAACAGTTTTCTGTGCCTAGCAAGTGAAACTTTTAGCGCCATCACGGTCTTGACGGTTGGAAATTCCGGATCGTTACACAACCTCAAATTACATTTCTCCTATTTGACACCTTACCACGATCACCCAACTAGACAATCAATCAAATCCCTTCTCAAGCTCCATTACTCACCAACCAGACTACCAGCACCCGTTGCCACCCTACACGTGAAACCATTGTGCAAAAGCACAGAAAAGGTTGTGTTTATCTTTCCAACACGATCTAAGTCTTCGCGAATAACGGTGGGAGCTGAAGTTGACCTCAAA
>NC_031991.1:51083155-51158534 GCF_001879085.1 Nicotiana attenuata
GGGAATTTTAAAAGTAAAAAGAAAATACTTTTTGTTTGAGTTTTCCATTTGTTTTCTCTTTTTCTAAGGAAAAAAGAAAATATTTTTGAATTTTGGATGTAACCTCTTAATTTTCGAAAGAGGGACTTCTTTAAGAAAATGTTTTGAATTTCTGAGCTTTTATTTATTTACAAAAGTACTTCTAAAGAAAAGCAAAAATATTTTTTGGACTTCAATTTTTCAAAATTTTTATGTACATTTACAAAAGAAAGACGTCTAAAAAGTATTTTTTTGGATTTTTGTTTCTGATTTTTTTTTTGGATTTTTTTGGAAAAATACTTCAAAATGAAGGATACCTGTATTTTTGAATTTTGATTTTTATTGATTTTTCTTGTTATTTCATGAAAACATTAGAAAGAAGGAAACCATTTTTTTGAGTTTAAAAACTATTCTCTCTCTCTTTTTTTTTTGAATTTTCTAAAGAAAGATTTTTAATGAAGGAACTAAAAGAAAATATTTTTGGATTTTTTTTTTGAAAAGTGGGGCCGGAACCGATGAGGTTTGCCTACGTATCTCACATCCGGTGAGAATCAGACCCGCATAGTTCGGTCCGACTATTTTAAAACAAGACCCCTTTTTTCATCTCTATTTTTGGCAAAAAGCAAATAACAAAACCATTTTCAAAGCACTATTCTTTTCATTTTCATTCTTTATAGGCAAAACAAACTATTTTCCTTTTTCCGTTTGGGAAAACAAGATAAAATAACGACTCTCTGTTTCCTTTTTCACTTTCCATAGACAAGTAAACAACTTAATTTTTTCCCAAACTAAAATAAGGACTCTTTGTATATTTTTCCTTTGCTTTTAGTAAAACAATCTATTAAAAACCAACCATTTCCATTTTTAAAATCGGCAGAGTTTCGACAGTATTTGGGCATCGGTTATTCTAAAACTAATTAATTCTTTACACTGCTATTCCTCTCTTTCTCTTTTCTCAATTGTGCAAAATTCTCGACGTTCAAAAACCGGTCAACATGCAGGCCCGAGACAAATAAATGCAACACGTAAAATGCATCATGGTGGTCGTAACATATCCGGTTGCCTGTCCTAGACGGACCCAACCCCTGTGTTGAGTCCCCTAAGTCATATGCACGTGATGCAAATAAGCGTTCCTACTAGGGATCCGGCATGTGGTCAAGTTATTCTAGGTTCAAAACTTGGGTATAGGTTCTAGACTGTGTACCCGAGCGGACAACTCGAGTCGAGGAGGGGGCTACGTACCGGGAACCAAAAGGCCATCCGGCTTAATAACTTGTCCGGCCTCTTTCTTATTTCAAGGTATTGACACTAACAGAATAGGGAGTCTCAACCAGTAAGCACATCCCCGGAGGTGAGAAGAGAAGGGTTTCGTAACAATTTTATATATACAATTCAAAATATCAAAGCGGTAAAATATTTAGCACATATAGCATGGAATATGTAGAAAAATCAGATAAAGCCAAATATAACAATTATACTAAGCTCGAATTCTTGAACCCTGAATCGAAATTCTGGGTTTTCATCCCCAGCAGAGTCGCCAGAGCTGTCACACCTCCTTTTTACACCTACCCCGAAGGATAAGGTATAAGGGAGTTTTTTCATTCAAAGTGACATTATTCGAAATGGATTATTTATTTATTTTTAGAGTCGCCACTTGGGAAAGGATTGGCTTTTGGTGTCCCAAGTCACCGATTTAATTTAGATCCCAAATCGAGGAAAAATCGACTTCCCAATTGGAGTCTGCGAACCAGAAATTCTGAATAAGGAATTCTATTGACCCGAGGGAAGGTGTTAGGCACCCCCGGATCCCGTGGTTCTAGCACGGTCGCTTAAATTATTATAAATGGCTAAAAATCTAATTTTAATACATTTTCTAACTTATGTGCCTTTTGAATTTAAAACCGCTTTTATTATTATTTTTTAAAGAGAATTGCAACGTCGTGAAAACGCGTCTCGAACCACGTCACATAAATGCACCCGCGGTTTTTGACACATTTCGACTTCGTTGAGATTTGGATTTGGGTCACATAAATGTGCACCCGTATTTAAGAAGGTAATATTATTAAATGTCGGGCCTAAAGCAGCTAACGTATTATTAACTTCGCGGGAGGCCATGAGATTCGCTAAATGGCACGTCCCGAATTCTAAGAATTTTAATAAAGCATTTAGTAAGGGCCCCGCGATTTTATGGATTTTGTTTTGCTAGGCTCGTCTCATTTTTTATTAAAGGCCAACCTAAAGCAACTATGATTTTCTATTGAATTTGTCTCTAAAGGGCCTAGTTAATTAATTAACATTATTAGCAAACTAGCATTCAAGGAATCCGGGCCTCAAACTCAAGTCCATACTTAAACAAGAGGAAGACCTCTTAATTCAAATGTGCTATTTAGCTTGGAAGGCCCAAACTATAATTCAAATTCAAAATCCTCAAATCTAATAGCTTCAATAAGCAAGATGGGGCTTTTCAGTGTGCTGGGCCTCAACAACCAGCCCATGAGACTGTCCAATTTTGTATTTAGGGCTATTTATACGATTGTCTCAAACCTGGGCCTTAAGGCAAGCCCAAATCGACATCCAACAAGACCTGGAGCTCGAAATTAGATCCCATGGTCTTAATTGAGTAATGTTAATTTCAAGGCTGAAAATATGGGGGCCTAGCATTATACAGCTGGGTCATGTTAGGCCCAGTTCATGGCCTGGACAGTCTCGTTAATATGGTCAGCCCACTTAACACTGGACTCAATTTCAAATTCAATTGATGAGCTAATGTTGAGATTTAAATTCAAACTCGTAAGGAATGCACATTGAAATTTGAACGAGGAATTGATGATGTACATTTGAGATAATCTGAAATTTAATGATAAAACTAAACAATCAACATCAAATTCATGAGTCCTACTATATTGAGATGCTATTTTTATTTTAGAACTCAACGATGGAATTAATACTAGAGGGTAAAGTCATTAGCATATTTATTAGATTTCAAATCTCTGCTGGGAATTTCACACTTAAATCTGGCATTCATATTAGTAGCCGGATCTATTTCATAAGAAACATAAGCACACATGCTCAATTTTACAGTCATTCCCAGTCAATGCTTGGATCTAGCTTAGGTCTCAAAATAATATAGGAACCTAAACATAAAATTGACTAAGCTATAGCTAACAAACAAATAACAGTCCATAGAGTTCAATTACAAACCAATCTAAGGTCCTATTGATATAATTAAAATGCTGTCCAAATGGCATAACTGTGCTAAACATCAGAAATGAAATAAAATACAGCAAGAGCATTCATATACAAGCTAGTAGTTATTCATCATTGAGTCTCAGAAGTTTTCACACAGGTTGGTCACATCTTCACATGTCATTTGAGGCTGAAAACATACCTGGAAATTAGAATAAAAGGGTGAGAAATGGAATTCAGCTAAAGCAGCACTTCAACAGAAGTAAGACCACAGCACGCAACAATAGTTTTCAATCCGAAACCCAGGAAAAATAGGACAGAGTGCAGTAGCCTTCAACAATGGACTTCAATTACCCAAAGCCACACTAAACTTCGAACACCTAGCCAATGAACTAATGCAAATGACTTGGACACAGATCCGGAACCTTTTTTTGAAATTTTTAGTAGTTTTTAGTGGTGTTGGACTCGGAATGTGAATTGTGAAATGTTGTAGAATTTTGGGAGCTCTAGCCTGCTGAAACTAGTTTTTGAACTTCAGATTTCATGATTTCAAAAACTTTTAGAGATTTTTGGGATTTTTTCAGATTTTTTGACTCTTGGGAATTTTTCAGATTCTGAAAAAAACTTCTTCTACAAGGCAAATGAATGCCTATTTATAGGCAAACTTAGGGTATAATTTCAGGTTTTCATTTTACTCTTTAGTCCCTATTTTATTTCTATTTTTACCCTTTATTTTCTGACTTGTTACACAAGTAACTACACCTATTTTGTGAATTTTCAATTCAAAACCCCTTCTAGAAAGTCCTAGGGGGTTCTATTCTGATTTTTCATGATTGAAATCCCTAAACTACCCCTACCTTATTTCAATATTTACTAAATCTGATTAAACTACCATTTCCCATGCCTATACTACCCCTGAATAATCCTAAAATTATTAATCCTAACCAAAATCTACCAGCTATAACCAAACAGTCTAAAAATTGGCCTCATCAATCAATATAACTAATCAGAATATGAAAGATAATTCTAACAATTAATAAACTAACAATTAATGACAATCAAACAAACTTAAAACTAAAAATCAAATTAGCAACGACATACATGGATTTATTCTATTGGAAACAAATATAGAGTCAAATCAATAGAGGAAAAATCGAAACAGGACAAAGTAAACCTAAAAAAGATAAGAACTAAAACAGAACCAAATCAATGAAACAAAAATCAAAAAATTCTAAATCAATTAATATCATTTGAAAGAAAACTTACTGGTTTTTCAAGATTAATTCGACTGGACTTCCAATTCAAACCCCAGAATGATGGTGAACATTGCTCTTCAACAAAACACATGAACACATTATTCTCGAAGCTTGACTCGAGCTTTGGACTCAGGGAATTGGGACAAATTCGAGGAACCCCAAATTTTAGGATTTTGCCGGTCTAAGATTTGAAATCCGCGAAGATGTAAGAGGGGTTTGAGGGGATTTTAGTTGAGGATTAAGGGAAAGGGGAGTCAGGGGAATTATAGGGTGTATTTTTTGGGGTCGCTTGGGCGGCGGCGCCGCCGTGGGCAGTTGGTGGCGGGCGCTAGGGGTAGGGATTTGGGACATTTGGTTGGGTTTTGAAAGAAAATAACAGAGGATATAGGATGAGGAGATGAAAGAGATGATATGATGATATTTTGAGCGTGATTGGAGCTCCGCCCGGCGAAGGCGATTTCCGGCCGGCGGTGCTAAGGCGGAGGCGCCGGGCGGAACGGGGAGGGGTTCTTTAGGGTTGAGAGATGATGCAAGGGGGGGGGGGAGGGGTTGCGTTCGGACATTTATATTTAATGATGGGGCTTCCCATCCGTTGGATTAATCAACCTCCGACGGTTGAGATTGATTCCCCGCTAAACGACATCGTTTTGGGTATGGGGTAGCTGGACCGGATATTGAAGTGGGCTTGAGGCTGGTATTGGGGCCTATATTTGGACGGATTTTGGGGCTTTGATTTGGGCTGGGGTGAGTTTAGCCCAAATTTTGGATCTTTTATTAAGGACCCAATTTTCTTTTGATTTTGTTTTCTTGTATTTTATTCACTTTGCTTTTGTATTTATTTATTTTTTCTGATTTTATAAAATGCTAAAACAAAACAAAAACCTAATTAAACTATTTAACTTCTAAAAATTATTTAAAACTCTATATTTAAAGATAAATGCAATAATTAACAATCAAAAGTGCAAAGAAACTATTTTTTTTGCAATTTTCTTCAAATTTGTTCTAAAACTAATTAATATCTAATTAATACTATGAAATTAAATCCCTAAATGCAAATGCATACTTTTGTATTTTCATATGAATAAAAATGCAACCAATTAACACAAAAAATTTAACAAAAATTCACAAAAATTGTAAAATAATTAAGAAATTAATTATTCGAAACTTTTGGAATTAATTTGCTTAGGGCAAAAATCACGTGCTCACACAAATAGTTGCAACTCTTGATCATTTGGAACTTTTGCGATATTGCAAAACTTCGTGGAGTTGGATCAGAGGCGGCTCAAGAACATTGGGGGCCTAAAGCTAAACTTTGTTAAGAGGCTTTAAAATTAGAAAAAAAATATTCATATTGAATAATATGATCCATGATTTATAGATGACATATTTAAATTTTAATAAATAATAATAAAAACTAATATACTACAATGAGGTAAAAATATATTTAAAATTTTCAAATTCAAAGAAAAAGATAGTAGAATGTTAGAACAATAGAATATGATTCTAGAAATTAATAACTTGATATCAAAGCGAAATTTTATTATTTTAATTTGTTTATTGCAATCCTTGAGAACATGAAAAAGAATTAAAAAATACATTTTTTTGAAGAGAATAGACCCTTAGCAAGAGAAAGAAAAGAGAATATAAATTACTAGTTTTACTATGAGAAAGAAAAGAAAAGAAAATATTATTATTAGAATGTAAATTTACCCTCAATCACCATCAATCACATTGGCTAAATAATCTTTTTCTATTTTTTTATAAAGCTCTTATACATTTTTTAATCAAAATTACAGTATTTTCTTAAAAGAAGACTACCATAAAATTAACCTATTACTGCTAATTAAAAAATAGGGACTCAAAAATGCGGGGGCCTAAAGCCATTGCTTCAATGTCTTTGGCCTTGAGCCGGCACTGAGTTGGATTAACTAAAAAAAAAAAAGTTAACTACTGCTTTTTATAAAGATAGTAGTGTTTTTTTCTTTTTTTCTTAAACGTATTTAATATTTCTAACCTGAGTGCAAGTTGTAGTACTTTATTTTGTTAAAAGTAAGAAACAATTCAACAGAAAAAAAAGAAGTAAGAAACATGGGTTTGTTTTTACTAAATGTCGTTAGTATAATTTTTCTCAATTTTCATTTTTTTATAGGTATAAAGTGTAAATAGATCTCGCCATTAATTATTTTATAGTTCACATGGCATAAATCTAAAAAGCCATTGAATATTACTTGACGCAATAGTACTTGACTCATCTTTTTCCATCTGGTTATATAGCTTGTTATTCTAGTATCATACAAGAATATTTCAAACTATCAAAAACAATCTTAAAAATTATCACAAAATCTATTTTTTGTTATGCTTTAGATTTAGGTGTTCTGCACTTGATCGTTCATGTTCAGAGGTAACACTTACATTTTCTTGTATTCATATATCATAGTATCATATTTTGTTTATATGCATGTGTTTAGATTTAAAATTTTAAAATTGGGAGAATAAGAGTAAAAATAATACCAGAAAGGAAAAGGAAAACAAATGCTACTCCATATTGTAATCGAGATTATTGTTCTCATAAACTATAGTAAATGTATGGATATACATTTCCCAATACTTTTGCAGTATTACAATTTAATTAAACTTTAACAGAGTTCTTTAAGAACATCCCTTATAACCAAACCCTAATTGGCCACCAGCAACATCGTATACAACCTCCAATGTCTGTTGTTGTATATTCCCAAAAATACCAATACTGTCATCATCTCCATTTCCAGCAAAAGCCAAACAAACCTGAGATGCACCGTTTGTTATAAGAATACCATTCGGGTCCAATTCCACATTCGCATTACCGTTGAAGTTGAAGCTGATCTTCGGAATGCTAATGGAGGTGTAATTGCTCAAGTCATAGCAAGTGTCCAGCAAAGAAAGAGCCGGCGCCGTTGGGTATTTCGACATGAACTGCTTGAAAGATGACTTCAAACTGCCGTACGCCGTCGACGGCAACCGCGTAATCACCGTACCGGAATCTATGATCGTCCCGGCGTTCTGGAACACCATCGGACTTATCGATAAAGCTTTTCCACCGACGGAAATACCTAGTACGTCAATGAAGTAAAATGTCGCCCCTTGTGACGAAGCAAATGGCGTGAACGTGATGCCATTTTTTACTGCTTTTGAAGTTTTTACCCCGTTACCGTTGCCGAATGTTAAATGACCATTTGACCCTCGGGAAGTGGGAAGGCAGTAAGAGAAGTATTTTCCGAATTTCTGAGCTGTTTGTTGAACAATGGACAATGGATCGCGGCCTAAACCGATTAATCCAGCAGTTTTTCCGAATAAACCCCTGTTGTTTTGCCCACAACCGAACATGAATCCATCAAACACATCTTTTTGTGTTAAGGTTAATTTATCCTTAGCGAAAAACCCCACTGAGAATGAAGAGTCACCGTACTGAATACCGTACACGCAATTAGAGGAAGAACAACCTGGGCTATTTCCAGTAGCTGATTTGAGACCAGAACAAGCAGTGGAAGTGCAGGAAATGTTGGAATATGTTTTTGAAGCTGATGGGTCAAAAATTGGCTGTTGTTGAGCGTAACAAGATTTGACACAAGGTTGGCATTGAGTCCATGTTAGATCACTGCCGGTGTCGAAAATGAGTGAAAGGTCTTTTTTTGGGGTTCCAAGTCCGACGTTGACAATGTAGTTTCCGGTGCCGAGAGGAAGGCCGGATTTTGCAGGGAGATTGGCTTTTGAGTCTTTTACGCTCTTCTTTTTGTTGGAGGATTTTTTGTCTTTTTTCTTGAAAAGGTCGTAGCTTTGGTCTGTGACGCGGGCTTGGATTGAGTCCACTCGGGCTTGATCGTGGGCTAAGATTTCGGTCAAAGTTGGGGCTTTTGCTCCCTTTTGGTTCAGTTGGGTACATGGGCCTTGCCTGTTGACTACCTCCAATGATGCTCCTCTTCTTTTACCTGAAATTATTTAACAAAAAGGGTAAATTTTTGAAATTATATATCGGAAATATTCTTTCTGGGATAAAGTTTCCATACATACTATGCCTTGTTTCACTTTTATATGACATTTTTATTTCCAGACTATGAAAAAGAATGACATCTTTTTATATTTTAGATATTATTTAAGTTTAAATTTTTTATTTTACTTTTAATGAGATATGTTTATATTTATAAAAATGCTATGAAATGGTTGTGACAACATGTTCTAGTAGTATACTTTTAGGGAGACGAAGGAAGTATCTTTTTCTTGTGTAAAAGAAAAGTTCAAAAACAATGTCCAATAATAACTAAATAACAATAAGTCCGTGCATAAAAAATTTAAGTTGGAATTATTGCCTCTATACATTTTAACAAGTCCTTAATGATGAAGTCCTTTTTTAAAATAGATTAAAATATAAAAGGTGGTCAAAGAAAATTCAGGGAACATAAGCAATAATTTTCCCTTAAAAAGTTTAGTAGAGCCGAGTCATACTTCATTAATCAAAGTATTTTGAAGTAATCATTTGGTAAATAAAGACAAGACAATGGTTTTCAGCTCTAATCATTTGCCTCAAAGTAAAGTTCTACAGCTGTCCCTCACTCGTAAGTGCATGCTTTTTGTTTATGGTGGAGAGATTAATAGATATGATATGAAGGGCAAATAATACTCCCTCCGTTCCATGAGGTGGTTTGATTCGGCACGGAGTTAAGAAAAAGAAGAAGACTTTTGAAATTTGTGGTCATAAAAACTTAAGGGATAAAAGGTTTGTGGGACCATGACATTTGTGTGGCTATAAAAGCTTCTCATTAAGAGTAAATGAGTAAAATAAAGAGTTTAAAGTTGAATTATTTTCAAATTTAGAAATGTATCATTTGTTTAGGAACAGACTAAAAAGGAAAGTATATCATCTAATATGAAACGGAGGGAGTAGTAAATTTCTCTTGCTTTGTAGTACTATCCAAGGTCTTGAAAGAAGATTATTTTCTCTGCTTAATCTATTCATTTCTTACGCAAACAAAGCGCTTTTTCCAAATTTTCTTCCTTCTCTTGCCTACCAATCTAAGGAAAAAAGATAATTGTTGGTAGCTTTTTAAAAATAACATTGATTTGATATGTGGAGTAACTCTGTCTACCAAGAGTTAAAAATAATTATATACTTATATTACTTAGAAAGTAATTGCGGGTAATTAATTCTTTTAAATAGAATTGATTTGTAAGCTTTAATAAAGGGTGAAAATCATTTACCCTCCCCAACTTTGTGTTAAAAATCAAACTCCCTCCTCACCTTTGAACAATAATCATTCTCCCCCCTTTATCCTACACAACACCTTTTTGCCCTTGAATTTTCAATTTCCTCCTTAATTCATTACTTTTTTATTATATGATATTTTTTATGGTTTTAGCTATAACTTAAATTATGTAATATCTATTATAAATTGTAATTAGAGTTCATTAAAATTATAAGTAGAATAAGTAATCAGAGTCAATTAAAATTACCTTATTTTTATTGATTGTTATTTAATATAATGCATATTAAATATATATTTAAGTTATATTTTCTTAGCGACGGAGCTCAAAAAGAAGATCTTTTTATATTTAAAAGCACTTCAGTTTAGATTTTTCTTATATGAATTTCTAGCTCCGTCGCTAAGAAAATATAGCTTAAATATCTATTTAATATGCATTACATTAAATAACAATCATACAGATAAGGTAATTTTAATTGACTCAAATTACTTATTCTACTTATAATTTTAATGAACTCTAATTATAATTTATAATAAGTATTGCATAATTTAAGTTATAGCTAAAACCATAAAAAAAATATATCATATAATAAAAAAGTGTTGAATTGAGGAGGAAATTAAAAATTTAAGGGCAAAAAAGGTATTGTGTAGGATAAAGGAGGGAGAATAATTATTGTTCAAAGTTAAGAGGGGAGTTTGATTTTTAACACAAAGTTAAGAAGGGTAAATGATTTTCACCCTTTAATAAATGATAAGTATCACAAGTTAAATACTAGTGATTTAAAAAAATCATTACACTGTCACTGTCCAGGAAATTTAATTGTTAATTTGGTAAGGAAGTAAGTCCTTATTTTCACACTTTCACATCAATATAGTTCCTAATTCCTAATTCCTATCCTAACCTTTATGGCTTGGAAAAGCAACTAATTAGTTGACTGGAATCTGTCAAGCATTTATGAAGATCAATCCACTTAACAAGTTTTGAATAAATTGACATAAAGTATATGTATCCGCCATCTAATGGGAAAATTGACGAAAATATAGTTAAGTACAACTATTAGTGCATCTTGCACACATTCCTTTTCATTTCATGTGGCGGGATTCAAAGCACTAGAATCAAACTACTTAATTTTTATATAAAAATTTTTAAGTTTTTTTAAATTAAAATTTTCATATGTAAAATCTACATAAAAAGTATTATAAGTTACAACAATTAATAGTTTAAAATATTTTTAAGAAGTTTGAGAAAACTTTGACTAATTGCACGTAAAAATATTGATTACAATTGACTGGTTGTTAGGTTGTAGCTTGGAGAAATCTTCACCAAATTGTTTTCTTCTTCTTTTATTTTAATCTTCACTATTAATGAGTTATAGTACTCTATTCTAATTTCTTCCTCTTTTCTACTTTATTTACCAAAATATTCAATTTTATTATTAATTTTCCAGAAACTTGCATGACAGGCTGGAGCTTGAAATGGATATGAAAGTGAGACAAGAAATGAAATAAAATAGCAAATAGTGAATATGAAAACATCAATAATTGCAAACTAACGTGAAATGCAGGTACAAACTTTAGTGCTGATGAAAGCAAGATCCTTTTAAAGCGGTATTACATCAGTATGATTTTAATTTAAAACCTATCAATCATTTTGTATTTTTTTTTTTTTGATACTATCGTAAATTTGTTAGAAAATTCACACTTATTAGGTCCATTAAAAATCTATACTGGCAAAACTTTGGTCCCAATAATATAAAAATGTAGTATCTTAGGGTAAAAGTAATTTTAGTTCGAACCAAATAATATATGCTGATGGTTACATTTTTTTTTCTTTTTTCTTGTTAAAGTTCTTCTATATAGTGAAAACTAAAGGAAACAAAGTGAAAACGCTATGTTCAATCATGTGGATTATTGCGTTACTTTCACCTCACAACTTTTTGAAAAGCAAATAGGAATATCAAATAATTTGTTGACCTGCTTTTTCTCACCACAATCCACACCATCCAACCCCAATCACACAACCAAGTAACAAACAAGCAAAACTAAAAAGGAAAAAAAGCAGTTTATGTAATATATATTTCGTTCATTTCATTTTATAAGACAAAAGCTAAAGAAAGCTTTTAATATGTACCTAATGTACAGTTTTATGACTATAAGACCATCTATCTAATTAAAAATAACATGAAAAATCTAAACTGAAGTGCTTTTAAATATAAAAAGATCTCCTTTTTGAGCTAAAAAGAAAAATTGTTACGTTAAATAGAACAGATAATACAAAATAATCCCTTCCCCGTCTCCACTCATTCAACCTCAGGCTCAGGCCACCACACCTCACCAAAGAAAATCAAGGATGAAGATTGAAAATGAAAGTGGTGATAGCAGTATACAACAAATTAAAAATACACAAACATAATATGCAGACATACTATATTACACACCCACACAAAATATAGTCTACATACGTGAATTATGTTATCTATTTGAGTTAGTAGTAAATATTATGAGGATAATTTAAGGAGAGTTAATTAATTACCTTTGGTTGCAGGGTTGCAAGAAGAGGAAGGAAGCAAAGAGGTGAGTTGGAGAGTGTGAAAATGGGATTGAATGGTTTCTTTTGCTTCCAAAGCATGGCTTTTCTCCACAGAAAATGAAAGCAAAATGAGAAGAAAAGTAGAAGAAGAGAAGAGCAAAAAGTAACTTCGAGTGGACATTAGTGAATGTTCCATCTCTAACAATAAATTGGTTTTGGCAATAAGTCCTTTCATACTATGGCTATTATATAGATTTTGGACCTTCCTCGTCATCCACTAGACAACTCGTTTTTTTTATCTATATTCTGGGATGGGGTGTAGGGTGGTGATGGGTGTGGGTAGGTGATGCTAGGGTGGGGTGGTGGACACTGTCAGAGCCAGAAATATTACTAAGGGATATTAAACTATAAAAAATAAAATACATGAAAAAAATAAAAAAAGTCAACATATAGTATATGTTGGACCTAGCTAGACAATGTAAATTTTTGACGAAGGAGGGTCAATTATAAGTGGCTCCGCCACGGGTGGTGAGGTTGTTTCTCTTTTTAGGAAATTAGTATAGAATGAGAAGTGGAAAAATCCTCGTAATTTAGCATGTAATAACACAACAAGGAAACTTCAACAATAACATACCCAGTATAATTTTATAAATAGGATCTGAGAAGAGTGGGGTATATGCAGACCTTATTTACCTTATGAGAGGTACCAAGGATCTTAATGAGATGAAAAAGAAATTAAATTCTTAATTATCTGATTCAAATAATTATTAGGTTGATTAATTAAAATCATATGCATGTTACATTTTGAATAGGACTTATTTTAGCTATTTTACTTGCGTGTAGACTACATAAATAATTCTAAAGTGGGGGAAAAACATACTAGGTAATGAAGTTTCCTTGCTAGGTACAATTAATCTATAATTTTGTACCCATGTGCAAGGACTTCTCTATAATATATTCTTAACGTGTTGTACCGTTCGAAATTAATTAAAATGAATATCTTAGCTAATTACAATGAAGAGAAAATGAGTTTTCCTCGATGATTATAACAACTCCTTGTTACGATCCAAAATAGAAATTTTACTATCACTTAATGAGGTTGTTCCCACTAAGCGAACCAATTCAATTATAACCAAACAGCTTATTTATAACTCAAAGCTTAACATACAATTTTAGCTTCCTCCTTTAATTAATATGGGAATTTCATTAACCATAGTTACTTGTTAGAAAATGAAATAACAGTTGGAATGTTGGGCAAATGTGAAAGCTTTTCTAAAGAATGTACAAGTCATATATCCACCAACCAATAATAGATATCCGACAACTCAATGTCTTTGTTTCATGTTTGCTCTTTCTTACATTCTTTCTTTTTTCTTTTATGTTGTGTGGAGGTGGAAGGTTAAGGTACACCCTTTGTTTGTTTCCCTTTTAGTGGAATTATTAGATGAATAAAAATTAAAAGAATTTTTTTAAAAACCTCTCTCAAGATCTACCTTTGTAATATTTACTTAATTTCCTTATGTTTTGACAATCATCTCATTCAAAGTTTTTGATGTATATACAGGATGATTTTGTTTCAATTATTACTTGTGTTGCTTCCTAAAGAAATTTTGTTGTTTACACAAGGGGGGGAGGGGAGGGGGGTCGTTCTTATAATTAAAGCGAGAACTACATTATGCATGTACATATAATTGGTCTAGGAATAATTATATTTTTCTGAGTCTACTTCTCTTTTTTCTCCTTTCTTTACGTTTCTTGATCAAAATGAGCTTTTTCTTTGTATAGGGAAAATCAGTTTATATTAAATGTTCGAATGACAACATGACACATGGAACAAGAGGTAGACGGAAGATGAAGCAAGTGAAAACCAAGACCGAGGACAACAACTTCAATTGGCATCGGGTAGATCCCGGAGGGAACATAATCAACGGAAGCAAACGAATATTTGACACCAGATGATATTTAATGAAGAATACTCCTCAATATTAAATACACAGCCGTTGTAGAGAATTTTGGCATTCATGGCATGCCGTTACATATTCATCAATAGCCCCCGTTATTGTTATTAAGAGGGGCTTGATCCTAGGACCTTGTTCCTTAGGTATAGCTATAAATAGTGACTTCAACAATCATTGTAAGACAAAAAAATTATGACAAGCTTATGCTACACACTATTCTCAAGCTAAATAATACCAACGTAACAAATTCAACTGTACCGTTTTACGGTAAATAGTTTGGCGCCCACCATAGGGCTTAGACAGTTGCATAATTGAATTGAGCCTTGCATCTATTACTAACGTGTTTGATTCTTTATTTCATAGCAAAAATCGGAAAAAAATGGTAGCTAATGATGTCGACATCACACACAACGTCGAGGCGCAAGAAAATCTGCTTCAACACGAGGATTTGATCAGTGACACCCCCAACGAGGAGGACGTAGCAACTCCGGTCCATGACGGGTGTTATTACTGACATGTACGGGAGACAACTCCTGAGGACACTAAGGACGAGCACATTGCAGAAATAGTAAGAATCTTAAGGGACAGCAAAAGGCCATCATGGGCCATCTCTGAAAACAAGACCAGGACATGACGGAACTGAAGCAGGCATTGTCAGATGCCTCCAACAATGCGAATGGAAGAGACAATGTTCCTCCCGGCGCTCCCGCAAATCAAACAGCTCAAAGGGTTGATAAAACCACTCCGAGGGGAGAAGTTGGCTTCTACGGAATCGGGGGGATCGGCAACAGATCCGGTAACGACAATGGCAATGATCCCTTCAAAACTGAACTCATGAGATTCATGAGGGAAATGAACGAGCGGATGAATCAGAATGCGAAAGAGTTCCACACTCGAACGTACCAAATTTCGGGAGCACCACCACTATTGAAGGTCCCGGACTGGAAGAAGTACACCCAATTGGTGTTCAAATCGAGCGCAGCATCATAACTGATTCTGAAGCGGTTCAAAATGCCGGAAATACTGAAGTATGATGGGACTCCAAACCCTCAGGAGCACATCACAAGTTATAAAATAGCGGTGAAAGGAAACAACATGGCTCAACATGAAATTGAGTCTGTCCTATTGAAGAAATTTGGAGAAACCCTCACGAGGGGGGCCTTGACATAGTATTCATTCCTACCCGAGCACTCGATCGATTCCTTTAAAATGTTCGCATATTCTTTTATTAAGGGCCATGTCAGGGCCAGGAAGGTCCAGGACCGGAAGGTGGACATATTCAAAATTTCTCAAGGAGAGTATGAATTGTTGTGTGAGTTCTTGATAAAGTTCCAGAAAAAGAAGACGTTGTTACTGGCCATGCCAGATGAATGGGCAGGTGAGGCATTTACCAAGGGGTTGAACCCGAGGAGCTCCAACACTTCTCAGAAGCTGAAAGAAACCTAGCTTGAGTTCCAAGCGACCATATAGGCGAATGTCCATAACAGCTATGAATCAAAGATAAGGATAAAAGATGATCATCTCAGCTTTTCGACATCAACCAAAGGCCAGGATCAAGAAAGTAATCGGGATAAATCAAAAGATAATTTTGATGCAGATCGGCGGTCTTCTACGGGTCATTTCCTGCCCTACGAGAGGGCCAAAGGATGCAACAGCAAAGCATTCTGGTCGGTGGATAGGTTCGCCCCCAATAGAAGGGTTGACCGCGGTCGGAAAAACAGGTTATTACAGGACAAAGAGCAATCGAGTTCCCGGGATTTCCACTTATCCCAGGCTGTCTGAATATAATTTCAACGTCAGCGTAGTCGACCTGGTATCGATATTGAGGAACATCAAGGAAGCATGATTCTCGAGGCTGATAAGATCTAATCCTAGCCAAAGGGATCCTAATTTATGGTGTGATATCATGGGACTAACGGCCACCGAACTGAGGACTACCGATATCTGCATGAGAAAGTGGCAATACCATTAAAGAACGACCATCTCAGGGAATTCTTAAGTGACTGGGCTAAGAACAACTATGGCCGCAGCCGAGATAATGCAGAGCCCTCGAAGGTAGGTGAAGACCCTCCTCGACTGACTATCAACATGATTTTTGGGGGGAACGAGATCAACGGTGTAACCTTCGTCGAAAAAGACAAAGGTGTCAGTGACTCATAGCAAGAGACTCCGGGAAGTCTTCAAAGACAACATCACCTTTACGGAAGAAGACGCAGATGGACTTCTTCTGCGGTACAATGACGCCATGGTAATTTCTCTTAACGTTTTAGATTACAAGATTAAACGTGTTTTGGTTGACTCAGGAAGTTCAGCCAACATCATTCAATGGAGAGTACTGGAACAAGCTAACTTAACCGGAAGCATCATTCTGGCAACAAATCTCCTCGCCGGATTCAACTTAGCAAGTGTGATGACCCGGGGGGAGATCATGCTTCCTACGAATGCTGAAGGGGTCATGAAGACCACCCTATTTGAAGTGATGGATGGCGACATGGGCTACAACATAATTCTCGGTAAACCATGGTTGCATGATATGAAGGTCGTGCCATCAACATATCACCAAATGCTGAAATCTTTGACTCCATAGGGAATAAAAAAAGGGGATCAACTGGCAGTAAGGGAAATGAATACGGTATTGGTTGAAAAGGGAAGGAACTCAACGCATAGCACTTATAGGAACCGCCGACTGCTCCTGAACCAAATGAAGATGACAAAGAGGGGGAGTCGTCGAATCCTACCAGGTACCAAGTCCATGGCAGAAGAACTCCAACAAGTGGCTTTATTCAAAAAGTTTCTGGCGAGAAAATTCCATTTGGGGACAGGCCTCAACCCCGAGCTCAGGTCAAGATTAATTGATTTTCGTTGATTATTTTGCATGGTCGCATGTGAATATGACAGGTATCCCGGTAGAGGTGGTCGTGCACAAGCTAAGCATGGACCCAAGTAATCCCACCAGTAAGTCAAAAAAAGTACCCCATAGCCGAGGTCAGAAACAAGTTTGTCAAAGAAGAGGTAACTCGATTACTTGACATCGGTTCAATCTGGGAGGTAAAGTATCCCTTCTGGCTAGATAACGTAGGATGTGCGTAGATTATAAGGACTTGAATAAGGCTTGCCCAAAAGACTCGTTCCCACTACCAAACATCGATCAAATGATCGACGCCACGATCGGGCACGAGTTAATGAGTTTCCTTGATGCCTGTTCCAGGTACAATCAAATTAAGATGAACCCTAAGGATCAGGACAAAAACTTTGTTCATAACGAACTTTGCCATATATTGTTATAATGTGATGCCCTTCGAGCTCAAAAATGCCGGAGCCACTTATCAGAGGCTCCTAAAATGATGTTCGAAAAACAAATAGGTAAAACAATAGAAGTGTACATAGATGATATGCTTGTCAAGTCTTTAAATGCAGGTGACCATTTAAAACACCTCCAGGAAACATTCGACATCCCGAAAAATGTGTATTCAGAGTTAGCTCCGGCAACTCTTAGGTTTCCTAGTGTTACAAAGAGGGATCGAAGTCGATCTCGATAAGATCAAAGCCATCAAGGACATCACAGACCAGCTGGCAAATGTAAAAGAAGTCCAAAGGCTAATAGGGAGACTGGTCGCTCTAAGCAGGTTCGTTTCTTGGTCTTTGGAAAAATGTCATCACTTCTTCTCACTTTTGGAGAAGAAGAACAACTTCGAATGGACTCCGGAATACCAACATGCCCTAAAATACCTTAAACGGTATCCATCGAGCCCTCCGCTACTATCAAAATCGAAGGAAGGAGAATAATTCCTAATATACTTAGCGGTCTTGGAGGTAGCGGTAAGTGTCGTTCTAGTCCGGGAGGGCGAAGGTACGCAATCTCCTATCTATTATGTTAGCAAAATTATGACGGGAGCGGAAACTCGTTATCCACACCTCAAAAAATTGGCTTTAGTCTCGTAGTCGCCTCTCCAAAACTTATGCCTTATTTTTAATGCCACCGTATAGCCGTGGTGACAACCTTTCCCCTGCGGAATGTCCTTCACAAACTTGACTTGTCAGGTAGGCTAGCCAAATGGACAGTTGAAACTAGTCATTTGATATTGAGTATAAGCCCAAGACTACGGTCAAATCACAAGTTTTGGCCGACTTCGTGGCTGATATTGCACTCGGTGTCCCCTTGTCCATTCATGAAATGGGGGATGGATATAGTCGGGCCCCTGCCGCCGGGTCCCGAGAAGGTAAGGTTTCTTTTAATTTTAACTGATTATTTTACTAAATGGGTTGAAGCAGGTCGTTACCAAAAAAATCGGTGAGCGCGAAGTGGTCTATTTCCTATGGGAAAATATTATTTTCCGGTTCAAAATATCGAAGGAGATTTCCTGCGACATTGGGCCACATTTGATAGGCACAAAGGTCATAAAATTCCTTGAACCTGAAAATTAAAAGAATCACATCTTCGCCATACCATCCGAGTGCAAATGGGCAAGTATAATCAACCAATAAGGGGACTATTCAAAACCACAAAACGAGGTTGGAAGCAGCCAAAGGCAAGTGGCCCGAAGAGTTACCGGAAGTGTCGTAGCCATACTGGACGACGGCCAAGTCGAGCACGGGAGAGACGCCTTTCTCTCTTTTATACGGTGTAGAAGCTCTGATCCCGGTTGATGTAGGAGAATCGACCTTGCGATACTTCCAGACGGATGAAGAAATAAATAATGAAGCATTGTTGGTCAAATTGGAGTTGCTTGACAAATGCAGGGACTTTGCGCACATAAGGATTGTGGCCTAGAAACAAAGAATGTAAACGTACTATAAACAAAGGGCCTCCGTTATTTCAAAGTGGGAGACTTGGTTTTGAGGAAAGTGACTTAAATACCCGGGAGCTCAACGCGGGAAAGCTGGGTCGGACGTGGGAAGGCCACTATCGGGTTTCAGCTGTCACCGAGAAAGGGTCATATAAACTGGAGAACCAAGAAGGAGTCAAATTACCGAGCAACTAGAACGTGACTCACCTCAAAAGGTATTATTGTTGATAGGCACCGCTTGTACTGAAAGTATGTGTTGCAATCTTTTTTCCTTCGCCCAGTTTTTGTCCCAATTGGATTTTTCTGGCAAGGTTTTTAACGAGGCAGTAACGAAAAGCATACTATGAAGGAAACGTGACCAGCTGAGATAAGACCTTTAAACTATAAGACATTAAAACAATAAACCACTGCAGGATAATTAAATAGTTTTTGGTTTAGTGGCAAATTCCTAATGGGAAGCAAAACTTGACACCGGACCAAAGGCTAATCAACCCTTCACTAGTGTTTTTCCTACAAGCCACTAGGGATGGTTAGATAATCTTTGGCTCGATAGCAAAGTTCCTAATGGGAAACGAAGCTTGCTATCGAACCAAAGATTATCCAACCATTCACTAGTGTTTTTACTCAAAGGAACAAGACTTCCAATGTTCCAATTCGCATTCTTCGCATTCGAACAGTGGAGGGAATATTATGAGAATACGACAACCTGATTGCCATAGAAACCGGGACTACAAAATCCGAGAACACATATGCCTCATCGAGATAAGGGACTAACAACTAGTCCCAAAGAAACAAGTTGTACAGAATAGCCACATGTATTGGCAATTTCTTTTCTTTCAGCACTCGACTGGTTATGTACTTTTGAATATAGAAGGAATAAAAAGAAGTCTTTTTTTATCTTGTTTCTTGTCCAAACGATGAGTTGATTTTATCATTTGAAAGTTAACTAAGTACTTCAAATGCTAGTGCCGGAATGAACAATAGACGTCCTCTTCAAGAGCACTGTAAACATAAGAGGGCCATCTCTTATGAAACCCTTACAGTAAAGGGTTGGTTCCGGAAGAGTTTATCCCCAGAACTCAAATGCTATCAGGGTAAAATACATCGAAGCCTTGCCTAACTTGACGTAAAAAGAATAAACTTTGTGCAATGCTTAAACAAAAAGAACTTTTATTTATTGAACGTGCCAAGCAGCATAAGTATAAATATACCAAAGGAAAACAACAAAGGAAAAGAAAGCAAAAAAGTTAAACTACGTCGCCACCAGAACTCGGGGGAAGAGAAACATCTACGCCCGGGGAGAAGTAGGCGGATCTGCCACCGGTGCAGGATCTTTGCCCTCATCATCATTCTCTTCAAGTTCCTTCTCGGTTCTAGAGGACTCGGAACTGGAACTAGAACAATCAGGTTGCATCTGGCTGAGCTGGGAGGCGTTCTTGGGCAGCTAACTCCAGCATTCGGGCCTTAGCGATCTCATCATCGATATCAATAATGCCCGTTTTGGCCTCTTTCAAGGTTTTTCTCCTTATGTGGTACATAGAATGTGTCTTTTAAATAATGAGGGAATCCCCTTGGTGGTGAAGTTTTGCTTTAAGCCTATCAACCTTGGTTAAAAGGCAATCCCGCTCGGATCTCATGGCGCTAAGGCTAAGTTCGAGATCACGGATTGTGGTTATATGAACCTTATTGTGCTCCATGATCTTCTTGTATCTATCCTCCATCTGGGAACACTTCTCCTCGGCATCAACAGCCTCTTCATCTTTAGAATTCAAGGCTTCCTCCAAGTTATTCACTCGCTCAATGGAGGCATACTCGCGTTCGGCAGCAGCAAGCATGACATCTTGAACTTCAGACCACTTAGCCTTCGCTTCTTGGAATTGAACATTTAACTGAGAAGATTCTCGACCAAGGGCCACTACCTCCTATTCGTTAAACTGTAGCCGGGCCTCAAGATCACTCGCATCGGCGACTTTTGCTTCTAATAACATGAGGCATGCGAAAAGTTGATTCCTATTGGCCAATAATTGATCCCGCTCGGACTTGAGTCTTTATTTGTTAAGGATCAATTTTGGAAGGCCCTCGAAAGCAAGGAAGTTGGCCTGTAAAACAAATATCGAGGTCAGAAACCCTATTGTACTATAGCATTTGCTGGTGATGAAGGTAAGGCCAGTGTGGAGAGAGATGAAGATGATGGTATTATAGGTTGAGAAGCAGTTGCGGTAGAAGCAGTGCTATTTTTTGGTTGCTCACTAACCGAAGGCGGAAGAGGCCGGGTAATCATCCTTATAGTATCAGGAGCAGCAATCGGGACCAAAAAGGGAGAATCAACATTCTCCACTAAGTCAATTCTCCCCAGAGTGCTCCGGCATCGTCCTCGGTTGGGGTTCTAAGCTCTTTAGACTGAGCATTCGGCTGAGCTAATGAAGGCCGTTGTATCCTTTGTAGGGAAGCCCCTTCATCACCGGCTTACCTATCATCGTCAATAACCATAGTGGCTGCGGCTGGATCGGGCGTGGTTTTCTTCACTTTCTTATTTTTACCCTCAACCGAGGAGAAACGCCGCCGTTTTAGTAGCCTGTTCTGCGGCCAGGGACCCTGAGAAGAAGCACCTGCACCAAAAGCAAACACGTGGGCACCAGTCTGGTTGAGAGCCTCCTTCAACAACCTTACAGCCTCTGCAGGTTCAACCAAAATATCCTCCTCAGGGGAAAAAACAAAATCCTGCAAGAGACCTAAATTAAACGAGGAGGTAGGGTTAGCAGATTTACTCATGTACAAAGATGGAATAAAGGAAGAGTTTGTTTACCATAATTCTTGGCCCTCCACCCGTATTTGGGGGCCAATTCCTTCCACCGGCGGGACTCTAGCGTAGTGATGTGCAAAATCTTTTGGACCCACTGATCAAGGCCTTCAACCCTTGGTGGTGTCTGCCGAGTTGTTGAAAATAATGAATGAAAAAGGGTTAGCAATAACATGAAGCATCATATTTTCTGGGAATGAAATGAACTTTAAACTTTAAACTTACGTGAACGAGTTCAGGATTCGGGAAAAGATGGAGTTGTGGCCAGGATGATATCCTTGGTGGCAATGATGACAAACCGCTCTTCTATCCACGGTCCTTGTCGTCATCCATGTTGGTAGCAAAGTATGATGGCCACACTTTCTGAAATTTGTTACTCCCCCACGAAAGATTTTAGGGGAGTAGAGGTTCATCATATGAGCCAAGGTGAAAGGCTCCTTTGTTTCCAGGCACAACCGCCGCAGACCGGCCACCATTTGCCATACATAGGGTCCCACATTAGCTAAATAGACTTGGTACCGATGGCACAATTCCAAAATCACGGGGTGAAGTTCCCCGCTTAAAGAAAACGGACCCAAAGTGAAGAGGTACGTGTAAACGTACGTGAAACCCTTCTTAGTAAAGGTTACTCGCTCCACCAGATTGGGAGCAATTATTGGGGGCCTTCAACCCTTGGTGGTGTCCACCGAGTTGCTGAAAATAATGAATGAAGAAGGGTTAGCAATAACATGAAGCATCATATTTTCTGGGAATGAAATGAACTTTAAACTTTAAGCTTACGTGAACGAGTCCAGAATTCGGGAAAAGATAGAGTTGTGGCCAGAATGATATCCCTGGTGGCAATGACGACAAACTGCTCCATCTATCCACGGTCTTTGTCGTCATCCATGTTGGTAGCAAAGTACGATAACCACGCTTGCTGAAATCTAATACTCCCCCACCGAAGATTTTAGGGGAGTAGAGGTTCATCATATGAGCCAAGGTGAAAGGCTCCTTTGTTTCCAGGCACAACCGCCGCAGACAAGCCACCGTTCGCCACACCTAAGGTCTCACCTGTGCTAAATAGACCTGGTACCGATGGCACAATTCCAAAATCACGGGGAGAAGTTCCCCGCTTAAAGAAAACGGACCGAAAGTGAAGAGGTATATGTAAACGTACGTGAAACCCTTCTTAGTGAAGGTTAATCGCTCTACCAGATCGAGAGCAATGATGTTTAGGGCATGGCAGCAGGAATACTTGAAGGGCGAATAGAAGAAGGGTATTTACCAACCACCCCAGTTCGAGGGTTTGAAGTAGGGAACTTCTCTTCCAAGTCCTTGGCAGTGTTGAGATGTTTGGGGATGATGGTACTCACCGTGGGAGAATCAGCATCAACATCTTCCTCTTTGTCTTTGCTCCTCTTCGGGCCCCCACTGAAGAGCAGACTTGAGTTCTTAGAAGAGTTTGTATAAGAAGTCATAATGACGAGAGGATGATAAGAGTTTTTAAGAAGAAGATTAAAGAAAGATGAAAGCAGAAGGAAGTTAAAAGCACAGAAGTTGAGAGAGTTTATGAAGTTGTTAGAAGTGAAAGAGGTACAATGAGACATATAAGTAAAGTTATAGGCGCTAAAAATCGTCGCCATGATTACCTCGAGAATGGGCAAAAATATTGTTAAATCGTGGAGTAACACATGCCTGGGGTATTAGATACGAGGAGACGTGCGTCTTATCAAGCGTCAGAAGGGTTTAGAAAATTTCCCGCCAAGAAAGAAATCTTCACCAACTTCCCGGTGACACAAGGATGTGCCACTGGAAAGCAGGGGGACTATCTGTATAGGGTAAACTCGGTTTATATTAAATGTTCGAATGACAGCGTGACACGTGGAACTGGAGGCAGGCGGAAGATGAAGGAAGTAGAAACCAAGACCGAGGACAACAACTTCAGTTGGCATCGAGTAGATCCGGAAGGGAACATAATCAACGGGAGAAAACTTAATAACCAGATGACATTTAATGAAGAATATTCCTCAATAATAAATACGCAGCCGTTGCAGAGAATTTTGGCATTTATGTCCCGCCGTTATACATTCATCCATAGCCCCCATTATGGTCATTTAGGAGGGCTTTGATCCAAATACCTTGTTCCCTAGGTATAGCTATAAATAGTGACTTCAACAACCATTGTAAGACACAAAAATTTTGACAAGCTTATGCTACACACTATCCCAAGCTAAATAGTACTTTATTTTCTGTCTAATATTGTTCTTATTGCTACTTTCGGAAGCCTTGTTCCCGGAACCAGACTTTCTGCTTTATCTCAATTTCAACGCTAAGTCTTGTATTTTATTTGATTCATTTATCATTTTTGAATCTTATCAATTTTCTTGTCTTTAAACCACGTAACAAATTTAACTGTACCATTTTGCGGGTAAACATTCTTTTCCTTAGACAGATATATCTTAAGATTTTTATAGTCTCATAGTGTTAGTTTTTCTCGTTCGTAAACATATTGCAAACTGCAAGTAATTAATATTTGGTTGTGTATGTTTTCATCATCTGCTGTAGAATGTCTTTAAGAATAATATATGGAGTAACTTTTTAGTTCTCTCCTGACTGCATACAAAAAATAAGAAATTAAATATGATGGCCGATTTCTAAAATTCTTATTAATTAAAGAAATGTCATTAGAGGACCAAACACTTTTTCTAGAAATTTTATTAATTAAAGTTAGTCTGTTACAAAAAATTCAAAATTAGGGACGTGAATATTACAAAGGAAACTTTAGAAGCGGTTGAAATTACCTCAAATTAAAAAGTTACTGAGAATTTTTTATTCTTGAATACTAATAATAATAATAATAATTATATAATAAAAAATAATTTAGCAGAAACCATACGCAAAATTTAATTCAAAGTTTTATTTTACTATTCCTTATCTATTAGTCATCTCTTAATGAATACTCTCAAGAGAAGTCATTCTTTACCTCGAAAATACGAGTAACAATTAAATTGGATTGTGGTTTTAAAGATACGTGATTTAGTTCAATACCAATTAATAATCAAGAAGTGTGAAGTATAAATGAAAGAAACAAGTGAATCAAACCAGTGTTACTTGAGCAGTTTTGACCTCGAGCTTAGTGACCTCAAGATGAACCAAGAACAATAATGCAAAAGGACAACTCTAATCTACAATAAGCGAGAAAACTAGGATAGTATATTCTTTGTCAATGATTAGATGATGTTTACAAATGATTGGGGTCCCCTTTATATAATAGGGAAACCCTAAATAAGGTACATTCCCTTCAGTACAAAGCACGTATACAGACATCTTCAGGATTAACATCCGTTATTCCAACAAATAGTTGCATGACTGGTGTCTCCCAATTTTCACCTTCTGAGTCTTGGGTCATTGAATCAGGTGCATCTGATCATATTTCTGGTAACAAATCACTTTTCATTAGTATCTCTTATTCTCAATCTCTTCCAACAGTCACAATGGCCAATGGGTCTCAAGCCATGGCAACTGCAATAGGTCAAGCAAGTCCACTTCCTTCCTTACCTTTAGACTCAGTTCTTTATGTTCCTGGTAGTCCTTTTAATCTCATAGCCGTTAGTCGCTTAGCCAAATCACTTAAATCTGTTGTTTTATTTCTTGATGACCTTGTTTTTATACAGGAACGCAGTACAGGGCGGATCATTGGTACCGGACGTGAATCAGATGGACTTTATTACCTTATCCTTGCAAAATCACATGGACTCGCATCTTGTCTTCCTCCAATAACTTCTCCCATTACTGATTCACCAGATTTATTACATGAACGGTTAGGACATCCCAGTTTGTCAAAACTTCAGAAATTGGTACCTGGCTTATCTCACTTGTCCACTCTAGAGTGTGAGTCGTGTCAGCTCGGTAAGCATACCCGCTCCCATTTCCCGCGGCGTCTTGACAATCGAGCAGAGTCACCTTTTACTTTAGTCCATTCAGATGTTTGGGGGCCTAGTCGGGTTAGTTCTACCTTAGGATTCCGCTACTTTGTCAGTTTCATTGATGATTATTCCAGGCGCACTTGGATATTTTTGATGAAAAATCGATCTGAGTTGTTTTCTATTTTCCAGACCTTCCATGCTGAAATTCAAAATCAATTTGGGGTTTCTATCCGCACATTTCGTAGTGATAATGCCCTAGAGTATTTGTCTGCCCCATTTCAGCATTTTATGAACTCCCATGGGATTATCCATCAAACATCTTGTCCGTACACATCCCAACAAAATGGGTTAGCTAAAAGAAAGAATAGACATCTTATTGAAACTGCTCGTACCCTACTTATACAATCTCATGTTCCGCTACGTCTTTGGGGGGATGCAGCTCTTACATCTTGTTATCTTATTAATCGTATGCCATCTTCAGCTATCCAAAATCAAGTTCCATTCTCTGTCCTGTTTCCCCACTTACCTTTGTTCTCTCTTCCACCCCGTGTCTTTGGGAGTACGTGCTTTGTTCATGACCTTACTCCAGGAAAAGATAAGTTAGCTCCTCGTGCTCTTAAGTGCATATTTCTAGGTTACTTGAGAACGCAAAAGGGATATCGATGTTATTCTCCTGACCTTCAGCGATTTCTTATATCTGCTGATGTCACCTTCTTTGAAACCCAATCATACTTCACAGGTCCAGTTAATCACTTAGATATTTCTGCGGTGCTACCTGTTACTTCTTTTGGAGATTCAGTCCCTATCACCCATTCATCTTCCTCCATAGCTCCACCGCCTACAGTTCCAGTTACAGCTCCACCACCTATAGCTCCAGTCTCACCACCGAGTCCAATGCCACCACCTAGTCCAGTTCCACCAATTATAGCTCCAGTGCCACCACCTAGTCCAATTCCACCAATTATAGCTCCAGTGCCACCACCTAGTCCAGTTCAACCTTCTACAGCTCCACCACTCCTGACTTATCATCGTCATCCGCCCCCAGCATCAGACCCAGCTGATTCACGTCCTGCACCTGACCTTGCTAATACTGCGGACTTGTCTCCTCTTAATCAACCGATTGCACTACGAAAAGGTATACGGTCCACACTTAATCCTAATCCTCATTATATCGGTTTAAGTTACCATCGTCTCTCATCATCGCATTGTGCATTTGTGTCATCTTTGTCCTCTGTTTCCATCCCTAGGTCTACAGGTGAAGCACTGTCTCATCCCGGATGGCGACAGGCAATGATTGATGAGATGTCTTCTTTACATACGAGTGGTACTTGGGAGCTTGTTCCTCTTCCGTCGGGTAAACGACCGTTGGTTGTCGTTGGGTGTATGCAGTCAAAGTTGGTCCAGATGGCCAGGTCGATCGACTTAAGGCTCGTCTGGTTGCCAAAGGATATACTCAGATATTTGGACTCGATTACAGTGATACTTTCTCTCCCGTGGCTAAAATTGCATCAGTCCGCCTTTTTCTATCCATGGCTGCTGTTCGCCATTGGCCTCTCTATCAGTTGGACAATAAGAATGCTTTTCTTCACGGTGACCTTGAAGATGAGGTTTATATGGAGCAACCACCTGGTTTTGTTGCTCAGGGGGAGTCTAGTGGCCTTGTATGTCGTTTGCGCCGGTCCCTCTATGGTCTAAAGCAGTCTCCTCGAGCCTGGTTTGGTAAGTTCAGCACAGTTATTCAGGAGTTTGGCATGACTCGTAGTGAAGCTGATCACTCTGTATTTTATCGACATTCTGCTTCAAATCTCTGTATTTATCTGGTCGTTTATGTTAACGATATTGTTATTACCGGCAATGATCATGATGGTATTAGTAAGTTGAAGCAACATCTCCTTCAGCACTTTCAGACTAAGGATCTAGGCAGATTAAAGTATTTTCTGGGTATTGAGGTCGCTCAGTCTAGCTCAAGTATTGTGATCTCACAACGGAAGTATGCCTTAGATATTCTTGAGGAGACAAGAATGACAGGTTGTAAACCCGTTGACACTCCGATGGATCTGAATTCTAAACTTCTGCCAGGACAGGGGGAGCCTCTTAGTGATCCTACAAGATATAGATGGTTGGTTGGTAAATTAAATTACCTCACAGTGACTAGACCTGACATTTCCTTTCCTGTGAGTGTTGTGAGTCAGTTTATGGATTCTCCCTGTGATAGTCATTGGGATGCAGTTGTCCACATTCTTCGGTATATAAAATCAGCTCCAGGCAAAGGCTAATTGTTTGAAGATCGAGGCCATGAGCAGATCGTTGGATACTCAGATGCTGATTGGGCAGGATCACCTTCTGATAGACGTTCTACGTCTGGATATTGTGTCTTAGTAGGAGGAAATTTGGTGTCTTGGAAGAGCAAGAAACAGAATGTGGTTGCTCGGTCTAGTGCAGAAGTAGAATATCGAGCAATGGCTATGGCCACATGTGAGCTAATTTGGATCAAACAGTTGCTCAAGGAGTTGAAATTTGGTGAGATTAGTCAGATGGGACTTGTGTGTGATAATCAAGGTGCTCTTCATATTGCGTCAAATCCAGTGCTCCATGAGAGAACTAAGCACATCGAGATTGACTGTCACTTTGTTAGAGAAAAGATACTCTTGGGAGATATTGCTACAAAATTTGTGATGTCGAATGATCAGCTTGCTGATATTTTCACCAAGTCCCTCACTGGTCCTCGTATTAGTTATATATGTAACAAGCTCGGTACATATGATTTATATGCACCAGCTTGAGGGGGAGTGTTAGTTTCATTATCTAAATAGTAGTAAATAACCCTAATCCCATATGTATTAGGAGTAGGACATGTATTTTATATATAGGGCTCATTGTATCATTGTCAATATTAGTCAATAATATATTTTCTCCCGTGCTTTCTCACAGGCTAAAACATCTAAATCTGTTCCTCAAACAGAAAAAACCCTCTTCATCATCGCGGCCGACCAGAAGTAAAACGGTGGTACCACCTCATATCGAGGAGTGTATTCCCCCACCGTATGAAACAACATCCGATTTCAAAATCGAAAAACCTATATTGACACTAGGCCGATGTGAGCCCATGTCCCGATACATCTGTTTGATAACCAAAGATGAGCTCCAGTAAGTGAAAAAGGACTGCAACTGGGAGAACAAAGATGTAGCGATCCCTTCCCCTGAAGAGGACATCACTACTCATAAAGCAGGGTACTTAAGTGTGTACACCTACCCATTCACGTTGGGCCCTGCCGATCCAGCTCTGGGTCCCATTGATCCATTTATTCTTGATTTTTGCCAACAATACCAAGTGACGCTTGGCCAGATCTATCCTTCATTCTGGCGCATCGTCAATCTGATCAGATTCTTCTCGAGACAGGTTGAGGGAATGCCTTTTACCCTCGATCATCTGATCAGGCTATACAACCCCCGTCTTTATCGAGGTGGCCTGATAAAGCTGCAACGCCGATCTACGAAATCTCTCTTCTCCAGCATCGATGAAGACAAAGATCGAGGGTAGATGAACCGGTTTGTCCGAGTCAGGACCTCCGACCTGATTCCTGCTGAGAGGATGCCATTCCCCGAGGAATGGAATATGAATTATCGGGGTTAATTTCGATACCCCGATTCGACACCATGAAGCCGAGGAACTTACCCGAGCCGACTCCGAAGGCACACTCTTCCGGGTTAAGCTTCATGTTGTATTTTCTCGAAATTTTGAATATTTCCTGCAAATAAGTTAAATGGTCCTCTGCGAGCATGGACTTAACCAACATATCATCAATGTAAACTTCCATTGTTTTACCTATATGTTCTTCGAACATTTTGTTAACTAGGTGTTGGTACGTAGCTCCTGCATTTTTTAGCCCGAAGGGCATTACGTTGCAACAATAAGTTCTAAATTTAGTGATAAACGAAGTCTTTTCCTGATCCTCTGGGTTCATCTGAAATTTGATTGTACCCGAAGTGGGTGTCGAGAAAAGTTAGGATCTCGTGGCCGGTCGTGGCATCGATCATACGATCGATGTTGGGTAGTGGGTAAGAATCTTTCGGACATGCTTTGTTTAAATTCTTGTAATCTACGCACATTCTAAGTTTTATTTCCTTTTTTAGGAACTATAACTACGTTGGCTGGCCATTTGGGGTACTTTACCTCCCGAATAGACCCTATTTTAAGGAGTTTGGTTACTTCGTCCTTTATGAATGCATGTTTTACCCGCGGACTGGGGCCTCTTTTTTTGCTTTACGGGTTTGAATCTGGGGTCGATGCTTAGTCGGTCTGTTGTGATTTTCGGTGGAATCCCTATCATATCTAAGTGGGACCAAGCAAAGCAATCCATATTATCAATAAGAAATTGAATGAGTTTTTTCTGAGCTCGAGGGTTAATCCCGTTCCCAGGTATACCTTTCTCTCGGGCCTGTATTCGATCAGTATGACCTGCTCCAGCTCCTTAATAGTTGATTTGGTCGCATCGGACTCTTCGGGAACGGAGAAGGTTCGAGGAGTAAGGAAATTCTCTTCTTCGTCTTCGATTACATGTTGCTCCGATTCCATCGAGGCTGGGTACGGTGATTGCTATTTGGCCGCCTGCTTGCCTTTGATGCTCGATTTCTCTGAGGTCGAAGGCTCTGGTATCGGCGTCACTTCATCGACTGCAAACATTTCCTTTCCAGCATGTTGCTCTCTGTAGACCGTTTTCACACCATCCTCCATTGGAAACTTCATCATCTAATGAAGAGTTGAAGGTACCGCCCTCATGTTGTGTATCCATGGTCTCCCGAAGAGGGAATTATGCCCCATGTCTCCTTTGATGACATGGAATTTTGTATCTTGTATGGTCTCGGCTACGTTGACTGGCAGGATTATCTCTCCTTTTGTTATTTCGCTTGCCATGTTGAAGCCATTTAGGACCTGAGATGCAGGTACAATCTAATCCTGTAGGCCGAGTTGTTCTACGACCCTCGATCTAATTATGTTCGTTGAGCTACCTGGATCCACTAGAACACGTTTAACATGAATTTTATTTAAAAGGATAGAAATTACTAGAGCGTCATTGTACGACTGAGATATGTCTTCCGCTTCCTCGTCATAGAATGATAAGGCGTCCTCGGGCACATAGCTGCAAGTCCCTTTTTCTCCGGTGATCGATACTTTGGTGCGCTTGAATACGGGTCTTTGTGGGACGTTGACGCCACGAACGATCATATGTATTAAATGTTGTGGTTCTTCTTGCTCATTCTTTCTTGCATCTCTTTCCCTGAAGTGGCTTTTAGCCCGTTCACTGAGAAATTCTCGAAGGTGACCTCGTTGAACAACCGAGCCACCTCCTCCCTTAGCTGCCTACAATCTTCGGTCCTATGGCCGTGTGTGCCATGATACTTACACATCAAGTTTGGATTCCTCTGAGAAGGATCAGTATGGATAGGCCTGGGCCACCTAGTATCTTTGATTCTTCCAATAGCTGACACAATCCCTGATGCGTCTACACTAAAATTATACTCTGACAATCGAGGTACCTCCGAGGGGTCGGTGTGTTTATCGAACCCGCTCTTACTCATGAGTCCCCGAGAGCTTTGACCTCGATCGTTTCTCTGATCATTTCGAGGGGCATTTCGGCGCGAACCATTGTTTCTCCGATCGACATACGGCTGATACCGTTCTTTGTTTGACCTCGATTCCATGTCTATATCCCTCAAGGGCTTAGCTGCCGATCTATTAGGATGAACTGAACCCGAGGGGGCTCCCAACTGGTCTTCCTCGACCCTAATATTCGATTGGTAACGGTTATGCACATCCAACCACGTCACAACTGGATATTCGATCAGATTCTACTTTAATTGTCGGGACGCAATCGAACTCCTTTCGTTCAAACCCTGTATAAAAGCTTGTACTGCCCAGTCATTCGAAACCGATGGTAATTCCATTCGCTCCATCTGAAACCTGGACACGAACTCCCTCAACATCTCGTCGTTCCTTTGTTTTATTTTGAATACATCCGATTTCCTCGTTGCCAACTTTATGGACCCGACGTGTGCTTTCACGAAAGCGTCTGCTAACATAGCAAACGAATTAATAGAGTTAGGAGGCAAGTTATGATACCAAATCATGGCTCCCTTTGACAAAGTTTCCCCAAATTTTTTCAACTACACGGACTCGACCTCATCATCATTCAGGTTATTTCCTTTAGTCCCGCAAGTGTATGAAGTAATATGCTCATTAGGGTCGGTTTTCCCATTATATTTGGGTATATCGGGCATGCGAAACTTCTTAGGAATGGGCATCGAAGCCGCGCTCTGAGGGAACGATTTTTGTATGAACTTTTTGGCATCTAAACCCTTCAAGACTAGAGGTGCCCCCGGTATCTGGTCTACACGGGAGTTATAAGTTTCCACTTTTTTGTCGTTGTCTTCAATCTTATTTTCCTCGGACTCGATCCTCCTAGTGAGCTCTTCGAGCATTTTCATTATAGTGGGGTCAGTCCCCGAGCCATTTCATTTGACCTTTCTGGCGCAGGTTCAGCACGTCGAGTGTTTTCTGGTTCAGCTATGCTCGGAGTTTTTTTCTGACTCTGAAGTTGAGCGATTGAGAGCTTGCAGCATCTCGAATATCCTTGGAGGTTGACTCCCCTGTCTCCTATACCTGGTGTTCCTTGGCCCCCAGATCGGGCCTCCGTACATACACTTCCTCCGGGGTCTGTGCCTAAATCTGCATTTAGCAATGTGCGAACTAACGTCGACTGATTCCTCATTTGGCATTTCCCCTGGGTTTATCGGTGGTACATCGAACCCTGCATTGTTGTTTTCCTCATGAAATCCAAGACCTTCGTTGTCATGAACAGGTGTATTTTGCGAGTTTGACATGTTTAATCCTGAGAATCAGAAAATCTTGTCAAGAAAAAGTGTAAAAATAACGTGTGCAATGAGAATCAGTAATGAAATAATCACTATTATCTCTAGCCCTACGGTGGGCGCCAAACTGTTTACCTCGAAAATACGGGTAACAATTAAATTTGATTGTGGTTTTAAAGATACGTGATTAGTTCAATACCAATTAATAATCAAGAAATGTGAAGTATAAATGAAAGAAACAAGTGAATCAAACCAGTGTTACTTAAGTAGTTTTGACCTCGAGCTTAGTGACCTCGAGATGAACCAAGAACAATAAAGTAAGAACAATAAGGCAAAAGGACACCTCTGATGTACAATAAGGGAGAAAAGTAGGATAGTATATTCTTTGTCAATGATTATATGATGTTTACAAATGATTGGGGTCCCCTTTATATAATAGGGAAACCCTAAATAAGGTACATTTCCATTTGCAGTGAGGAATCTTATTGAGACAACTGTCTAACCGCCTAGTACGGAATCGTACAATTCTACTCCGGGATTTGCGCCATGATTTTGGGGACGTGGCAGGAATCTCGCTCATTCTGTTAGAAATCCATGACGGTATTATTCCGGAGTCGAGCATACTTGGCTTCGGTACTCATCGTACTTCGATCTTCGGGCATTGCATCTTATCTTCGAGCTCGAGTCTGATCCATCAGGCTCGGACTCGACCTTGCCTGAACTCGGGCTTAAGATGATCCCTCGAGCTTGGAAAATCGAGCATACCTGATTTCGACCATATACAGTCATAATACCAAATTTCTTGTTTCGAGCCCCCAATTTATTTTTCTGACTTCTTGTTTAAATCTTTTCTTTTTGGCTCAAAAACTTTTCAAACAATTTATTCGAAATTATTTACCTTTATTTTTTATGCTTTCAATCTTTATTCAAATAACAAAGATTTGAAGTCGTTGCACGGTGTTGTATATCATCTTTATAACTCTCTAGTTCGTAAAGAAAGATTTATAAAAAATATTTCCTCCATTCAGTTTTAGTTATCAACTTTAGACTTTGCACTTCCTTTAAAACAATAAAATATATACATATATATTATAATTTTACCCATAATAATGATATTTTTTCCAAAAGTTTTGGGAAATAATTTGGAGAATGAATAGTTAGTGATAAGGGTAAAATAACAAAAAATTTATCTTTCTCTTAATTTAGTATATTGAATAAATAAAAGTGAAAATATTTTTTTTAATAAAACGGACAAATAAAAGTGAAGGCAAGGAGTACAAAATAAGAAGAGGTTGAAGTGGTTGCAATAAATATAAAAGCTTGTTCATTTATTTTTAGAACCCATCCGTACGCCTCGTACTAAAGTTTGCAAATAAATCATTCCGGTGACGCTTGCTCTTGACGTCAAGACTCAAGTTATGAAGTCAATGTCTAAATGCAATTCCCTAAGGGGTCGTTTGGTAGGGCATAAAAATAGTGTGGAATAAGGTATATAAAAATAGTGTGGAATAAGCAATTCCTTAAGGGGTCGTTTTTAGTAATGTATGTGCTAGTAATGCAATTATTAGTTACACAGATATTATTTCTTATCTATTGTTTAGTGTGGTGTATTAAAATTATAATGCATTGCATAATTTTTAAGAAAAATAGTTGTTTACAAAAATGCCCTCCATATTCTCTAGCTTTAAGGGACTTTAAGGATTATTTTATCTTTAACCATACTAATGCATGCATTAATAGTCTTGGTATTACTAATGCCATGGTTTTCTATGCATTACTTATACATAAGATAATATCAAATATGATGTATAACTAATACAAGTATTAGTTATAATCAGATTGAAAAATATACCAAACAGGGTATTAGTAATGCATAGAGTTAATGCTTGCATTATTTTTTCTAATATCGCGTACCAAACGAGAAAAATTCGTTCAGTCTTATTTTGCCTTGTTTTTAATCATGTTCTTTCAGAAAAATTAATGAGTCTTAGATTAGTTCTGTAATTCGACTAATTCTATTCTTATGTTACATTATTTCTAAGAAAATAATTTTGTTTCAAGTTTCTTTACCTTCCCCACTTAAATAAGGTATTTTCACTTACTCTTCATTTACATTTATTCTTTGAAACAGTCAAAAATTAAGAGCAAGTCTTTGGTCAAAGACACGTATTTTCGTCCTACGTAACAGTAACAGCTTTTTTCTATCACCTTAGTTTTTAGAATGTCTTCTATGTTTAATTTAGTCATCATTACTTGTTTCTTTTTGAAATATATTTTGCATATTTCTGATAAGACTTTGTTTATAATCTCCCTATCCCAAATTAGTGGTCATACTTGTATACTTTTTATCTTAGATTGTGAAAAAACTGCATGTCTAAACTTGTACTTACACAAAAGTTATTTTTCTTTATTTATATACGAATATATTTTGAAAATTAAATTAAATATACGAATATATTTTGAAAATTAACGTTAAGAAAAAATTAAATATATAAATATATTATAAAAATAATAAATATAATAATATTAAGTTATTTTATTTATAAATAAAATATATAGTTAAAAATATATTATATAGTATATAATATAGAAACTATTACATAAATATGAAGGTTTATATAATATTAAGGGCATAATAAACTTTTCAAGTAAAAATGTCACTTTTGTGGTAACTAGAGCAAAATAAAATAATTTTTGTGTAACAAAAGAAAGAAAAATGACTTTTGTGTAATGAACACAAAGTTGAATGATTTTTACGGAAAAAAAAAAAGAAAAATAACTTTTGGGTAACAAACACAAAAGTTCAATGACCATGAATAAAATTAACTCTTCGTGAGAAAATAAAGATACAATTGATGAGAAAACTTTAAACAATATCATTGTTAAAGTAAAATCTTCACGCGTTGGCTTAGTGGGGCCAATGCGTGAACTAATAAAAAACCTGTCAACTTACAACTGAGAAACAAACTATTTTAATATGAAAAAGATTTTTGTTCTTATGTGCCCAACGCAAATTATATAACAGAACTCTATAATTGTTTGTTCAGTGGAAAAGAAAAAATCAATAAAACTTTATCTAATCCGAAATCATGAAAATTTGATTATTAGCTCTTTTCCTTTTGGTTTTTTCCTTTTCCGAAAACAATTTTTTTTTCTTGGGCGAAAATGACACTATAGGTCCTACTTAATAATATATGCAGTTTATCCTAATTAATTTTAAATACACGGGCTGGCCTAGTTTGGAAGCTGTGTAGTGTAGGGATAAAGTTATTTGTTGCCAACTTGTTTGAACTAATTGTGCATTAGCTATTTTTCTTATTCGCCGATCATCTTAGGTATTATAATGGAAGAAATTGAATGAACTTTCTCTAAATCCATCATTAATCTTATCATGCGCCTATTGGACTAATTTTTAATTTGTCAAAAGTGACAATTTATTGGTTTGAATCTAAAAAAAAAAAAAAGCGTCTTCATTTCCAACTGATTTGAGTTTAATTTGCTTGGTTCAAAAATTTCAAAGTACATGAAATTGAATCCATTGGAGAAAAATGTTGCTGCAGCTAGCACTACTGTTTGCTGAATCTTGACCAGGCTATGAATTTCGTCTCGATTATTTAAGTTAGCTAAATATTCTAGCTTAAGTTACAGTATGTGTTGCCTGTCACATAAATATTTTTATGTTAAAATATGAAAAATATTTGTAAGGTCATTTTCTTTTATGACTTAATTTCATAAGAGATCTTTCTGTTTGGACGGGTGAGATCAATAATATAATAGTAGTACATAAAATACCAGGAACTTTTGTAATATCATATTTTTATTTTGAATTGCAACATGTTATAATATAGTATCATTTCCTCTATGTATTGTTTGTCTGTGAGCCTAGTTGACCGATTCAACCAAGTGTAATGGTCAGGATGAGAAGGGATCGAAAATCCAATACTGGAAAACGACCGTACCTGAGATCGAACTTAATTTGAGAGTTATCAACGCCTGAAGACAATAGATAAGACAGAAAAATGGAGAAGAAGGAATCTGAAAGCTGCAGCAGCCACAACCAAGGCAGCACCACATCCTTGCACCAAATCAAAGGATGTGGTGTAACGGATTGTTGGATTTTTTAAGCATTAATATGACTTAAAAGAGGGTGAGTGGGAAATGGAGGAAAATAAAAATTTTAAGTGAAATTTTAAGTTTCCCGCCTTTGATAAAGGGACATTGTCCCATATTGAAAGAGGAAGAGGTTTTGATGGGTATATAATCAATTGCTCTTCTTCTAGCTCTTAAAGAGTTGAGAAGAAGGCAAGCCTCGCGCTGTCGTTGCTCGGCTCGGCTTCGGCTTCGGCTTCGATTAATTGATTGATTAATTTTTTGGACCAAAATTATTTGTTAATAGTAAATATTAACAGAAATATTATTAAATATTCGTTTTAATAACAAAATATTAATATTAATAGAGTTGCACCTCTTCAGTTTTCAGCCCAACATTGGCTATAAATACAAGTCAATTCTCTCAGAATTTTCATACGATTTTCTGAGTTCTCCTCCTTCTTCTACATTGTTTTATTTTCAAAGAAATCAACAGTAAGTGTGATTTGCTACCGAACTTTGTGTTCGCTGAAACACTAGGTTTGAAGTACCACTACACCAGTGTGTAATTCCTTCTATCCTGGGAGGAAATAATTCATAACCTTGGGCACTAGGAGGGGATTAAAATTCCTTAAGGAAACACTATGAATTCAGTGGGCTCGGATTAACTTTTGTTTCATTTACATTTTCTGTTTATATGTTATTCCATTTTTTCCAGAATTAGTTTAGAAATACAGTATACTAACAAGTTTAAGGAATTTTAATATATTTAATATATTTTCTGTATTTGTGTTATATTGACTGTTCTGGAGATTAAAACCTTTGTGGTTTTCTACTCCGTTGGAGATTAAAATCTACGTGATTTTAACATTTGCTTCTGTTATTCTTTTACAGAAATAACTAATGATAACGGAAACCAAGTTGTTCCGAAGGTGAATGCCAATGCGTCGACAAGCCGAACACCGACATTGGCACCGGCGCAGAAACCCGAAAAATTTTCGGGTTAGATTTCAAGCAGTGGCAGTAGAAGATGTTCTTCTAATTGACTACTTTAAGTCTGCAGAAGTTCATTAAGGAAGATTTCCTGTTCTACCCGAAGAAACTCCAGAGAATGAATGCTTTCTCGTGATTGAGGCGTGGAAGCATTCTGATTTTCTATGCAAGAATTATGTTCTTAGCGGACTGGAGGACGATCTGTATAATGTCTACATCGGTGTGGAGACGTCAAAAGAATTCTGTACTGCGCTTGAAAAGAAATATAAAACTGAAGATGCCGGGTTGAAGAAATTCGCTGCCGCTAAGTATTCGGACTACAAAATGGTAGATAGCAAGTCTGTTATTACCCAAGTCCAGGAATTGCAAGTGATTATTCACGATCCCCTTGCTGAAGGTATAAATCGAATTAATAATGATGTTGAAAGTAGTAATTTTAGTATTTTTACTAACAGAATTTTCATTGAAGGTCTTGTCATCAATGAAGCATTCCAAGTAGCAACGACGATTGAGAAGTTGCCTCCTTTGTGGAAAGACTTCAAAAACGACTTGAAACACAAACACAAGGAGATGTCGCTTGAAGATCTCATTGTTCGGTTGAGAATCAAAGAGGACAATAAAGCTGCTGAAAAGAGAGGCCGTGGAAACTCAACAATAACGGGAGCAAACATTGTTGAGGATACTTCCCAAAATAAGAGAAAGAGGAAGTAGGCTTCTGGACCGAAAAACAACCAAAGCAAGAAGCGGTTTAACGGAAATTGCTACAACTGTGGGAAAGCTGGACACAAATCTACGAGGTGCCGTGCTCCGAAGAAAGACAAGAAGAAGGGTCAAGCAAACATGGTTGAAAATCATGAAGATGTTAATGACTTGTGTACTATGCTTTCTGAATGCAACCTGGTGCGAAATCCTAAGGAGTGGTGGATTGATTCTGGAGCCACTCGACATGTTTGCGCTGTTAGGGAAGCCATTGCAACATATGCTCCTGTTGGACCCGAAGAGACACTTTGTATAGGAAATGCTGCAACCGCCAAGATTGAAGGATGTGGGAAGATCTTTCTGAAAATGACTTCTGGCAAGGTGCTAACTTTAAACAACGTCCTTCATGTTCCCGAGATTAGGAAGAATTTAGTCTCTGCTGGACTTCTTGTTAAGAATGGTTTTAAGTATATTTTTGTATCCGATAAGGTTGTAACAAGTAAGAACGAAATATTTGTAGGAAAAGGTTACCTCACTGAGGGCCTTTTCAAGCTGAATGTAATGGTTGTTGAGAATAATAATAAAATTTCAGCTTCGTCTTACTTACTTGAGCCAAATGAATTATGGCATATATGTTTGGGTCATGTCAATTATAAAACCTTGCGGAAAATGATTAACTTGGAAGTATTGCCTAAATTTGAATGCGACAAATCAAAATGTCAAATATGTGTGGAATCTAAGTATGTTAAACATCCTTATAAGTCAGTTGAAAGGAATTCAAATCCTTTAGACTTAATTCACACAGATATTTGTGACATGAAGTCAATACCATCTCGCGGTGGAAAGAAGTATTTCATAACTTTTATTGATGATAATACTCGATATTGCTATATTTACTTACTTAATAGTAAAGATGAAGCAATAGACACATTCAAGGAATACAAAAATGAAGCGCAACTTACCAAGAAAATCAAAACGATAAGAACTGATAGGGGTGGTGAATATGAATCTCCTTTTGAACAAATATGTTTAGAATATGGAATTATTCATCAAACAATGGCCCCTTACACGCCCCAATCCAATATCCAATTGGATTGCGGAAAGAAAGCATCGTTCATTAAAGGAGATGATGAACACATTGTTGATAAGTTCTGGTTTGCCACAGAACTTGGTGGGGGGGGGGGGGGGGGAGCCGTTCTTACTGCTAACCGGATACTTAATCGAGTACCCCATAACAAAACACAATCCATTCCATATGAAAAATGGAAAGGAAGGAAGCCCAACTTGAATTATTTTAAAGAGTGGGGGTGTTTGGCAGAAGTGCAAGTTCCTAAACCCAAAAGGGTTAAAATAGGATCGAAAATCGTTAATTGTGTTTTCATAGGATATGCGACCAATAGTAAAGCATATCGATTTCTGGTTCATAAATTAGAAAATCCCAACATTCATAATAATACGGTTATAGAATCAGATAATGATGAGTTCTTTGAAAATATATATCCCTATAAAAATGAATGTGAGTCAATTGGTGAAGGATCTAAGCGTCCTCGGGAAGAAACAAAAGAAAGTACATTTAATCAGGAGGATCCAAGATGTAGTAAACGTCAAAGAACGTCTACTTTATTTGGACTAGATTTTGTGACTTTCTTATTGGAAAATGAGCCTCGAACATTTAAAGAAGCTATGTCTTCTTCGGAATCATTGTTTTGGAAAGAGGCATTCAATAGTGAAATAGAATCCATATTGAACAACCATACATGGGAATTGGTTGATCTTCCTCCTGGAAATAGACCTTTGGGTTCTAAATAGATTTTTAAGAGAAAAATGAAAGATGCTGGCACTATTGATAAATTTAAGGAAAGACTTGTAGTCAAAGGGTATAGACAACGAGAAGGTCTTGACTACCTTGATACATACTCTCCAGTTACAAGAATTACGTCCATACGGATGTTAGTAGCATTAGCTGCAGTGTACGGTCTTGAAATTCATCAAATGGACGTTAAGACGGCCTTCTTGAATGGAGATCTGGATGAAGAAATCTACATGGAACAACCTGAAGGGTTTGTGGTTCCAGGTAAAGAAAAGAAGGTATGTAGACTTGTTAAATCCCTTTACGGACTAAAACAAGCACCTAAAAAATGGCATGCGAAATTTGACCAAACAATGTTGTCAAATGCTTTTAAGATAAATGAATGTGATAAATGTGTGTACATTAAAAATGTTCCAAATCACATAGTCATTTTTTGCTTATATGTGGACGATATGCTGATATTGAGTAATGACACTGCCAACATAAATGCTACTAAGCGTATGCTAACTAGCAAGTTTGATAAGAATGACTTGGGAGTCACTGATTTAATTCTGGGGATTAAGATCCATAAGACTACTCAAGGTCTGGCATTGTCACAATCTCATTATATTAAGACAATACTTTAAAAATTCAAGCACTTAGGCTTTAAAGTTGCAAAGACTCCAATTGACGTGAATCTTGCATTAGCAAAGAACAAAGGACAAAGCATATCACAATTGAATTATGCTCGTGCGTTGGGATGCTTAATGTCATGAATTGTACACGACCAGATATAGATTGTGATATAAGTAAATTGAGTCGATACACGAGCAATCCAGGTCAACTCATTGGATGGAAATGAAACGAGTTTAGGGATATTTAGAACATACCCAGGGCTTTGCTTTGCACTACAGTAAATATCCTGCAGTGATTGAGGGATACTGTGATGCAAATTGGATCACCGGTTCAACTGATTCTAATTTCACAAGTGGATATGTATTCACCATTGGTGGAGGAGTGGTATCTTGGAAGTCATCCAAACAAACTTGCATTACCCGTTCATAGCCTTAGATAAAGTCGGTAAAGAAGCTGAATGGCTCCGGAATTTCTTGGAAGACATTCCATTTTGCCCCAAACCGTTGGCACCAATGTGCATACATTGCGATAGTCAAACGGCAATTGGAAGGGCTGGGAGCGTTATGCATAACGGTAAATCTCGTCATATACGACGAAGACATAATACGGTTAGGCAATTACTCTATAGAGGAATTATCACGATTGACTATGTAAAGTCAAGCGATAATGTGGCGGATCCACTTACAAAAGGCCTAACTAGAGAGGTAGTTGAGAAATCATCAAGGGGAATGGGACTATGGCCGAGAACAAGTCATTGTGGCGGTAACTCTACCTAGAAGACTAGAGATCCCAAGATCTAGGTTCAAGGAGATCAAACAAAGTCATTAATGACGGTTCAACATTGTCAACTAAAATTTTGGTCCATTCTCGTGATGAAACAATGTTCAGTAACAAGGATAAAGCGTTAAGGTTTTTTAATAATTTCTAAATTTGATACGGGGTATATCAAATAGTGTATCTACGGGATGACACGTTTAGGAATCACCTATGTAAGTGTGAAGTGTTAGCCGCTTCAAGGAGAATTTTGTAAGGCTAGTTCTCTACGCCCTTATAAAACCAGGCGGTGTTCATGGCTGAAACGAACACAACAATGAGAATCAAAGACAGTTAAAGGTTGGTTGTGTGACTTATGGTTGTCTAGGTATAAACCAAAGTTCGACGGTTCAAAGATATCAAATCTACCGATTGACCGAGTATATCCGACATAAGTTCACTACGGAAAGTTCAAAGGGAAACCTACTTATCCAGATGCAATTAATCCTTGCTTGCGAATCACACAGTTTTCATACATATTTCTATGAAATAGTCATTCCCCATTCATGTGGGGGATTGTTGGGTTTTTTAAGCATTAATATGCTTAAAAGAGGGTGAATGGGAAATGAAGGAAAATAAAAATTTTAAGTTTTCCCCCCTTGACAAAGGGACATTGTCCCATATTTGAAGAGGAAGAGGTTTTTGATGGTTATATAAGCAATTCCTCTTTTTCTAGCTCTTAAAGAGTTGAGAAGAAGGCAAGCCTCGCGCCGTCGTCGTCGCCGTCGTTGCTTGCTCGGCTTCGGCTTCGGATTAAGATTCAGATTCAGATTCAGATTTGGATTTGGATTTGAATTTGGTCAAATGATCGATTGTGTTGATTAATTTTTTGGATCAATTTTATTTGTTAATAGTAAATATTAACAGAAATGATATTAAATATTCGTTTTAATAACAGAATATTAATATTAATATTAAAATCCAACGGAACCATTTTCAGTTTTTCAGTTATGTAACTGAAAATTAAACTTCCCTCTTCAATTCCCGTTTTATTATTGCATAAATTAGCCATTTATGTTATAGCCGTTTTGCATAAACAGCCATTCTGAAGAGTTGCACCTCTTCAGTTTTCAGCCCAACATTGGCTATAAATACAAGTCCATTCTCTCAGAATTTTCATGCGATTTCTGAGTTCTCTTCCTTCTTCTGCATTATTTTATTTTCAAAGAAAGCAACAGTAAGTGTGATTTGCTACCGGATTTTGTGTTCGCTGAAACACTGGGTTTTGAAGTACCACTACACCAGTGTGTAATTCGTTCTATCCTGGGAGGAAATAATCCATAACCTTAGGTACTAGGAGGGGATTAAAATTCCTTAAGGAAACACTATGAATTTAGTGGGCTCGGATTAACTGTTGTTTCATTTACATTTTCTGTTTATATGTTATTCTATTTTTTCCAGAATTAGTTTACAAATACTGTATACTAACACGGATGTGGCTGATCTTCCCTTAACCAGAGGTCTCGGGTTCGAGCTCTAGGTATGAAAAAAATCATTGATAGGGAACGCTTCCCTTCGAATGAGGCCCTACACAGCGCGAATCCGGATATAGTCGGGCTTCAATAAGGATACCGAACACCGGATGAAAAACCAAAAAACAACCGAGGCAGCATCGACCAGAAATAGTGCATAAATTCATGAAGGTGTGGTTGTATATATGCCTTAGAATAAACTAATAGAGGAAGCTTCTTAATGGAGACCTTCAAAGTCAATGATAAATTTCAAGAGTAAATGAAAAAGAAAAAATGGATGGAGAAAATCTCATCAGTTTAATTAAGTTGCTCATAGTCACAAACAGTCAATTGCACTAACAAGTCAGTGGCACATGACCTACCCACTAACAAGCCAATATTCCATCTAGAAAGGAAAATAGTGGCTGGAGGTTTTAGTTTTCATTTTTTTGGCTTATAATTCAATGAAATACAGTTCCATTTATGTGATGAAGAGAAATATGGGAAGTGAATTAAACTACTGAATGTATGTTCTTCAACTTGTACATCTTGCGAAAGGCTAAGGAATAGAGCGGCTATATATGACTTGGTCAACTAACCTTGTTTTGCGCCCTCATAGTCAATTAAATTCCTTTATTTTTATTTTAATGTGCATGAAGGGCGGAGGGTGTTACATTTGAAGCTACTAATATAATAGATGACATCCCGTGCATATATGCAAAGGTCATGGTTTGGCTTCTATGTTATAGAATTGGCCATGTTGTACAATGATTTAATTTGCCTATTGATCCTTGGGAAAAATTTTCAGTTGTCCTACTAGATTAATCATGGCTATTTTATTGACTTGGAAATTGAAATTTAGTACGTCGCTTGTGTTAATGTGGGGCATAAGATATGATGCGGAAATTTCATTTGAAGAATGGCCAGTTTTGTGACACGGGCGCAACAGTTGCATGATCAAATCTCATCTTCTTTGGCACATTGTTACAATGGAAGGAAGGTAATGGATTGTATGGCTAGAACCAGAGGCACATATCTAGGATTGGAAGCTTATGAGTTCAGGATTAAAGTTATTATATGTTACTGGGTTCTAATTTAATAATTTGTGCATGTTCAATGAATTTCTAGCACAAATATAAGGTTTGGACCAAAGTTACTGGATTCAACCGAACTCGTAGCTGAGGGCTGGCTCCGCCAGTGGCTAGAACATGCCGGAACGGAAAAATAGATTGTTGGAAATTAAACCAAGATTAATTAGTATTCCTAAGTTGTCTAGGATTTGATATTTGGTAGTTTATTTAATTCATGTCTTGTTAGGATTTGTTTACCAATTTTATATTGGAGTAGGTTTTTGATTTTGTAGTATTATAAATAGGGGTGCTACTACATATTTTCAATGGTGGAGAGGTAGTTACGATATAGAGAGATTCAAGAGTTTATGAGTTGTAAAAAAGTCGCCTACCACGTTCTCTCCCTAGTTTAATAAATTTCTTCTATAAAGTTGGGGATAGGTGCTTCAACAAAATAGGGAGTTGGTGACAAAGTGCATCAACGGTTGGTGACAAAGTGCATCAACGTCAGTTGAAGATACGTGCTTCAACAAAATTGTGGGTTGGTGACAAAGTGCATCAACGATTGGTGACAAAGTGCTTCAACGTGAGTTGGTGACAAAGTGCATCAACGTGAGTTGGAGATATGTGCTTCAACAAATCGAGGGATGAAGACATGTGCTTTATCAAAAGTGAAAGTTGGAGAGAATTGCTCCAACATAATTGCACATCGGACAAGTCTGACGTATACAACTTTGAATTACGGGAGAATGTTGGAAAACTAATTCAAAGTTGTAGTAGGATACCTTCATTATTTAGGATTTGATTTATTTAATTCATGTCTAAATAGGATTTGTAGTTAGAATAAATATAGGAATAGGCTTTCCTGTTACTAGTTGAAATATGTTTCATACTATTATAAATAGGGGTATTGATAGCTTATTTTATGTGTAGAGGAAATAAAAAATTGGTTAAGATTTGTGAGAATTGTAGAGATCATTCATAGATTTATAATAAAATATTTTCCTTCATATTGGTATCTGTCACGATCCGAATTCTCCACTGTCAGGACTGTGATGGCGCCTAACATTGAACCCGCTAGACAAGCCAACGTTACTGATTGTTTTACCTTTTTCCTTTATCTTTAACAATTTATCAAATAATGTAAGAAGAACAGCGGAAAACAAAAAATGCGGAAGAGCAGAATTTAACAGTTTAATTTAATACTTATACGAAATCCATAAAAACTTCCACCCAGAACTGGTGTCACAATTTCACGGACTGTCTACGAATACTACAAATAGTGGGTTGAACAAGAAAAAAAATACAAATCTGTCTCAGAAGTAGATAAAACAGAATAGAAGTAAGATGGAAGGGGACGCCAAGGCATGCAGACGCCTGCAGGACTACCTCGGGTCTTCACTGGACTGAAGGCAACAACCTCGATCTACGGTCCATACGATCCAGCATTGGGATCTGCACAAGAAGTGCAGAGTGTAGCATCAGTACAACCGACCCCACGTACTGGTAAGTGCCGAGCCTAACCTCGATGAAGTAGTGACAAGGCTACGGCGGGGCATGACAATATATAACTTGCAACAATTTATAATAACAGAAAAAGAAGTACGGAATGAAAAATAACCGGAATTTACATTAAACGAACACAGGACTCAGCCAATCTACTAGTATTCAGCTATAACCAATCCTTAGGGAATTTCAACGCCTCAATAATAACTTCGACAGAAATAAATGCCCAAACAATAACTGATGCGGCGCGCATCCCGATCCTAGCAAATAAACAATAACAATATCAATGTCTCCAGCAATAACAGTATCAATATTCTCCCTTATTCCTCCTTGTTGCGGCGCACAACCCGATCCCACCTGTCCACCCTTGTTACTTCTTGTTGTGGCGTGCAACCCGATCCTACCAGACAATCACAAATCTCCCTTATTCCTCCTGTTGCGGCGTGCAATCCGATCCCAACATATGTATATATCAACACCAATCACAAAGAATAAACACGATGTGTTTCACAAGTTAACTCAATTTCCACAGTTCTTATACTTCAACTACACAATGGAATTTCGTCACGATTATAAACTTCACTCATGAAACCAAATCAGTGAGACCAAGCAACGGGCACCATAAGGCAACATTGAATCATTATAAACCAACGAGATAATAAAATGAAGCTAGGAAATCAATAATACTTCAACGGAAACATCAACAACTAACATGTAGCAACTAAATAATTCAATGAAGAGAACAACAATTAACATGAGCAATTAGGCATGGAACATGTGTGATAAAGAAGCAATTAAGGCACGTAAGCATTTATGATCAAGTAGTAATTAAGGCATGGAAACAGTTTAAGTAAGTAACAAATAGGACGAGAAATAGTATAATAAGAAACGGGGAAGGGAAAGCAAACTAAAAATGGAATTTGGTGGCGCATAGGTACTCGTCACCACACCTATACGCTACACACATGATATTTCGTTTAGCACATAAGTCAGGAACTTCTATTCCCTTAGGTCAAGGTTAGACCAAACACTTACTTCAAGCCAACGGACAATTCAACACTCAACCACCGCTTTACCTCTCGATTCCACCACCAATTCACTCCTATCTAGCCATAATTAATTCAAATACATCAATAAATGCTAATTAAACCAATTCTAATGCATGAACATGAATTTCCCAATGTTTTCCCAAAAATTCAAAAATCGACCTTGGGCCCGCTTGGTCAAAACCTGAAGTTCGAACCAAAACCCGATCACCCATTCACTCACGAACTCAAATATGTAATTAGTTTTGAAATCGGACCTCAAATCAAGGTCCAAATCTCCAAAATTTGAAAAACCTAACTTCTACCCAAAATCACCCCATTTCCCATGAAAAACCCTTGATTTTGAAATGAAATTATGTAAAAAGATGATATAGATTGAAGGAAATAAGTTAGAAATTACTTACTAATGATTTCGAGAAGACTCTTTCTTTGGAAAATCGCCCAAGAGAGTTTAGGGTTTGAAGGAGTTTGAAAAATGGATGAAATCCTGTCAAAAATCCCATTTACAGGACTCAGATGTCGCAATTGCGACCAGCGGTTCGCAATTGCGAACCCTTTGGAAACCTGTCATCTTCGCAATTGCGAAGGAAAGTGTCGCATTTGCGATGGCTGGGCTTCGCAATTCCTAGCCTTTGTTCGCATTTGCGAAGAGAGCCTGCCCAGGCTTGGTTCGCATTTGCGACATTGTGGTCGCATTTCCCAAGTCTAACCACTTCGCAATTGCGAGGCCTGATCTCGCAATTGCGAGATCAGAGGCCTGGGCGAAAATACCAGACACCAGCTGCAATTTTCCTAATTTCAATCCACTCCGTGGCCTAACCAAAACTCCCTCGAGCCCTCGGGGCTCCAAACCAAACATGCACGCAAGTCTAAAAATAACATACGGACTTGCTCGTGCGATCAAATCATCAAAATAACATCAACAACTACGAATTTAACCTCAAATTCATGAAATCACCCAAGAACATTGAAATTCCATTTTCTTAACTATAGGTCCGATTTATACCAAACCAATTCCAATTCTTACCAAATTTTACATATTCGACTTATTTATCATTTTTAAACTAGTACCGTGCTCCGGAACCAAGATACGGGCCCGATACCATCAAGAAAATGCATCATTTCATTTCAAAAAGCCTTTATATTTTCCAGCAAACAATTTTCTTTAAAAATTCTTTCGGGCTTGGGACCTCGGAATTCGATTCCGAGCATACCCAAGTCGCATATTTTACTACGGACCCTACGGGACCGTCGAATCACGGGTCCGGGTCCATTTACCAGGAATGTTGACCAAAGTCAACTTTAATCAATTTTAAAGGCCAATTTCATTATTTTTCTACAATTTCACATTAAAGCTTTTCCGAAAACGCGCACGGACTGCGCACGCAAATTGAGGTGAGACAAAAGGAGGTTTTGAAGGCCTCGGAACACAGTTTTGACTTCCAAAACAAGAGATGTCCTTTAGGGTCATCATATTCTCCACCTCTAAAATAACTGTTTGTCCTCGAACGGACATAGAAAAGTACCTGAGTCGGTGAAAAGATAAGGATAACGGCTCCGCATATCAGACTCGGAATCCCTACTCACTGCCTTATTAGGCTGACCTCTCCACTGTACACGAACTGAAGGGAAATTCTTCTATCTCAGCTGACGAACTTGCCGGTCTAGAATAGCTACGGGCTCCTCCTCATAGGTCAAGTCCTTGTCCAACTGGACAGTGCTGAAATCTAACACGTGGGATGGATCGCCGTGATACTTTCGAAGCATGGACACATGAAACACTGGATGCACAGCTAATAAACTCGGGGGCAACGCAAGTGTATAAGCCACCTCTCCCACTCGATCGAGAATCTCAAAAGGACCGATGAATCTAGGGATTAGCTTGCCCTTCTTTCCAAATCTCATCACGCCTTTCATGGGCGACACCCGAAGCAACATTCGCTCTCCGACCATGAATGCCACATCACGAACCTTACGGTCGGCATAATTTTGCCTGGACTGAGCTGTACGAAGCCTATCCTGAATGATCCTTACCTTGTCCAAGGCATCCTGTACCAAATCCGTACCCAACAACCGAGCCTCCCCCGGCTCAAACCACCCAACTGGCGACCGACACCGTCTACCATATAATACCTCATAAGAAGCCATCTGAATGCTCGAAGGATAGCTGTTGTTGTAAGCAAACTCCGCTAATGGCAAGAACTGATCACACGAACCTCCGAAGTCAATAACACATGCTCGGAGCATATCCTCCAAAATTTGAATAGTACGCTCGGACTGTCCGTCCGTCTGAGGATAAAATGTTGTACTCCTCGACCCGCGTGCCCAACTCACGCTGCACTGCCCTCCAGAAATGTAAGGTAAACTGCGTACCTTGGTCAGAAATAATGGACACGCGCACACCATGAAGACGTACAATCTCCCGGAGACTGCCACAAATATGAAATGCGCTGACTTGGTCAGCCTATCAACAATAACTCATATCGCGTTGAACTTCCTCTGAGTCCGTGGGAGTCCAACAATGAAGTCCATAGTGATACTCTCCCACTTCCACTCAGGGATCTCAATGTTCTGAAACAAACCACCAGGTCTTTGATGCTCGTACTTTACCTGTTGACAATTCAAACACCAAGCTAAATACGAAACAATATCCTTCTTCATCCTCCTCCACCAATAATGCTGCCGCAAGTTCTGATACATCTTAGCGGCGCCCGGGTGAATAGAATACCGGGAACTATGGGCCTCTTCTAGAATCAACTCACGAAGTCCGTCCACATTAGGCACACAGATACGACCCTGCATCCTCAAAATTCCATCATCTCCAACTGCAACCTGCTTGGCACCCACGTGCCGCATCGTGTCCCTAAGGACAAGAAAATGAGGATCATCATACTACCGATCTCGGATATGCTCAAATAATGAAGAACGAGCGACTGTGCAAGCTAGCACACGGCTGGGCTCAGAAACATCCAACCTCACGAACTGATTGGCTAAAGCCTGAACATCCAAAGCAAGCGGTCTCTCACTGACCGGAATATACGCAAGACTGCCTATACTGGTTGACTTCCTACTCAAAGCATCGGCCACCGCATTGGCCTTCCCCGGATGATATAAGATAGTGATGTCAGTCTTTTAGCAGCTCCAACCACCTTCTTTGCCTCAAATTGAGCTCTTTCTTCTTGAACAAATACTGCAAACTCTTATGATCCGTGAACACCTCACATGACACGCCATATAAATAATGCCTCCAGATCTTCAGCGCGTGTATAATGGCTGCTAGCTCTAAATCATGAACTGGATAATTCTTCTCGTGAATCTTTAACTGTCGCGAAGCATACGCAATAACCCTGCCATTCTACATCAACACCGCACCAAGTCCAATACGAGATGCGTCACAATATACTGTATATGGACCTGAACCAGTGGGCAAAACCAACACCGGTGCCGTAGTCAAAACTGTCTTGAGCTTCTGGAAGCTCGCCTCACACTCGTCCGACCACCTGAACTAGGCACCCTTCTAGGTCAACCTGGTCATCGGGGCCGCTATAGATGAAAACCCCTCCACAAATCGACGGTAATAACCCGCCAAACCCAAGAAACTCCGGATCTCTGTAGCTGATGTAGGTCGAGGCCAGTTCTTGACTGCCTCTATCTTTTTTGGATCCACCTGAATACCCTCTGCTGATACGACGTGGCCCGAGAATGCAACTGAACTCACCAAAACTCGCACTTCAAAAACTTAGCATACAACTGACTGTCTCTCAGAGTTTGAAAAATGACTCGAAGATGTTGCTCGTGCTCCTCTCGGCTACGGGACTAGATCAAAATGTCATCAATGAAGACAATCACGAATGAATCCAAATAAGGCCTGAACACTCGATTCATCAAATCCATGAATGTTGCTGGGGCATTAGTCAACCCAAACGACATTACTAAAAACTCATAATGCCCGTACCGAGTGCGAAAAGCTGTCTTACGGACATCGGATGCCCTAATCCTCAACTGATGGTAGCCAGATCTCAAATCAATCTTCGAAAACACTTTGGCACCTTGAAGCTGGTCAAACAAATCATCAATCCTCGGCAATGGATAATTGTTCTTGACGATGACCTTGTTCAACTGCCGATAATTAATACACATTCTCATCGATCCATCCTTCTTCTTAACAAACAATACCGACGCACCCCAGGGCGAGACACTAGGTCTAATGAAGCCCTTATTAAGCAAGTCCTGCAACTGCTCATTCAATTCTTTCAACTCTGGCGGGGCCATGCGATACGGAGGAATAGAAATGGGCTGAGTGCCCGGAGCCAAATCAATGCAAAAGTCAATATCCCTATCGGGTGGCATCCCCGGCAGGTCTGAAGGAAATACCTCTGGAAACTCGTGAACCACGGGCACAAAATCCATAGAAGGAACCTCGGCACTAGAATCGCGAACATACGCCTAATAATCCAAACATCCCTTATCAACCATACGCCGAGCCTTCACATATGAGATAACCCTGCTGGTAGAATGACCAGGAGTCCCTCTCCACTCCAAACGAGGCAACCCCGGCGATGCTAAGGTCACGGTCTTGGCGTAACAGTCCAATACAACATGATAAGGGGATAACCAGTCCATCCCCAATATGACGTCAAAATCAACCATATCCAAAAGTAAGAGATCTACACGGGTCTCAAGACCCCCAATAATAACCACACACGAGTGATAGACTCGATCTACAATAATAGAATCACCCACCGGTGTAGACACATATACAGGTGCACTCAAAGAATCACGAGGCACAACCAGATAAGGGGAAAAATAAGATGACACATAGGAATATGTAGACCCCGGATCAAATAGAATTGAAGCATCTCTACTGCATACTGAAATCGTACTTGTGATAACTGCATCGGAGGCCTCGGCCTCGGGCCTAGCTGGAATAGCATAACATCAAGGCTGGGCCCCCCACCCTGAACTATATCTCTGGGACGGTCCCCTGCTGGCTGGCCTCCACCTCTAGCGGCCTGGCCTCCACCTCTAATGGCCTGACATCCACCTCTAGCGGGCTGACCCCTACCTCTAGCTCGCTGGGCCGGTGATGCCTGAATCATGGCACGTGAACTCTACTGCTGTGACTGAGCGCCCACTAATCTCGGACAAGCCCTCCGGATATGACCATACTCACTGTACTAAAAACATCCACCTAAATACTGTGGTTGTGAAAACTGAGACTGACCCTGACGGGCTAGCTGACCATGATAATAGCTCTGAAGAGGAGGTGCTCTGATAGGAGCTGACAGTGCACTATGGGCTGGCTGCCCTTAAGGAGGTACATAAGGACCACGAATCTCTAAAGCCCCATGGGATGCCTGAAGCGCTGAATGAAACTGCCTGGGATGGTGACCTCTACCAAAAGAATCCCTGCCTCCAGATGAGGCACCACTGAACCTGCCTGAATGATGTGGCCTCTTTTCAGACCTCTGACCGCTACCCTAAGCTAGAACCATCTCGACTCGTCTGGCCACATTGGCCGCATCCTGGAAAGAAATCTCGCTCCCTATCTCCTTAGCCATCTGCAATCTGATAGGCTAAGAAAGTCCCTCAATGAATCTCCTTACCCTCTCTCTCTCTCGGTGGGAAGTATAAAAAGAGCATAACGGGCCAAGTCAATAAATGTGGTCTAGTACTGAGTGACAATCATAGAACCCTGCTGAAGACGCTCAAACTGCCTCCGATAGTCCTCTTTCTGAGTGATAGGGAAAAACTTCTCCAGAAATAGCTGAGAAAACTGATCCCAAGTCAAAGCAGGCAACCCAGCTGGTCTAGCCAAACAGAAATAATTCCACCATTTCTTGGCAGAACCTGATAAGTGAAAAGTAGCAAAGTCGACCCCATTGGTCTCCACTATCCCCATGTTCCGGAGAACCTCATGGCAACTGTTCAAATAATCCTGGGGATCCTTTGAAGATGTACCGCCATAGGTAGTAGTGAAAAGCTTGGTGAACCTGTCCAACCTCCATAAAGTATATGTAGACATAACTACTCCATCGTCGGTCTGAGCCACAACACCCGATGGGACTACCCCAACTGGCTGAGCTGCTGGAGTCTGAAACTAGGGAGCCATTTGCTCCGGTGTGTGAGTAGCAGGAGTCTGTACTCCTCCCCCAACACGAGAGACGGCTGGTGCTATTAGAAGTATGCCTGCCCAAGTGACACTCTCCATAAGGCCCACTAGACGGACCAGAGCATCCTAGAGTACCGGGGTAGCTATGAACCCCTCTAGGACCTGAGCTGGTCCCGGTGAAACGGTCTGGGCCGGAACCCCATCATCAAACTCAACCTGAGGCTCCGCCGCTGGTGCTGTTGCTTTGGGCTGTGCCCTACCCCTGCCTCGGCCTCTAGCACGGCCTCGTCCTCATCCTCTACCCCTCGTAGGAGATGCTATTGGGGGCTCGGGCTGCTGATCAGCTGATGAAGCGGTACGCGTTCTCGCCATCTGCGAAAGGACAGAGTAGAGAATTCAATTAGCATTGAGAGATCAAACCGCACAACAGGGATGAATAGAAGGGAAACTGTTCCTAACTCTGTAGCATTTGGGGGATAAGCACAGACGTCTCCGTACCGACCCCTCAGACTCTACCAAGTTTGTCCGTGAATTTTGAGACCTAAGCAACCTAGAGCTCTGATACCAACTTGTCACGACCCGAATTCCCCACCGCCGGGACCGTGATGGAGCCTAACATCGAACCTGCTAGGTAAGCCAACGTTACTGATTGTTTTACCTTTTTCCTTTATCTTTAAAAATTTACCAAATAATGTAAGAAGAACAGCGGAAAATAAAAAATGTAGAAGAGCAGAATTTAATAGTTTAATTTAATACTAATACGAAATCCATAATAACATTCCACCTGGAACTGGTGTCACAATTTCATGGAATGTCTACAAATACTACAAATAGTGGGCTGAACAAGAAAAAAAAAATACAAATCTATCTCAGAAGTAGATAAAACAGAATAGAAGTAAGATGGAAGGGGACTCCAACGCCTGCAGACGCCTGCAAGACTACTTAGAGTCCACTGGACCGAAGGCAACAACCTCGATCTACGGTCCGTACGGTCCAGCACTGGGATCTGCACAAGAAGTCAAAGTGTAGCATCAGTACAATCGACCCCATGTACTGGTAAGTGCCGAGCCTAACCTCGACGAAGTAGTGACGAGGCTACGACGGGTCATGACAATATATAACCTGCAGCAGTTTATAATAATAAAAGAAGAAGTACGGAATGAAGAATAACCGAAATTTGCATTAAAGGAAAACAAGACTCAGCCAATCTACTAGTATTCAGCTATAACCAATCCTTAGGGAATTTCAACGCCTCAATAACAACTTCGATAGAAATAAATGCCCAAACAATAACTGATGCGGCGCGCATCCCGACCCCAACATATAAACAATAACAATATCAATGTCTCCAGCAATAACAATATCAATATTCTCCCTTATTCCTCCTTGTTGCGGCGCGTAACCCGATCCCACCTGTCCATCCTTATTACTCCTTATTGCGGCGTCAACCCGATCCCACCAGACAATAACAAAGCTCCCTTATTCCTCCTGTTGCAGCGTGCAACCCGATCCCAACATATGTATATATCAACACCAATCACAAAGAATAAACACGAGGTGTTTCACAAGTTAACTCAATTTCCACAATTCTTATACTTCAACTACACAATGGAATTTCGTCACGATTTTAAACTTCACTCATGAAACCAAATCAGAGAAGACCAACCAACGTGCACCATAAGGCACCAATGAATCATTATAATCCAATGGGATAATAAAATAAAGCTACGAAACCAATAATACCTCAACAGAAACATCAACAACTAACATGTAACAACTAAATAATTCAATGAAGAGAACAACAATTAACATGAGCAATTAGGCATGGAACATATGTGATCAAGTAGCAATTAAGGCATGTAAGCATTTATGATCAAGTAGTAATTAAGGCATGGAAACAGTTTAAACAGGTAACAAATAGGACGAGAAATAGTATAATAGGAAACGGGGAAGGGAAAGCAAACTAAAAATGGAATTTGGTGGCGCATAGGTACTCGCCACCACACCTATACGCCACACACATGATATTTTATTTAGCACATAAGTCGGGAACTCCTATTCCCTCAAGTCAAGGTTAGACCAAACACTTACCTCAAGCCAACGGACAATTCAACACTCAACCACCGCTTTACCTCTTGATTCCACCACCAATTCTCGTATCTAGCCATAATTAATTCAAATACATCAACAAATGCTAATTAAACCAATTCTAATGCATGAACATGAATTTCCCAATGTTTTCCCCAAAAGTCAAAAATTGACCCCGGGCTCGCTTGGTCAAAACCCGAAGTTGGAACCAAAACTCGATCACCCATCCACTCACGAACTCAAAGATGTAATTAGTTTTGAAATCGAACCTCAAATCGAGGTCCAAATCTCCAAAATTTGAAAAACCTAACTTCTACCCAAAATCACCCCATTTCCCATGAAAACCTCTTGATTTTAAAATGAAATCATGTAAAAAGATGTTATAAATTGAAGGAAATAAGTTAGAAATTACTTACTAATCATTTGGAAAAGAATCTTTCTTTGGAAAATCGCCCAAGAGAGTTTAGGGTTTGAAGGAGTTTGAAAAATGGATGAAATTCCATCAAAAATCCCATTTACAGGTCTCAGATGTCGCAATTGCGAAGGAAAGTGTCGCATTTGCGATGGCTGTGCTTCGCAATTCCCAGCCTTTGTTCGCATTTGCGAAGAGGGCCTGCCCAGGCTTGGTTCGCATTTGCGACATTGTGGTCGCATTTCCCAAGCCTGACTTTGCAAAGCCTGATCTCGCAATTCCGAGATCAGAGGCCTGGGCAAAAATACCAGACACCAACTGCAATTTTCCTAATTCCAATTCATTCCGTGGCCTATCCAAAACTCACCCGAGTCCTCAGGGCTCCAAACCAAACATGCACGCAAGTCTAAAAACATCATACTGACTTGCTCGTGCGATCAAATAACATCAACAACTACGAATTTAACCTCAAATTCATGAAATCACCCAAGAACAATGAAATTTCCATTTTCTCAACTATAGGTCCGATTTATACCAAACCAATTCCAATTCTTACCAAATTTTACAGGTTCGACTTATTTATCATTTTAAAACTTGTACCGGGCTCCGGAACCAAGCTACGGGTCCGATACCATCAAGAAAATGCATCATTTCATTTCAAAAAGTCTTTATATTTTCCAGCAAACAATATTCTTTAAAAATTCTTTTCTCGGGCTTGGGACCTCGGAATTCGATTCCGGGCATACGCCCAAGTCCCATATTTTACTAAGGTCCTTATAGGACCGTCGGATCACTGGTCCGGGTCCGTTTACCAAGAATGTTGACCAAAGTCAACTTTAATCAATTTTAAAGGCTAATTTCATTATTTTTCTAAAATTTCACATTGAAGTTTTTCCGGAAACGCGCCCGGACTGCGCACGCAAATTGAGGTGAGACAAAAGGGGGTTTTCAAGGCGTCGGAACACAGTTTTGACTTCTAAAACAAGAGATGACCTTTAGGGTCATCACAATATCAGAGCTTGTGTGAGATTCTGTCAGAGCTGATAGGATATCAAACAAAAATATGGATACTCTATTACCTAATTGTCCTGTTTTTGTGTTTGATGAATAAAATAATTTTGAAATTTGGTATCAAGAGATGAAGATTTTTTTTAAGGCTATTGGATTATGGTCCATGGATGAAGGATTTGAAGAACCCCTAGAAGACACAACGTTAACGGGTGATGCAGCTACGCAATTGGAGAAGAAGAGACATTTAGATTATAAGGCACGCTATTATCTCTCCATTAAGGTCGAATTGCATGTATCTAAAAAATATTTGCATGCAAAGTCATCAAATGATGCTTGGACAATCTTGGTGAAGTCATATCGAAAAGTTGCTGACATAAAGAAGGAGAAACTACAAGAGTTTAGGAGTCAATTTGAGTTGGCTCGTATGAGACCAACGGAGTCTGTCAAAGAATTTTTTACGAGAATTGAAGAAATAGTCAATGGTCTAAGGACCAATAGAGAAGTAGTGGAATAAGTTAAAATTGTTGAAAAAAAATATTACAATCTCTAAGATTAAAGTTTAGCACCAAGAAAGTTATTCTTGAGGCTACCAAAGATCTTGGCACTCTCGGACTTGATGATTTAGAAGGAGAATTGATGACATATGAGAGATCATTGAATCAACAGAAAGATGAGACAATGGATGATGCATCACAAGAAAAGGATTATCAACCAAAAGAAAAAGAAGACACATCAAAGATGACAAAAATAAACAAGAAGGTCAAAATTCAGAAACGGAGGAGAAAAGAAGAGAAGGTACTTGTAATTTATGTTGTGATAGAGATTCCGTTGAAAGTGAAGAGAAATCAAATAATATTCAGCCAAAAATTTCTCCGGTTGTTAAAAAGGAAGATTTAGTTGCAAGGGACGTTCATCCAAAAGAGGTTAGTGTTTCACCTGAAAAGTCATTTGATTGTATTGAAGATGAACCTATTGACGAAAAAAGCAAGATAATTCATCAAGAGAAAGTCTCTGATGATCTTCACAAGATTGAGGCAAAAATAGCTTGGGATCCAGTACTACAGCACATGATTATAGATATTGAAGATGAAATAAATTTTGTGCTATTGTTCGAGATTATATGTTTCAAGTAGCAAGACGAAATATCTATTAATGGCATTACTCTACAACCTATAGAATGGCCAATTGGAGTTGAATCCGTGTACGAGACCAACCACAAGGCAATTAGAGAAGTAGATGACTTCAAAGTAAAGGAAAAATATATTGATGATATTTTGAAGGAATTTACCAAGGTTATATCCAAATCATATATGACAATATTGAAGAGAAATTGAAGTTAACTAAAGATGATACTCGTGATTTTGTTGATGCTAATTATTTTTGGAAATTGATGGAGAGTCTAAGGTACTTGACTTCTACAAGGCTTGATGTTACTTATGGCATGCTCAAGTTTGAAGATCTTGATTTAAGGGAGGCTGTTGGAAATTAAACCAAGATTAATTAATATTCCTAAGTTGTCTAGGATTTGATATTTGATAGTTTATTTAATTCATGTCTTGTTAGGATTTGTTTACCAATTTTATATTGGAGTAGGTTTTTGATTTTGTAGTATTATAAATAGGGGTGCTACTACATATTTTCAATGGTGGAGAGGTAGTTACGATATAGAGAGATTCAAGAGTTTATGAGTTGTGAAAAAACCGCCTACCACCTTCTCTCCCTAGTTTAGTAAATTTCTTCTATAAAGCTTTTGCTGAAATTTTTTTGCTTGTGCCTAAATTGTTTTTCGGGATATTTCAATCCTTCATAGATTCTACTGAATTTCATTCACGGAATGCGTATAAAGGTTAAAATTTTCTCTCAACATAAGTAAATTGTTGAATTTGATTAATACAAGAAAATCTTATAGTGTACCATTTAGGTTTTTGTTTCAGAGCAGATCACCTTATAATAAATTTTATGTATCTTGTCATGTTTTTCAGTACTGGCATTCCCTTTGTGAAAAAATGTGAGGGTTGGGGGTCTTCCAAATATTCTAATATCCATGTCAGCTTCAATCTTATAATTTTTATTTTTATATCAATAAAATAAACCATCTAACAATCCAAGACTCTAACTAGGTGATTCCTTAAAATAAACACTATAATTAATAAAGCAAATGGGCAGTGGGTCTAAATTTCAGGTCATTTTCGTGCTTTCTCACAATGTCATGGAATATTGCTTCGTGTGGGACTCCCCCCAATGGAATCTTCGTTGATTATTATCTTGTTGTTCTTTGCAAGTAAAGAAAGGATTGCCCCTTATCTCTGTTAATTGATTGATATGTCTTTGGCGTGAATTACGTTGCAAATTTTTCCTTTTCATACCCTTAGAGAATGATGTTGAGAGGTGAAAGTTAAAGGAAGTATTGGTCACGGCTCACTTCACTCACCATTATTAGGAGTACTTCAATGGATTGGATTAAGAGTCTAATTTGTCCATTAGTTATATTCAATTAAGCTAAAGAACATTAGTTAATTATTCTCTTAAGTTCTCTATAACAAGTTCGGTTCCGCTCTCCACTTTTAGGAACAATTCTGAATAGATATCTAGTGATAATATTGTCATTCTAACAAAAAAAAAAAAAACAATATTTAGAAAGACTACATTTATGCAATTTTTCGTGTGTGCATGTCTTTATATTTCAAATTAATATATTCGATTTTCAAACTACAAAATTAAAAGTTAGATTCATAGATAGGTTAGGCGTTCACGCAGTTCGGATTGGATATGAAATTTCGGTTTGAATTTTCCGTTTTCGGATTAAAGAAATAACAATCCAAATCCAATCCAAATAAGCTCGGACTGGATCGGATTTTGTAAATTCAGTTTCGGATAAATCGGTTTGGATATTTTGAATTTTTCGGTTTTGAGCTTATAAGTTGAGATACTTCGTTTTACAAAGATGAATATCCAAATTAAGTACTCATGTTAAATTGCCTGAAAATTTCTTCATTCTCACTGCAATCATCCAAATATATATTCAAGTAATGAAATTATTATCAAGAAAATATAATAGAGATATTAATACGAAGTAGCAAATAGTAAAATCAAAAATTAATGTTGAATATGTGAGATAATATCTATTTGGCATGGTATTTGAACTTATTACTATTTGCATATGAATAATGGACTAAATATAAAGTATAAAAATTATGAATTTTCGGATATCCAAAAAATTCGAAGAATCAAATCCAATATCGAATTCAAAATATAAAAATAATAAAAACTAAATCCAAAAATCCAAACAAAAAATCTAAAAAATTCGAATTTTGGTTTAGATTTCGGGTTTACCCATTATATACCCACCCCTATTCTTATATACTTCAGAATAGTTGATTCGCAAGGCATTTCCATGTGGTTTGGTGAAGTGACCGTAATATATGTGAAATAAAAACTTTAGTCAACCTTAAATTTGTCAGATAATTTTACGCGTAGAACATAAATGAATTGGAAGTCTGTTTTTTTATTTATTTATCTTTTCTTAGCCAAGTATGCCTAGGTGTTCCCCGCGTGAGAATTTTCTGATAATTTGCGTGAGAATCATTCAAATTCACAAATACGAAGGTACTGATAAATCAAAAACCTGAACGGCTTGCAATGGCAATAAAAACGTAAGATTTACTTTTTTCTCAACTCTTTAAGAGCTAGTCGCTTTTCAATATAAGCTCAGTAACTTTCTTTTTTTGTTCCATATGGAACAACATATCCCTTCATTTCCCATTTTTAAAAAAAGCAACAGACTTAACAGCTGAGTTGACTGATTAAAAATTGACTCATTACAAATAGCAATCAAATGGAGTATGAAAACGTCCAATATATATATGCATGTTAGTGCATTACTGGCTTTATGTTTGTCCTTTTACCAATCAACGTCCACTTCATTGGGTTATAAGGATTCCTTTTCCAATTCAGTTAACGCGGTTTCTTGAGTGCACATTGCACTCATTGTCGCTTGCTGGGGACCGATAGGTTTTTTAACCATAAAAAGGTCGTCCGGTCATTCGGTTCACAAAGTATTCTGTATTTCCGCAAGGTTTGAAAAGGATTGTACCCGTAGGGATATAATTAATGTAGACGGTCTTTCATAATGCATGCATTAGTGCAGTGACAGATCTACATTGTCTATTATGGGCGCTCAAGCACCCATCATCTTTGACGAGATTGAGTAAATTTGCATAAGCATTTATAAAATATTTAGACAAATATTGAGCGAATACCCACAACTTAACACTTTTTCCTCTTGTTTTCAGTATTTTTATCGGAGCACCCGAAATTTTAGCACCCATGATTTTAAAATACTGGATTCGCCACTGCATTAGTGGCTCCAAGACTCCCGTGACCTATAAATCACACGGAAATAATTTTACCGTTGCTCCAAAAATTCCCTTCGATATTTATTACTAATCTGACTAATTCAAAATTGTATTGGATAAAGTTCACTAAAGGACTAGGAAAAACTTCCTCTCAAAGTTCAAACACAAGACATGCATCTGATTAAGAGTAAAGAAATTCAGTATGTCCACAATACCAGTTATTGGCAGTGGTAATCAGGTTATTAGAAGCAACTGTTTACAAGAAAAATGAAAAAGGTTACATTACATTATGGATAGGTGATTGGCCACTCTTAGCATTAACTAAAAGTGACTTTTCCTCCCATTCATTCTTTTCCTTTTCATTTATTGTTTGAGAAAGTGCGGTTATTCATCAATAAAAATAGTAAAAACAAAATGAAACAAATATTTGCAAATACCATATTATCAGCAAAAATAAATTTAAACCTCCAAATTCAGTCGTTTCCTTTTCCGTAAATAATGTCATTCATATTTTTACATCAAATCAGAGGCGTATTTAACATTTCTAGAGCATAGGTGCACCGGTAAAAAAGCGAAAAAGGAAAAAGTACTAAGCGGGAATCCATCCATGTTTCTTTGAATAAATAGCTCAGCATTCGATCAGATGCACCAATCAGCCTTTCTGGAGCATGTGGGCCAACAGATAACATTAAACCAATTTTACGAAATATATACATAGAATACCTAGTATGGCAGAATGATCATGTGTTCATGTACACCTAAATCCACCCCTGCATCAATGTCCTTTTAGCTTGTATGCAACGCCTTATATGAAAATTTACCTTAGTTGTAGGTGATTAATTTATCACTGTACCTGATATATATTTTATAAGTTGTACTTTTTGTTACCAATATTCTAAGTTCTATTCGATGTGCCACAAGTTTTAGCTTCTTTTTTTCCGGCAGATAGAAAACAATACAAGTGTTTAATACCTTCTTAAATGATGATGCTTATAGGGGTTTAGCAAAGGATTGCGACCAAAAAACGGTTTTAATAATGTTAAAAATTGGTATTAGCTATATACTTTTTGATGAAAATTGAAATGTTAGGAATTTCCTTTTCAACTTATTTTTTTTTACTTATTCAATTTTGTCTTTGCGTCCCAAAATACAAAGTAGTTGCCCACTTGGTCAGTTGAATGACAAAGGAAAGAGCATTTTACCTAGAAGTTAGATTCGTACGATTCAATTATATATCCTATAATGCGCCATTCAATTATGCCAGCATGACAACACTTACGTGTCATATTCCACCCAAATATTAGATTAAATAATCATAATTTTCTTGTGTAAAAATCTTTTTCGTTGTTAAATTATGTGAAAAATTAAACTTCTCTCTCAATTTTAAACTATAAATATTTTTGGGAGTTATATATATATATATATATATATATATATATATATATATATATATATATATATATATATATTATGATAGGAACTTATTAATTTATTTTCTCTGGGTTTTGTAGTTTTCAAAGAGTATATAGGTTTTTTTTTACAAATTGTATGTATTCCCCCTTAAATACTCTATCTCATTATTAATGCCTTCAATTAAGAGATTTCAATATATCCTTTCCTTTTTTTCTAACTTCTCCTCATTTCATGCGTCCTAATTTTTCAATATGCAGATCTCCTCTTCTCTCTCTTCGATAGTTGCACGTCTTCAACAAGAACCTAGTAATTTTGCTTGAGTACGTTGAATGATTTTGGTTGGAACCTTCAAATACTATATATAATATCATACTACATATTTTATGTTCCTATTATCCTCATAATGTTAGGAAAGTGATACCTAATCTAACAAATACAATAACACAACAGTGCTTTCCATAATTGCAACCAAAAAGAAACTTTTTCTTTGTGGTTAGAAATCTATACGCACGGCAGAGAATGTCATGCGATGACAAAACAAAAATCAGTTGCTAAAAAGTTTCTTCTACAATTCAAAAATCATTAAACTCTAGCAAAATTATTACTAATAAGATAATGGCTCATACATAGTATACATTTGTGATACAATTTCCGCAACAATTATAATACAAATACAATTATGATACAATCGTGATACCATTCTGATATTCTTCAAGTTTCAATCACAACGCTAAACTTAAATTCTGATACAATATTTTGTTATAATTGTCTTAGGTATTATTTTAGGTATTGATATATCAGATACAAGTCAAATACAACTTTGATACAATTGTGATACAAATATGAAACAAATCTGATACAATTATCATACAATCGTGATACAATTTAGAAACTTTTCTTCTTCGAGGTTCAATATGAAATTTTACCTAGAAATAACTCTAACTTAACCAATCTCCTTAAAAAATTAAGATATAATCTCCAAGTTATATTCTCAATCTTTTGCAAGCGCACCCAATCCAAACAAATCAAAAATTCGTAAACGCATATGTTAAATTCAAAGTTTCAAAGCTTTTTAATAATTGTCAATGGAGAACTCTTTGCTACTGTAATTTTAGAGATAATGTCGATGAATTTGTGTCAAGAGGATGAGATTTGGGTTAATTTGTATGAAAGAGAGAAATATCTCAAATCGGGGGAGGGGAGAAGGAAGGGTTGTGCAGTTACATCCTAGTTTCAAGGATGCTCTCTTTATTAAGGTTTTGTATATAAAAAATAAATATAGATAGAAAATGTAATTTTTAAGGAACCTCGAGAAAAGTGGTAAATAAGTTTCTATTATAGTATAGCTAGGTAAGTTTTTTAGTATTTTTCCTTATATAATACTGTCATCTATCTGTTACACCCTATATTTTCGTACGAAAAAGTGCGTCGTAAGCAAACTAATGTATGACCAAAAATGAGATAATATTTGAAAGTATATAAAATAAGTTAATCATGTTACCTCAGAGGTTACCAATATTGAAGATCATGAATAATAAGTACAAAGAGGGTTGGAAGGTTCAGAAGCTAAAGGAATTGAAGAAAACAATGTTTCAACGAAAGTCAACAAGTTGGGAATGTTATAACATGTAATTTTAGGGTGAGACTAGGGTGCTTAACATGATAAGGAGGTTATGTTATGATTTATATTAGTCGTATGATAGTCGTGTGTTATATTTTGAAGTCAAGCGAGTTGTGGAACAAAAGTCGATGAAAGTCATCACAAGTTACGTTCATAAGATTTTACTGAAAATTTGGGTAAAATATAACTGCGATTTTATCCCAATATACTTAGATTTATAGGGTTTTCCACCCATAAAATTGAATATCTATGATTCTATTTTCTAACGCATTAAACCGTTTATCAATACGACATCGGAGTAGAGAGATATGGATATTTTTGCGAGACTGCGCAGACGGCAAAGTGACAAGTAGGTGTGTCACCTACTTGCTTAAATGAGAGCCCAAAAATGGGCCAGTTCGGGTTGTCCAAAGAGGCCTTTTAAAGGCCTATTTTCTTCATATATTAGACTGAAAATAGGGCATAATAACCAAACATAAGCTCTGCAAAAATCCTCCTAAAAATTTCTCACAAACCCTAATTGATTTTCTTTCCCTTTCAAGTTCTAATTGGGGGTAAAACCTAGAGTTTGAAGAACCAAGATAGAAGCTGAGTTATCCAACAAATAAGTTAAGTTTACTGCTATCTTTCATCCATTTTTTCTTCTATAAATTCATGGTAAGTCGTTCTATACTTGTAAGAACTCACTGGACGGTGATCGGAAGCCGTGAGTTCGAGTTATTCAGTTATAGCACACTATTTTGCTGGATTATTTTGTGTTGCTGTTGGGATGCGTGTTTTGATTCTATTTTGTGGAGTTTTGGAGGAGGAAGGGTGTGTAGAAACACCACATAAATTCAGGGTGGTGGGCTGGTCGTTCGTCGTGACATTTTTGGGTTGTTTGACACTACTACGGTGGTCGTTTTGTGTATGAAGAGATTGGGGTCTGTTGGGCTGTTTTGTAGTATTTTGTGGTGTATATGAGGCTGGAAAATAATGTATATATGTTATTATTTTTGTGTTCTTGTGTTGTTGGTGTCTTGAATTTGGAGGAAGTAAGGATTATAGGGGAGATGCTGCCCGTTTTAATACAAAATATGCTTGTTGTTCGTTGTGGGATAGTTGTACCTACCATAATGATAGTATTATTAGTTGTTATAGATTAAGGTGCGAAGAGTCGAGTTCAACTTGGTGATTGGAAAGATTGTGATATTGTATGTTAAGGCTAAACCTTTCCTTCAATTTGGCATGATCTCGTAACTACATGTGTTTGATAACGAGACATAAAGAGAAGTCCGTATTCCTGAATTTATTCGTATTATCCTAGTCTCATAAGTTACAGTATTCTCCTTTATTGGGACATTCTATTATGTTAAATCTTGTCTTTTTTTAGTCAAGAAAGTAGATGGTAATATATATATATATATATATATATATATATATATATATATATATATATATATATATATATATATGTTATGGGTAGGTCGGGGCCCTTTTCCGATCACAGTACATCCATAAGTAGAGGCTTGTAGATATATCCTGTCAGTTAGTGTAGTATTTGGGCTTGTAGGCCTTATATGTATATTTTGTTGGTTTATCAGTTTTAGAAGTTATGACGCCCTTGTCGGCCTAACTTTATATTGATGTTTAGTCAGTGTTAGTTTCCGTTCAGTTTTATTTTTTGCTTCGCAAATTGTCTTGCAACGTGGCCACATGGCCGAAGTATGACATTATATGTTCAAAGTCCCTTAGTCGCAAGTTGGTACGTAAGGTTAGGTGAGGCACCGGGTGCCGGTATCGCCCCCTAGGTTCGGGGCGTGACAAACTTGGTATCAGTGCAGTTCTGTCCTAGGGAGTCTACAAGCCGTGTCTAGTAGAGCCTTGTTTATAGATGTCTTGTGCACCACATTATATAAACAGGAAGCTACAGGGCATTTAGGAGTTGGTTACCCTTCTTTCAAATCTATATCGTGCTCTAGAACTGAGTTATAGGAAATTTGAGTTAAACTTACATGTTGGTGTTTGCATACACTGATGACTGTGACTAGGAAGACTACGGCTAGCCAGAGGAGAGATACAGCAGCAGCAGGTGATAGGACCAACAGGGTACCCCAAGTAGATGGGGCCCAGTTTGAGGCCCAGGGCAAGACCCCTACCCAGCCATTACCGGCTCCTCCACCACCTGAGGAGATTCCTAGGGAGACCGCACATCCGATTCCCCCTCCATTTCCGTCAGATCAGGACTTGAGGAGTGCGGTGCATTTGTTGACACAATTGATAGCTACCCAGGAGCTGGCTAGGGCATTGGCTAGTGCAGGATTTTCTAAGGGGTCTGGGAGTTCAAGGGTCCGAGAGTTTATTGCTTTGAGTCCCCCCAGAGTTCACGGGGACAAATCCGAGGGAGGACCCGCGGGATTTCTTAGATTAGCTTCACAGGATCTTTCGGGTTATGCATGCCATGGAGAAAGAGGCAGTTGAGCTAGCAGCTTTTCGACTCCTAGATATATCCATCTTTTGGTACGAGGGATGGCAGAGGTCCAGGGGACGTGATGCACCTCCAGCTAATTGAGAATTTTTCAGATGCCTTCCTTGACCAGTACTTACCGCACCGACAGGCTCGAGTCGATCACCTTCTAGCCCTTAAGTAGGTCAATATGAGTGTTCGAGAGTATAGTCTCCATTTTGACTCAATGGCCAGATATGCACCATCCATAGTTGCTACTACGCGGGACAAGATTCACAGGTTTATAGCAGGGTTAGTGTCACGACCCTAAACCCGAACCCGGTCGTGATGGCGCTTCTCGTGAAGACAAGGCCAGCCAGTTTTACCCAATTCATCTTTTAAAACAATTAACCAACACATAATAGTCTAAGACATGATTTACTAACACTGAATAACGGAAATATCAATAAAAATGCGGAAAATCCAACCCGACACAGCCCTAACCGGGATGTCACAAGTCACGAGCTTCTGTGAACCACAATACAGCCTGCTAAAGTCATAAACTACTACAATTGTTTGGAAAGAAATAGGAATGATAGAGAAATAGAGACACGGGGCTACGGACGTCAACAACTACCTCGTAATCTCTGAAGAAGCCCGCCTGGAACTGGAGGAAATCAACACTCCGGAGCGGAACCAGCTACGCCTGAATCTGCACACAGGGTGCAGGGAGTAAAGTGAGTACTCCAACTCAGTGAGTAATGAACATAAATAATGACTGAAAGTAAGAAAACACGTAAGGCACAAGACAGTCTATAATGAAGCAGTAAAGTCAGTTAAAATCAGGAAAACCAGTAAGAATCAGGAAAATGCTCTTTAAAATAGTAAACAGGTAATTGACAGATAATTATGATAAGGTAAACAAATAAAAGTTCTCCCCTCGGGCACAGTAACACCACATCCGCCCCTCGGGCAACAACTCAAAACAGTAACAGCCCCTCGGGCTCAATCTCACATCAGAATGGGTACCCGCGCTCACTGGGGTGTGCAAACTCCTGGAGGGGCCCCTTACAGCCCAAGCGCAATAACAAGCCATCTCGTGGTATCAAATCTAGGCCGTCGGCCTCCAATCAGTATCAGTATCTCCTACACAATATAGTCCCTCGGCCTTACTCAGTCAAAAATCATCACAAGCCCCTCCGGCGGTAGTACAACAGTGTTTCTCAGCCCAAACATCATTTAAATCTCAAAACTGAGTAAAAACGGGTGAGTAGTAAAACAAAGGAATTTAATATGATTGAGTTCAAATAGTAAGTCAAAACAGTGAGGAAATATCAAATAAAAGCCCCGAAGGGTCCAAATAGTTGGCACGACGCCCAAATATGGCAATCAGCCCAATAAACGACGATAACAAATAGTTCTAATTCAAATACGCGGTAAAATCATCAATCGGGACGGACCAAGTCCAAATCCCTAATAGTGCACGACCCCACGCTCGTCATCGAGCGTGTGCCTCACCTCAATATAGTACTACGATGCACAATTCGGGGTTTCAAACCCTCAGAACATCATTTACAAGCATTACTCACCTCAAACCGGCTAAATCCCTAGCTCGCGACGCCTTTGCCCCTCGAATTGGCCTCCATGTCCGTCGAATCTATCCAAAATCAGAACGAATACGTCATAATATGCTAAGGGAACAAGGCCCATGCGAAAACAATCAAAAAATACCAAAAATCCCTAAATTAGCAAAACTGAGAGCCCACTTCTGGAAACTCAAAATTTTTTACACCAATAGGTTCCTTATCTCCCCACGAGTTCATACATGCCAAAAACATCAAAATGCTTCCACAAATGACCCTTCAAATCCCAAATCAAAGGTCCAAAATTCCAAGCCCCAGTTCTTCCATTTTTAGCTTAAGTTTCCATGATTTTCTAGGTAGATTTCACAATAGAATCGAGTTTTAAGTCCAAAAATCTTACCTCAAGTTGTTTCCCCTTGAATCCCTCTTTAATCTCCTTCAAAAAGCTCTCAAAACGATCAACTATGGGTGAAAATAGACCCAAAATCGCGGACAAGACGACATAAAACATTCTGCCCAGGCCTGACTTTCCTTCTTCGCGAACGCGGTCAACGCCTCGCGTTCGCGAAGCACAAACTCGCGTTGACCAAATTTTTCCTCTATGCAAACGCGTAACACCCACCGCGAACGCGATGCTTCCTCCACCCAAACCTTCGAGTACGCGATAACACCTACGCGAACGCGATGAACAACTGACCTTGAACCCCTCAAACCCAAATTACTCTACGCGATCGCGAGTTCCTTATCGCGAATGCGATGCACTGCTTACCAACCTTCCGCGAACGCGAAGACCATCTCGCGAATGTGAAGGCTAATTTCTGGCCTTCCTAAATTCCTTCTACGCGAACGCGAGGTGCCACTCGCGAACGCGAAGAACAAAATACCTTCAACTGCTGGAATAAAAATCTGCAATTTTCCAAACTCCAAAATGGTCCGATTGACCACCCGAAACTCAGCCGAGGCCCCCGGGACCTCAACCAAAAGCACCAACACATCCTAATACCTTATTCAAACTTGCTCCAATCATGAAAACACCTCAAACAACATCAAATTACCCAAAACACATCGGATTCAAGCCTAAGTTTCTAAAAATCTTCCGAAATACGCTTTCGATCAAAAACCCAACCAAACCACGTCCAAATGACCTGAAATTTTGCACACACATCCCAAAATGACACAACGAAGCTACTGCAACTCTTGGAATTCCATTCCGACCCCCAGATCAAAATCTCACCAACCAACCGGAAATCGCCAAAATATCAACTTCACCAATTCAAGCCTAATTCTACTCCGGACCTCCAAAACCCATTCCGATCACACTCCTAAGTCATAAATCACCTCCCGAAGCTAACCGAACCATTGGAACTCACATCCGAGCCCTCTAACCCATAAGTCAACATCCAGTTGACTTTTCCAACTCAAACTTTCTTAAAGGAGACTAAGTGTCTCAAACTTTACCAAAACCATTCCGGATTCAATCCAACCAACCCGATACCTCAAAACACGGATAAAGAATACATAAAGAAGCAGAAATGGAGGGAAACGGGGCGGTAACTCATGAGACGACCGGCCGGGTCGTCACAGTTGGCCCAATAGTTGATCGAGGCATGTGCCAAAATGCAGCTCACCTAGTCCCAGAATCATCCGCGCTGCTACGCCCAATAGGCCACTAACAACACCTGAACCTGTGCAACAAAAATGCACAGAAGTGTAGTATGAGTATGAAAACAACGTGTAGTCAATGAGCATCCCGCCTAATCTCGAAGAAGTAGAGACGAGATAGTCGACTTCGACACTTACTAAGGGTCCAATCGCTACATTTCAGGATAGTATGGATATCTCCCGGATTCAAGAATTTGCCCAGAATATAGAAGGAGTAGGCGTTGGCAACAGGGTACAGAGAGGATTGAGCAAGGGCAGCATAAGAGGATGAGATTTCCCAGGTCTCAGGAGCAGTCTCAGGGTAGTTATAGGCCCCAGTACTTCGAACGGCCACCTAGGCCTCCTCCACTTCAGTTACAGGGTTACAGGTATGATCGCTATGCTCAATAAGGACCAAGTGAGAGCTCACGGGCTTTGGGTTTGCAATGACAGCGAGGTTCAGGAAAAACATGGTCATTTCCACCGCGGTGTGACATTTGTGGTAGAGGACACTTGGGCCAATGCCGAGCAGGTTCTGATGCTTCTTATACATGTGGGCGGGCGGGGCATATGATGCGAGATTTCCCAAATACAGATTCTGGGGGAATGGCACAACCAGTTAGTTCAGCAACATGATATCTATGTCCGTGCACCCTTCAGGGCGCGAGTCTCAGTCTTCGGCTGGTAGAAGTCGAGGTAGAGGTAGAGGTTCCAGTTCAGGTGCTAATCAGAATCGTATCTATGCTTTAGCGGGTCTACAGGACCAGGAGTCTTCACCAGACGTTGTGACCGGTATATTGACCATTTTCTCTCACGATGCTTATGCCTTAATAGAGACAGGATCTACTTTATCGTATATTACCCTATTTGTTGCGGGGAAGTTTGGTATAGTGCCTAAAATACTAAGTGATCCTTCTGCGACATCTATACCGTTCGGAGAACCGATTATTGCTAGACGGGTTTACCGAGGTTGTACGGTGATAGTTTGTAGTCGTCAAACCTCAATCGACCTAGTTGAGCTAGACATGATAGATTTTGATGCTATCATGGGCATGTACTGGTTGGCACCTTGCTATGCCACAGTTGATTGTCGAGCAAAGGCAACCAGATTTCATTTTCCGGGTGAGCCAGTCCTTGGATGGGTAGGTAATGCAGCGAAACCTAGAGGTAGGTTTATTTCCTATCTGAAGGCGAGGAAAATGATCGCAAAAAGGTGCATTTATCATATTGTGCGAGTTAGAGATACAGATGCTGAGATACCAACACTTCAGTCTATTCCCGTAGTCAAAGAGTATGTAGATGTGTTTCCAGTTGAGCTTCCAGGTATTCCTCCAGAGCGATTAATTGATTTTAGCATCGATTTTCTTCCAGGAACTCAACCAATATCCATCCCTTTGTATAGAATGGCAATTGCCGAGTTGAAGGAGTTGAAAGAGCAGTTAAAAGACTTGTTGGAGAAAGGTTTCATCAGGCCCAGTAACTCACCTTGGGGTGCACTGGTACTGTTTGTGCGGAAGAAAGACGGCTCGCTGAGGATGTGTATCGATTATAGGCAGCTGAACAAGGTAACTATTAAGAATAAGTATCCACTTCCAAGGATCGATGACTTGTTTGATCAGCTGTAGGGGGCTAGATGCTTTTCAAAGATAAATTTGAGGTCGGGGTACCACCAGGATAGAGTTCTGGAGAAAGATATTCCAAAGACAATCTTCAGGATCCGATATGGCCACTTCGAGTTCCTTGTCATGTCCTTCGGGTTGACGAATGCACCCGCCGTATTTATGGACTTGATAAATAGCCTATTCCGGCCATTTTTAGATCTGTTCGTGATAGTATTTGTTGATGATATTCTAGTTTATTCCTGTTCAGAGGATGAGCATGCGGACTACCTGCGAGTGGTACTCCAAACCCTCTTTGATCGTAAGTTGTATGCTAAGTTTTCTAAATGTGAGTTCTGGTTGAAGTCTGTAGAATTCTTGGGGCATATTGTATCCGATGAAGGTATAAAGGTAGACACTCAGAAGATTGAGGCTATTAAATTTTGGCCTAGACCTACCACTCCAACAGATGTTCGTAGCTTTCTAGGCTTAGCAAGATACTACCGGAGGTTCGTAGAGGGTTTTTCTTCCCTTTCGGCACCATTGATGAAGTTGACGCAGAAAGCAACTATGTTTGAATGGATGGAGGCTTGCGAGCGGAGTTTCCAAGAACTTAAGAACAGGTTGACCTCAGGGCCAGTTCTAACACTTCCAGGGTTATGCCGTGTATTGTGATGCATCAGGTGTCGGGTTAGGATGTGTCCTGATGCAACATGGGAAGGTAATTGCGTATGCTTCAAGGCAGTTGAGGAAGCATGAGAGGAATTATCCGACCCACGACTTTGAGTTAGCTGCGGTTGTCCATGCACTTAAGATATGACGGCATTATTTATATGGTGTTCATGTTGGTGTATTTACAGATCATAAAAGCCTGCAATATATCTTCAAGCAGAAAGAGTTGAATTTGCGACAGAGGCGATGGCTTGACTTATTGAAAGATTACGATGTTAACATTCTCTACTATCCAGGGAAAGCTAATGTTGTAGCAGATGCCTTAAGTTGCCGATCTATGGGTAGCTTAGCACATGTAGAAGCCGAGAAAAGACAATTAACTAGAGAGATTCATCAATTGGCTTGTTTGGGGGTTCAGTAAGTAGATTCCGACGATGGTGGAGTTGTACTCCAAAACACTGCAAAATCATCTCTCATAGCTGAAGTCAAGAAAAGGCAGTTTGAGGACCCAGAGTTGGTCTAGTTGAGAGAGAGAGTTCTGCAGCAGAAGAAGCCATTGTTAGAGCTAAAGGGAGATGGGGTTCTCAGATACATAGGTCGTCTGTGTGTTCCAGATGTAGTAGGGCTACGAGACAGGATTATGTCAGAGGCACATTATTCGTGGTACTCCATTCACCCTGGGTCGACGAAGATGTATCATGACATTAATGATGTGTACTGGTGGAATGATATGAAGAAGAACATTGCTGAGTTTGTCGCCCAATGTCCTAGTTGCCAGCAGGTAGAGGTAGAGCACCAGAAGCACGGAGGGCTAATGCAGAATACAGAGATCCCGTGCTGGAAATTGGAGGCGATAAACATGGACTTTATCATGGGTTTACCTCGTTCTCATCGTAAGTTCGATTCCATATGGGTGATAGTCGATAGGCTCACGAAATCATCTCATTTCCTACCGATTAGATCTATATATACAGCAGAAGATTATGCAAAGTTATATATTAAGGAGATAGTGCGGCTACACGGAGTACCAGTATCTATTATATCTGACGTGGGGCCTACTTTACAGCATATTTTTGGAGGTAATTTCAGAGAGGTCTATGGACTCAGGTGAATCTCAGCACAACTTTTCATCCATAGACTGATGGACAAGGCAAGCGCATAATTCAGACGCTCGAGGATATGTTACGATCATGTGTGTTGGATTTTAAAATAAGTTGGGATGAACATCTACCTCTTATTGAGTTTGCATATAATAACAGTTGCCACTCCAGTATCCAGATGGCTCCGTACGAGGCTTTGTGTGGGCGCAAGTGCAGATCTCCTATAGGGTGGTTTGATGTTGGAGAATCTGGGTTACATGGGCCAGACCTGGTTCAGCAGGCCATAGAGAAAGTAAAGTTTACCTTGGAGCGACTGTTGATAGCTTAGAGTCGTCAGAAGTCATATTCTGACGTGCGGCGACGAGACTTAGAGTTCGGGGTTAATGACTGGGTATTCTTAAAGGTATCACGTATGAAGGGTGTGATGAGGTTTGGCAAGAAAGGAAAGCTTATCCCCAATATATTGGGCCTTATATGATCATTCGGAGAGTCAGCCAAGTAGCATATGAGTTAGAACTGCCCTTAGAATTGGAGTTTGTCCATCCGGTTTTTCACGTATCTATGCTACAGAAGTGCATTTGCGATCCTACCCGAGTGGTGCCCATGGATGATGTACAGATTATGGAGGACTTTCCATACGAGGAAATTTCAGTTACCATCCTAGATCGACAAATCCGCAAGCTACAAAATAAGGAGGTATCCTCCGTGAAGGTTTTATGGAGAAGCAAGAATGTGGAAGAGATGACGTGGGAAGCGGAGGAAGAAATGAAGTCTAAATACCTCCACCTATTACAAACTGAAGATATGACTCAAGATGGGGTGCTACAACACAGCTTTATTCAGCCTAGTAGGTCATCAGGTAAGCTCTTATTTTTGACTTTCAATAATTATGATTTACGGCCGTGTGAGGCAAAGTGTTGCTATTTACAGATATTGGCCATGTGTGGCATGCATAGTATGTTTTCTAGCTGCGTGTAGGTTGGTTTTAGTCTAGTGTAAAGAGGAGACTTTGGCAAAATTTTCCAAAGTCTCTAAGAGTAAACATTCGAGGACGAATGTTCCCAAGGGGGGAATGATGTTACACACCTATATTTTCGTACGTAAAAGTGCGTCGTAAGCAAACTAATGTAGGACCAAAAATAAGATAAGATTTGAAAATATATAAAGTAAGTTAATCATGTTACCTCGGAGGTTACAAATATTGAATATCATGAACAATAAGTACAAAAAGGGTTGGAAGGTTTAGAAGCTAAAGGAATTGAAGAAAATAATGGTCGTTGAAAGTCGACAAGTTGAGAATGTTATAACATGTAATTTTGGGGTGAGACTAGGGTTCTTAACATGATAAGGAGGTTGGTTATGATTCATATTAGTCGTATGATAGTCGTGTGTTTTGTTTTGAAGTCAAGCGAGTTGTGGAACAAAAGTCGATGAAAGTCATCACAAGTTACGTTCATAAGCTTTTACAGAAAATTTGGGTAAAATATAACTGCGATTTTATCCCAATATACTTAGATTTATAGGGTGTTCCACCCATAAAATTTAAGATCTATGATTCTGTTTTCTAACGCATTAAACCGTTTATCAAAACGACATCGGAGTAGAGAGATATGGGCATTTTTGCGAGACTGCGCAGACGGCTAAGTGACAAGTAGGTGTGTCACCTACTTGCTTAAATGAGAGCCCAAAAAAGGGCCAGTTCGGGTCGTCCAAAGAGGCCTTTTAAAGGCCTATTTTCTTCATATATTATACTGAAAATAGGGCATAATAACCAAACATAAGCTCTGCAAAAATCCTCCTAAAAATTTCCCACAAACCCTAATTGATTTTCTTTCCCTTTCAAGTTCTAATTGGGGATAAAACCTAGAGTTTGAAGAACCAAGATTGAAGCTGAGTTATCCAACAAATAAGTTAAGTTTACTTCTATCTTTCATGCATTTTTTCTGCTATAAATTCATGGTAAGTCGTTCTATACTTGTAAGAACTCACTGGACGGTGACCGGAAGCCGTGAGTTCGAGTTATTCACTTATAGCACACTGTTTTGGTGGATTATTTTGTGTTGCTGTTGTGCTGCGTGTTTTACTTCTAATTTGTGGAGTTTTGGAGGAGGAAGGGTGTGGAGAAACACCACATAAATTCGGGATGGTGGGATGGTCGTTCGCCGTGACATTTTTGAGTCGTTTGACACTAGTACGGTGGTCGTTTTGTGTATGAAGAGATTGGGGTGTGTTGGGCTTGTTTGTAGTATTTTGCGGTGTATATAAGACTGGAAAATAATGTATATATGTTATTATTGTTGTGTTCTTGTGTTGTTGGTGTCTTGAATTTGGAGGAAGTAAGGATTATAGGGGAGATGCTGCCCGTTTTAATACAAAATATGCTTGTTGTTCGTTGGGGGATAGTTATACCTACAATAATGATAGTATTATTAGTTGTTGTAGATTAAGGTGCGAAGAGGCGAGTTCAACTTGGTGATTGGAAATATTGTGATAAGTTATGTTAAGGCTAAACCGTTTCTTCATTTTGGCATGATCTCGTAACTACATGTGTTTGATAACGAGACATAAAGAGAAGCCCGTATTCCTGAATTTATTCGTATTATCCTAGTCTCATAAGTTACAGTATTCTCCTTTATTGGGACATTCTATTCAGTTAAATCTTGTCTTCTTTTTGTCAAGAAAGTAGATGGTCTTATATATATATATATA